>NC_133456.1:82313225-82615225 GCF_048565385.1 Saimiri boliviensis
CGACATTCACACAACAGTGGAATTGCCTAAGCACGCATTTTACAGAACATATCCCTGTCGTTAAGCCTTTATTGAGTGTACTTGAGCTGGGCTTCTTGTTGGGTGGGAAGGGGAAAAGGGAGGTGGGAACCAAGACGATGAACATCTCAATTCATACTTATTAAGTTTTTTGTTGACTCCCCACTTCTCTCCCTTATGATAACTGTCTTAGGTATGAGGCACCATTGTCCACCTTCTAAAGCCAAAGAGTGTGATGAGTTGGGTCAAATACACACCTACAAACACTGAAGGAGGACAGTCTTTGGAAACGCTTTGACAAATCATCTTCTTCTGCACACCAGCCCTAGTGACTGCTCGGATTATTGGACAATATCCCTGTACATCAGGGCCTATGTCTGTTTGGGATGTTATAACACAATGCCCCAGAGCAGGTGACATGTAAATAACAGAAACTGATTTTTCACAGTTCTTGAAGCCACAAAGTCCAAGGCACCATCAGATTCAGTGTCTGGGGAGGGCCCACTTTCTGGTTCAGAGATGGCACCTTCTCACTGTGTCTTCACATAGAAAAAGAGAACTCTGGTATCTTCAGCCTTTTATAACAGCACTAATCCCATTCTTGAGGGCTCTGCCTAATCACCTTTCAAAGGCCCCACCTCCTAATGCCATCATATCGCTTTGGGGATTAAGCTGCAACATACACATTTAGGAGGGACACAAACATTCAGCCCATAACAGGGCCAAAGGGCCCTTCTGAACAGCCTGTACCACCCCTGTCAGCAGAGGCGAATCCAATGCGTCTGCAGCAAACTTGATTCTCACCTCCTCCGAGGAAAGAATTCATCCAAGGGCCAAAAGGGAGAGACCAAGACAGGCTTTAGAGCAGGAGTGAAAGTTTCTTAAAAAGTTTTAGAGCAGGAAAGAAAGGAAGGAAAGTATATTTGGAAGAGAGTCACATGAGTGACTTGAAAGATCCAACTGCACTGATCGGCCCTTGACTTGGGGTTTTATACATTGGCATAGTTCCAGGGGCTACATCTCTTCTACCCTGATTCTTCCCTTGGGGTGGGATGTCCACATGCACAGGGTTTGCCAGCACTTGGGAGGGGCCGCATTGCAGTGTGTTTACTGAAGTTGTGTGCATGCTCACTTGACGCGTTTTTCCCTTACCAGTCAAGCATTCCTAGAGGAAGGTCATATGCCAGTTAAACTCCACCACTTAGCCTCTTAATGAGCATGCTTGGGCCCACTTGCCCAGCTCCTGAGATCTTATCTGGAAGCTGCTGATCACCAGCCTCAGGTATTTTCTATCTACTGGGAGACTACCTTTTCTAGTGCTGGCTGCGAACAATTACTATCTTTGAGAGTTTAAGAACCACCCGATCATCGTCCGATGCTCACCTGATATTCCTGGAAGTGAAGTGGGGGGCCTCTCCTTCCCTGCTCATATCTGCCTACCTACCTACTCTAACAACCCCACAATTACTGTACATATAAGGAAACTGAGGCCCAGAGGAGGGAAGTAGCTTACCCAAGGTCACACTATGCATGACCCTTTGACGCTGTTTCCTATTCTCTCCACACCACCTCACATTGTCACTTGTCATGATGGTCAGCTCTGAAGTGACATAGTTAACCTCCATTCTGAAAGATATTAGGAGTGATTTATATTTTCGAGTATGGCTAATGGTAGAAATAAAATGATAATGAGAAAGCAACACATGCTTTCAAAGTTACTGCTCACCAGAGCGAACATTAAGCCTCATCTGATTGTACCCGTTAGAGATTTCAGCTGAACATTACGAGGATATTTCTTGGGAATTTGTCTGATGGATGTGGCAGGGTCAGCTGCTAAGGATAAAGAACCATCACTGAAATGTCCAATGAGACAAACTCTTGTCAGTTAGAGGTATGAGAGAATTAGTCAAGGTACATGTAAATCAATTTATTTCTAAAATGAAGCCGCTACTTTTAAAAATTATTTTTTGTAATGCAAGCTGTTTTACCTTTTTTAGTCTGCTTTATCAGTAAAAAGGTGTTTAGAGAAGGTCGATTTTATTTCTTAATTATGTCACATGTTGGGTTTTATTAGAGTGAGTCACCTATATGGAGACCTTTAAGTTTGAAAGACGCCAGGTGCAGTGGCTCACACCTGTAATCTCAGCACTTTGGGAGGCCGAGGAGGATGGATCACCTGAGGTCAAGAGTTAGAGACCAGCCTGGCCAACATGGTGAAACCCCGCCTCCACTAAAAATACAAAAATTAGTAGGGTATGGTGGAGGGAGCCTGTAATCCTGGCTCCTCAGGAGGCTGAGGCACGAGAATCACTTGAATCCGGGAGGTGGAGCTAAAGATACCCCAGAGACCATCTGATCCAAACTCTTTATTTTCCAAATGAGGTAACTGTGATTCAGAAAGGGCAAGTGACAATTCCGAGGTCACACAGCATCAGAGCCAGGACTATGAAAACGTCTCCAGACGAGGCTTAGGCTTTATTTGATTAATAGCTGACAGAGCTCCTGGTGCGGGGAGCTGCAGGAACAAGACTGCGGTACTGAAAATACAAAGGATCACCATCCACTGATTTTATGAATCTTTTTTTCTTAGAAAAATAAAATATTTTCACTTACCCAATTTCAAAAAATTTAAAAATAGCTTATGCGAAGACATTTGTATACAGCCACAGTGCATCCCAGTGCTTTGGGAGGCTAAGGAAGGAGGATGGCTTGAGGCCAGGACTTCAAGACCAGCCTGGACAACATAGTAAGACCCCATCTCTACAAAAAATTTTTAAGAATGAGCTGGGCATGGTGATATGTACCTGTAGTCCTAGTTACTCAGGAAGCTGACACGGGAAGATCACTTGAGCCCAGGAGGTTGATGCCGCAGTGAGCCGTGATCACATCGCTGCACTTCGGCCTGCAAAGCAGCGAGAGAGCTTGTCTCTAAAAAAAAAAAAAAGAAAAGAAAAAGGACACTTGCAGCCAAGACAGAAGAGATGAAAAAAGAAAGGAAGCGGAAATAAGAATGTACATATGATGCACGCACATGTGTATGTGTGTGGTCTGTGTGTGGGGGGGAAAAGAATACATAATTTGGATAAAATTTAAACCTCTAATAAGAATGGTCACTGAAATTAATTTTTTAAATTTTTTTTTGAGACAGGACAGGTACTCACTCTGTCATCCAGGCTGGAGTGCAGTGGTGCCATCTTGGTGCCATCCCAAACTAAAGCAATACTCCTGCCTCAGCCTCTCAAGTAGCAGGGACTACAGGTGCATGCCATCATGTCCAAGTAATTATTTTTTTTAGAGATGGGATTTCACCATGTTGCCCAGGCTAGTCTCGAACTCTTGAGCTCAAGTGATTCTTCCACCATGGCCTCCCAAAGTGCTGAGATTACAGGTGTGAGCCACCACACCCAGTCTGAAATTGATTTAGAGCTGAGTTTCCCAGTAATAAAGTTTTCATTTGCTTACTTATTTAAAAAACAACAAAAACAACAAAAACCCTTCAATTGAGGCTTCTAAAGATTGGGTTTTTCTTCCCTCTGACCCCATCGCATTGCCCTCTATACGAGCCTGAGAAGCATGGAGCAGTATCACAGCACATTGGGGCTGGAAGTCTCCTTAGACACTGCCAAGTGCAACCCTCCAGGTGACAGAGAGGAAAGCATCATGGCATAGCCAAAACGGAGTCCATGAAAAAGTAAAGGGGGCTGCTATAGAGAAACAGGACCACCTCATGTCTGAATTTCAGGGATGTTAATGATTTTCTTAAAACCCCAAACTAATTTTCACAAATATCCTGAGTTGCATAGCAACAGACAGCATCCCTCATCCCCATTGGCCCCATTCTCAAGACCCCTGAGCCCGATGATCGTTGAACTTTTTACTCCCACTGAGCTTTACTAGATACAAAGTCCTTTCACCCCTGCTGTGTCGTGTGGGACTGCAGCTCATCCCTGTAAGGCAAGAAGGCAGAGAAGAAAATTGAGCCTCAGAGAACCAGAGACTTGGCCAAGTTCACAGGGCCAGTCAACGCTGGTGGTGGGAACTCAGGCTCCTGCATCCAAGGCCACTCCTTCCTCTCCAAGCTGCGGGCTCCCTGGAAGCTCGGCAGACAGTGAGTGATGAGTTCATGCACTCCATCGTCCACTGCCGAAAACGCTATAAGGATATTGCTGATTGGCTAGTTGGGATGCCAACTTCATGATCAAAGTACCATCTCTAAGATGCATGAAACATCCAGCACAAAGGGATTTAAGTAAAATGGCTGTTTTAAAGGTTATGGTTTTTTAAAGGGGGAAGAGTCAAGATCTTTGTATTTAAGGATTTGTGGCATACCGATAGGTACCTTAACAGATGACCTGCAAAATCCATGGGATGCAGAGGCTTCTGGGCATGAGGTTCACAGCGCTCCTGATTAAAGGGAAATAAGAGAAACTTCAAAGTGAGATTCACAGGGTCTGGATGAGGTGAGAACTCTTGGAGGCACAGGGAAAATTAAAACGATTGTCAAAAGTGAAGAAGAAGAAAAGATCACCTCTGCAGTCCGCATTCTACCTCTGGACCTAAGGCTTAAAGTTTAAAATAATAATAGTAATAATAACCTGGCATCTTGTTTTGATTTAAGTATAAAAAGCCGGTGTCTGCAGGCGGCTGCTGAGCTAAGCGCTCTTCCTGCTGGGGCAGCCATGGAGGTGCTGTCAGAGGTGCAGGGTAACTGGAAGCAGAGCCAGCCCAGCTGGGGGGCCGGACCCCCGTTTGAGTTCGCAATGCCAGCAGTTAGAAAAAGTGTCTCCAACTTGTAAACACAGCAAATTTGATCTGGAAGTCATTGAGAAAACATAAACACGGAACCTCACGCAGTCATGTTTACACTGTTCCAGCCCTGGTGAAAGATGAGCTCGTTATGGAAGGATTGTTTCTTCTTTTTTTTTTTTTTTCAAAGGCGCTTTTCTTTTTAAAATAAAAATCCCAAGAAGTATGTATTGCCATCAAGACCAAAATCCCAACAGAGACCACAAGTGCATGAACAAGTGTTGCTTAAGCAGGTAACAGTCATAATAAATAAATATTGTCACATTTATTTATAAAAATAATGTCACATTTATTCGAGCTGCCTTCTGCAGTTGTAGAAACTCTGCTTTAGCAAAAAGTCCTTTGTTTTTGAGGTGGAAATTAACATGACTGGAACAGTGTCTAAAACTATATCCTTAGTTAAGAATACGGTTTCAGAACTATTTCCTATTTCCCAAATCTATTCTAAATATGTAGTAACACGAACCAGGAATTCAGTCCAGTATCCCTTCATCGGACCAATAAATAAATGGAAGGCACAGATGGAGGAAGGAACTTCCTTAAGGTCACAGAGCTTGTTACTGTCAGAGACAAAAATAGGACAGTGATTTCCTGGTTTCTACTAGTTCTTTCAGGACATGTCTCTTCCAGGAACTGTTACTGACACTTTTGCCCAAGGGCTCTTATTCAATAGTGTGTCCTATAATGGAGCAGGTTTGGGCTTTATTTCACAAACTTGGCATGAAAGAAATGCCATATGACTTTTCTTTAAAAAAAATTCTGCCAGAGAGTCTCCAGTTCACTGAGTGGGTGAAGAAATTGACCAATTTAGTCACAAGTGAATAAGGTCCATCCTGGAGGCAGCATCACCTATTTTGTGCAGTAGAAGGGACCCAGGTGTGGAAGTGGAGCAGCTTTAAGAGGCTCTGGGCCGGCTGCAGTACCTCACGCTTGTAATCTCAGCACTTTGGGAGGTTGAGGCAGGTGGATCACCTGAAGTCAGGAGTTTGAAACCAGCCTGACCAACATGATGAAACCCTGTCTCTACTAAAAATACAAAAATTAGCCAGGCATGGTGGTGGCTGCCTGTAATCCCAGCTACTTAGGAGGCTGAGGCAGGAGAATCGTTTGAACCAAGGAGGGAGAAGTTGCCGTGAGCCAAGATTGCGCCATTACACTCCAGCCTGGGCAACAGAGCAAGATTCTGTCTAAAAAAAAAAAAAAAAATTTAAAAACCCGTCCCCACCAGCACACTGACGTCCTCACCATAGCATAGCTCAGGACCTCTGCAGGCTGTGGCCTCTGCAAGGATGGGGTCAGCAGCCTATCCCTCCCCAGGTTCTGCCTCTACCCTGCAACCCTGGGAGGGAAGAGAGTAAGGCCTAGGAACCCCGTACCGCTCCTCCCTTAAGTCTGGAGTGATGTCTCCAGCCCACTTTTCCCTCCCTGTACCCAATTCCAATTCTGTGTCCCAGCTTCTCCGTCTGCCTCCTTTCCAGGTTAGCATAATTTTCTCTAAAGCAAGGCCAGACTGTAAGAGAGAAGGGTCTTGAGGAACTCCTCTTTCAGTCCTATCAAGGGATCCTGAGACAAGAAAACCCAAATGCCTAACAATAGAATTCTAAATTAATAACTCCATCGATTATTCTGCCACTTAGATATGCTACCTTGACAATGAAGAATTCAAATTCAGATCCTTTTACAATGAAAACTATAATGCATTTGCACATCGGACAGTCTACAGGACACATGTGTCCAACTCACCAGCTTCTTTCATCCTGAAACACGGCTATGTAGGTCTTTGTCACCCCCATTCTACAGATGAGTAGACCAAGGATTCATGAAGTATTTGTAGTTACTTTTTCCAGGTCCTGAGAAGTGGGTGGCAAGTCATGTGTGTCAAATATCCCCTGAACTTGGCTAACTCTCAATAAATTGCCGCTTAATACCACTCCATAATATCTTTCCTCTTTCACTGCCAAATGGCCTAATGAACTTAGCTGAAACTACCAGATACAACTTTCAGCATTCTTCTAGGTGGAGCCTCCTTGTTTTTGCTCACTCAGCTTCCAGGTTTTTTTTTTTTTTTTTTTCTTTTGAGACAGAATCTCACTCTGTCGCCAGGCTGGAGTGCAGTGGCACGATCTCGGCTCACTGCCGTCTCCACCTCCTGGGTTTAAGTGATTCCCCCACCTCAGCCTCCCAAATAGCTGGGACTACAGTCATGCACCACCATACCAGGCTAATTTTTTGTATTTTTAGTAGAGATGGGGTTTCAACATGTTGGCTAGGATGGTCTCAAACTCCTGACCTCATAAGCCCGCCTCAGCCTCCCAAAGTGCTCGGATTACAAGCGTGAGCCACTGCACCTACCTGGTTTTTGTTTTTGTTTTTTCTTTTAAGACCCAAGATCATAAACTATCTCCCTACTTTTTGTTCCTCTTCAGCATTTGAAAGTTTTGGAAAAAATTCCCGTGAATGATAATAAGAATGGTTTACATTCTTGAAGGCAATTTGGTTGAGGTATGTGTGCCCTGGTGCCAGGACCTCTGAGACTTGGTCTCTGTTTTCCCTCCTCCTGATTTCTGGCCTGACTGGCACCTGCAGAAAAGGCTGAGGCATTCAGTGGCATCAACTTCCTCATCTCCCTGGAGAACAGGCTACAGACCCGCAAGGGCATCCAGGGCATCCAGCCACTTAGCCAACATTCATGGAGGAGCTGCTATATGCCAAGCATTGTTCTAGGCAGGCAGGGATACAGTCACAAACAAAACAGAGTCCCTGTCCTAATGGAACTCCTGGGGGGAGAGGTACGCATGACAGACATTAAATCACCATAATGAATAATATTTCAGATGATGATATGCGGTGTGGAAAGCAGAAAAGTTCCTTTTTAAAGTTTCCTTTCTTGTTAAAGAATAAATGTGCTAGTAACTTTGTTAAGCCCTATCCTATGTAGCTGTTAGACATGCTGTGCTTACAGGAATGTAATGCATTCTGTGTCCTTGTACTTTAACCAAGATATCTGTGCTGGATATGTTCACAGGCATGTCCCAGCTCTCCATTGCTTTTACCTGCTTAGAAAAGTTTTAAGTTATTAGCCAATCAGGTTTCAGTTTAGATTGTGAGGTCTGGCTCCAGCCAACTGAAATCAGACACAGTAGTAAGGACGACCCCAAATGCATAAGAGATTAATCTGTGTGTTTTCCTTGGTTCATTGTACTCTGGTGGTACGGTGACTAGGGAGGGAATCCTTCCTGCAGTCCAGGAAATAAAAATTGTGTTGCTGAAAGATCCTTGGTCTCAGAGCTGATTTTTCTTTGCAGCCCCAAGAATCTATTTCCAACATCTATTTCCAACGTGGTATGAAGAAAATACAGCAGAGTTAGGGGGATGGTCTTCCGAAGAATAGCCTCTCCAGGAGTGCTTAGGACGCTGACTGCAAAAAATCACGCACATTTCTAACACCGCTTCATCTCTCTTCACTAGTTTTGCCAGCAGGCAGGAAATATGAAATAATCGGCATAAGTGTGCCCTGAAAGATGTCAAAGGGTGGATCTGCCCACGAAAGCACAGCAACAACGAGGTCACCTGGCCTGGGGCAGTGAGTGTGGCGGACACAGCTCTGGGCTGGTAGTAGGCAGCTCTGACCTTTGTTTCCCTATCTGCCACCCAGGCTCAGTATGGGCTTCCCCACATCACTTCACCTCACTGGATCGTCTGCAAAATGGAACACAGCAAATTGAGAGGGTCCTCTTTCCAGCCAGCATTTTCTCCTAGCACCGCCTTCTCTGAGACTTTTATTCGACATAGTCACTTTATTTTGGGTTTCAGTAGTTAATTTAGAAAACTATCCCAAAGAGAGGGTTGATAGATCCCAGTAGTTTGAGGCAGTGAGCTATGATCCTGCTACTGCATACCAGTGTGGGCAACAGAGCAAGACGCCCCCTCAAAAAAAAAAAAGAAAAAGAAAAAGAAAAGAAAAGAAAGAAGAGAAAAGAAAAACAACCAAAAGAATGGCATGACTCATAGACCTTGTCAAAGATCTGTCTCAGGAAGGAATGATACATTCCTTCTCCAGCGGAAATGAGAGTAGCCATCTAGAAATCAGAGCTACGCCTTTGCACACACTTTATCTGAGAGAGAAAATTTAAAAATATAACCAAGAGAATTTTGAAAAACAGCAATAAAGGGAATCTTGTTTATTTACTTATAACTTACTATAAAACCATAGGAAGCTGCATGTCCTTTTGAATCATATTCCTGTATTGGTAGGGGAATAGGCGAATAGATCAATGCACCTAGCTGGTAATCAACTACTGCCCCGCACTCTCCCAGTGTATCCTGCTGACCTGGCCACCTTGAGCTCTCCCTTGGGACCCTTGGCCCCTCACCGTCCAGCTATTAAAGAGTAGCACCTGGCCCAGCAGGGCCCCCTTGCACCCTCCTTCAGCCCCTCAGGCTGATGGCTACCTTCTGCACTGATCTGTAGACATTGCTCAGTATGTTTCTTAACTCACCCCTGAGCAGTCCTCAAACTCTGTTAACTGTGGTTTGTCTTTTTGAGAGTATAATTTGACAGTTTCTATCAAAATAAAATTATGCATACCCTTCAGCCCAGCAATTCCACTTTTCGTCAGTTTTTCTCTACAGAATATTTAGATATCCAAAAAGCTATACAGCAATTAGAAAGATTTCATTTCTTTTTTAGTAAGGAAAAAGGCATAAGTCTAAGGCATATAGCTGCCCTCAGCTGATGATCCCAACAAGCGTCCTAGCTAGAGGAACGGGAGACGTTTCCTGTGCACAGAGGTGGTGTTAGCACGGAGCCTCACAACCCCACAGCTTGGCTCTCTTCAGGCTCATTAAGTTCCAGGGAATAAAAATGTTATAAAGATCAGTGGCTAAATGAAACAACTGCTATCTTTTCTTTAAAAGAAAGAAAGAGAAAGTCCACCAGTCGTGATATCATTGCTACCCTGAATCTCAAATGTAGCTGTAACAACTGGTCTTGGACAGAAGACATGGCCTGGAGGACTGAGCCAATTGGAACAAGTTGGGCAAGGGACAGTTTCTTCCAAGTGAGGCTACTGAACAGTGAATGTGGTCACCAGACAAGGCATCTTCACTGTAAATTCAAAGCGTGCTGGCATTCACATCACTGGGGACCACTTCTGGGCCCTGAGGTCAGAATCGCCACCATCAGCAGCCCCTTGAGAAGGAACTGCTTTCAGCTGGCGGCTAGGAATTGCCCCAGGAATTCCTCAATGGGCCAAAATGTACAGGCTTTTTCGGGGGAAAGCCTGTACATTTGTGTCTGTGCCTTGTTTCATAAAGAATCAAGTTGAAATTATTTTAATTACAACAATAAAACCCCACTAGACCACTCCTGATGGCACAAGTTTGCACTGACTAATCTTGAATTGGGAGTCTGGAGACCCCTTCCACTAATTTCTGTGTGACCTTGGGCAGATGACAACCTCTTTCTGGAACTCAGTTTTCACATCGATAAATTAGGCATAATATAGAGGATATAATATAGACCCCCTTTGGTTCCCAGATACAGATGCATCAACAGGCTATAAGAGATTCACCAAGCAGGAGAAGGAGGTGGGGACGGTTAAGTACATTTTCTGGCTCAACCCCCAGACTCTGATTTCATAGGTCCAGGAACCTCCAGGCTGCTGCTGATAACCAGCTATGTTAAGTAATCCTTGGACTAAAATGACCTCTGCAGCCCTTTCCGGCCCAGGACAGTCAGAGACAATCACTAAAAAAAAAAAAAAAAAAAAAAAAAAAAAAAAAAAACCTGTAAATTATATCCAAGTCATTTGGGGATAGAACTTTTTTTTTAAATGGCGTGTAAAAGGAGGGCAGCTCGGCTCACAGATTTCAGAAATATTTCAAAAAGTAACACTCCTGATAGGAAATACAGTCTACATAAATAAATGAAATGGAAAAGGCCATTCTTTCCCCTTGAATTTCCCCTCAACTTCATTAACTCCTTAAATATCTATAGGAAGGGTAACAGGGACAGAGAGTGAGGAAGTCTCTCTCTCTGACAGTTCCCTAAAGTGATTTATTGTGGCAGTCACAATAGTCCCTGTTTGGGCCTGTTACAGTTTGCTAAGCTTCACTAAGCTTAGGTATTAGGAGATCCTTCATTGGAACATTTGTGTTGAAGGGAGGAGGAGGAGGAGGGGAGGAAGAAGCTGCCACTGCTGCCTGAGGCCTGGTCTCAATCCTGGGACACGGTTCTGTTTGTCTTCCTTTTCTATTCAAGTTGCTGATGTTCCAGGCGTTCTCTGCCCCATTGCTCAGTGTTTGTTTATGGCAGCGAAGTAGAAAATTGTAATGTCTGTAATTGTTATTGGTTTGCTGATTGTGTGACCACCTGGTTTGCTGGATTCGGGACAAAGGCAGTAAATCCTCCTTTAAGGCTAAAGCTGTGTACTTTAGGAGGAGGAAGAGGAGAAGGGGAAGTTTGGATGTCTTTTGTTTGTGTCTGTGCATTGTTTTGTAAAGAATTATTTCAAGTCGAAATTGTTTTAATTGAAACAATAAAACCCTTTAGTGCACTTCTGATGGCACAAGTTTGCACTAGAAGGCAGCCTTCGTTTTTGCAATGAAATGCCCTGAAAATGAGGAATTCCTCAATAAACAACTTCATACTTGATTTGCTGTGTATGAAGCTGGATGTGCCATTTCCAGATGTTTTCCAAAAGGCCCTGTGCTCTGAGGTACACACACTGCTTTCAAATATCACTCTGGTCTGCAGAGATCCAACAGCTGTTTCAGTAAAAAATTATTTTTTTTAAATTTCACAAAATGCCACATTCAACATGCACCTTTCATCCAGAGAGACCCTAAGATGTTCAAAGGATTCAGAATAACCGACCCATCCCCTACCCTCTGGAGTCATACACAGAAAATATTTAACATCTGTACTGCTATACCACCCAAAAGTTTTAAATTGAAGGAAGATGTGTTTCTTGCACTAAATTACCAGAGGAATTTTCAAAGTAGAGCTCAGTTACCTAGCTTGGTCAGGACATCACTGCAGGAAAACCCTTCTTTTTCTCAAAGCTCTGAGGCATGATGAATGAGCAGCCAGCCCTTCCCCTGCCTCTTGCCCCAGAGGTGGCACCACAGGCAACACCGGTTTCTAGCACTCAACTGGCTCTGGTGTGGTTAATAATAATAACATAGCTGGCTTCAGTGAGTGCTTACAATCTACCAGACCTCGAGTCCAATGCTTAATGTACACGGTTTCATTTAATCCTAATAAAGTAGCTACTTTATTAGGTGAGTCTTGTTACTATCCTGATTTTATAGAAGAAAAAAAGCATGAGGCGCAGAGAGTGAGTTCAGTTGTTGAGTCAATGAACACAAAGCTGGGAAGTTAGAATTTCAACCTCGTTTTTTGTTTGTTTGTTTTTGTTTGTTTTGAGATGGAGTCTTGCTCTGTCGCCAGGCTAGAGTGCAGTGGCGCCATCTCGGCTCACTGAACCTCTGCCTCCCAAATTCAAGCAATTCTCTTGCCTCAGCCTCTGGAGTAGCTGGGACTACAGGTGCCCGCCACCATGCCCAGCTAATTTTTGTATTTTTAGTAGAGACTTGGTTTCACCATGTTGGCCAGGATGGTCTTGATCTCTTGACCTCGTGATCCACCTGCCTCAGCCTCCCAAAGTGTTGAGATTGCAAGTGTGAGCCACCACACCCGGCCTAAACCCCATTTTGTCTGCCTTGCATTCCATGCTATTTGTCACCGTGCCCCACTTGTCCTGATGCTGCCAGGTGCTGAGGTATGTTCCCCTGATATAGTGCATCTTACCAAGAACCTGGTATGTGCAGAGTTGTGGGTTAAGATCAGATGTGGGGAGGAGGCCAGGCACAGTGGCTAGTGCCTGTGATCTCAGCGCTTTGGGAGAATGAGGCGGGTGGATCATCTGAAGTTAAGAGTTTGAGACCAGCCTGGCCAACATGGTGAAACTCCATCTCTACTAAAAATACAAAGTTAGCTGGGCGTGGTGGTGGGCACCTGTAATTCCAGCTACTCGGGAGGCTGAGGCAGGAGTCTTGCTTGATCCTGGGAGACAGAGGTTGCAGTGAACTGAGATTGTGCCACTGCACTCCAGCCTCGGCAACAGAGTGAGAGTCTGCCTAAAAAAACAGGTAAGAGACTAACCAATCCCATCCTCACGGAGCACACTAACAGGGTGATTCATTGCCCCAGTGTGCCTCAGACTGTCCCAGCTTTAGCTTTCGGAGTCATGCATCCCAGATACGGGCAGCAGAATTCTAGAACAACTCTCCAAGTTCCCTACTGCACATACATCTTCTCCAGTTATTGAACCAAGCCTTAAATCCAGGTGTTATTGGGAAGGGATTTTACAGATGTAACTAAGTTGACTTTAACATAGGGTGCTAGATTATCAGATGAGTCCTTTAAATCTGGGTCTAGAGGTCAGAGACATAAGGCAGAGAGATTTGAAGTGTGATTCCACACAGCTTCGAAAATAGAAGGGGTCGCCGGGCGCAGTGACTCACGCCCATAATCCCAGTGTTTTGGGAGGGTGAGGCGGCTGGATCACAAGGTGAAGAGTTTGAGACCAGCTTGGCCAGCGTGGTGAAACCCTGTCTCTACTAAAACGACAAAAAATTAGCAGGGCATGGTGGCGCACATCTGTAATCTCAGCTACTCAGGAGGCTGAGGGAAGAGAATTGCTTGAACCTGGGAGACAAAGATTGCAGTGAGCTATTGCACCACTGTACTTCAACCTGGGTGACAGAGCGAGACTCTTTCTTAAAAAAAAAAAAAAAGAAAGAAAGAAAGAAAGAAAAAGAAAATGGAGGGCATCACACAGCAAGGAATGTGATTGACCTCTGGGAGCTGGGAGTGACCTCCAGCTGATAGTTGGTAAGGAGATGGGGACCTCAGCCATACAGTGCAAGAAACTGCATTCTCTCAAGGACCTGCATGAGCCTGGAAACGGATTTACTCAGCCTGGCAGACACCTGAATTTCGGCTTTTTTGAGATCCTGAGCAGAAAGCCCAACCATGTCTTGCTTGGACTTCTGACTGACCTATAGAACTGGAAGCTAATGTGGGTGTTGATCTAAGCTGTCAAGTTTGTTACGCAGAAATAGAAATGTAATGCACTGGGAAACCCTCCAGCCCTGGGCAGACTGGAATAGTTGGTCACCCCAGATGAGTACAGACCACGTGACCCTGTGTGTCATGTGGGGACCCTAGAGGGCTGGATAGGACATGAGGGAAAGAGCTGAAGGCGCTTTAGAAGGAGGATGCCAAATAAGCAAGACAAAGAGACAGAAATATGCAAGGGGTGTCGACTGAGATGCCAGCGAGTCACCAACTGAGAGGGGTAAGTGCACAGGGACAGCGGCTTTGCAGCTTTAGCACTTGGAAAGGGTCTGTTCCGGGTCATGAAAATAGCAAAGACATTAGCAGCCTGTGCTTACATTGTTTTTGTTTCTGTCATTCTGGCACTGATCCAGTCCAACCTCTTCCAGGAACTCTGAACTCCTTGAGGGCAGGGATGTGGCTTATCCAGCTGTGCAGCCCTGGCTCCTAGCACAGTCTGGGGCTGCATCATTTCATATTCAGGAAGTGCTCAGTTAAGACACCAATGAATGGCCTATTGTGGACAAAATAATACCACTTTAGGACACACATGTGGCCGTGACGTCCCAGGAATACTAAGAGGTTGAAGGGCTGACTCGCCATGCTGTCCCCCTGCCTCCCTGGGATCTGACCCTCCAGCTGTGTGCAGGGGCCTCCCAGGGACTTTTGGGCTCCTCAGGACTTGTGGCTCCAAGGCCTGACTCCCAGTCTCAGTGCTGTTCCACGCTGGCTATATGACCTTGGACCTGAAGCTGAACCTTCCTGTGCCTCAGTTTCCTCATGCCTAAGAAGGGCATAATAGGAGCAGGGTACTGTAAGGACTGGAAGGATCAATACAACAGGTCAAGCTCCTAGAATACAGTCTGGCAAGGGGTGTTTCAATATTTAGTTGTTATTATCATTAACGTTTATTTTACTTATTTATTTATTTATTTATTTTTGAGATGGAGTCTCCCTCTGTTGCCCAGGCTGGAGTGCAATGGCACAATCTCGACACACTGCAACCTCTGCCCCCTGGGTTCAAGAAATTCTCCTGTCTCCGCCTCCTGAGTAGCTGGGATTACAGGCATGTACCACGATGCCCAGCTAATTTTAGTATTTTTAGTAGAGATGGGGTTTCACCATGTCAGTTAAACTGGTCTCGAACTCCTGATCTCAGGTGATCCACCCACCTCGGCTTCCCAAAGTGCTGGGATTACAGGCATGAGCCACCATACCTGGCCTAATTTTTATTTTAAATAGTGATGACAGTTCTTCAACCAGAACTTTAGTCAGGCTCCCCTGATTCCCTCTGCTTGACCTTGGCTTCCTTCCCTGTCCTTACAAAAGCCAGTTTGTGCAAGAATCTTGCCAAGTCAGTTTTAGCAAAAATCTCCCACTTAAGGTATCTCGTCACCCTGGCCTGCCTTCAGCAAGAATCCTAGCAAGTCAGGTTGTCCAGAAACCCCTTATCCATGATATTTCCTCTTAGCAATTTCCCATCCACTGACCCCCACCCTGCTTCATGGCTAGAAGTCTCAACCTGTCCTCGTTGGAGTTGAATCCACCCTCTCTCCCTGACCGCAGGACCCCGTTCCCGCAGTCCCCACACCCCTTGGCTCCACAGCTCCCCTTAAAGAAAGTCAGCCTTAGTATCTTGAACAAGTGTTTGGATACATTTTTTTGTTAAACAATAGTAATGACATATTTGCCGCCAAAATTCAGATGGAAGCCCTTCCTGCACCCTGCCCCAACTCTGAAGGCATTTTCATTTTACTCGAAGATTCTTGAAACCAAGAAAACCTTTTAAAACTCAATGGGAAGACCGCCCCATGGAGATGGGTATGACAGAGACCTCCCCAGGATGAGTAAGCTTGGCCTTCTAGCTGGGTGCTCCTCAAAACAGACCAGCCTTGGAGAACTGCAGAATCTCAGTCCTCTTCCAGACGGCCTGAGTCAGAATCTGTATGCTCACAGGGTCCCCGGAGACAGGCACCGGTCTAGATGAATTCCTATCAGCCTTGCATCTGGGCAAAGCGGCATCTCTCCGACCTTTGCTTACGATTTGCTTTAAAAGTTAAGTGTTTAAGCACGAAGGCGAGCCAGACCACAGAACTCTCAGTTGGCAAGAGATAACCTCATTTCCAGGGACAGCTGGCTCTCCACATGTTTGAACAAACTGGCATTATTCAGGCTTAAAACTCAGCAAAAATAAACTTTCCAGGAAATTTTTGGAACACCCGGTTTCCAAACCCATCATCTCAGGAATGTTATCCAAGCAGTGGCCTCTTTCCCCACATCTAACTCCATTTCCAGTTGGGACAGTTCTTTCTCTGGCCTTGAACTGACAAAACATACACAAATGAGAGAAAACAGGGAGGCCACGTTTACTGTGGGGCTTTAGATAAGTCCCTGGGAAAGTCCATAATCTCATTTTGGCACTACGAGTGTTCGGCTTCTTCATGCAAATATTATTTTAAAAGAAAATCTTAAATTTGAGGGACATGTGCTCTTGGTCACTGGGGTTCGAAGAATCACATTTGGGAGTGTGAGAAGCAGAAGCCACCATCCGTCCTTCATGCGGCTGATGATGGCATGTTCTCTGTCCTCTTACTTCTCACATGACCAGAACACTCAAATCTTCCTTGAGGATGGAAACTCAAATTAACCACATCTGTTGGACCTGTTTACAAATCCTTCTGAAAGGACTGTTGTGTGACAGCCAGTCTAGGAATATAAGAAGTCACGATTCCGTCATTCAGGAAACTCCCAGCCCAGAAGGGATATCTTCTGTTTGACATTATTATTGTTGTTATTATTATTATTATTATTATTATTATTATTATTATTTTAAGACGGTGTCCCATTCTGTTGCCCAGGCTGGAGTACGGTGGCGTTTTCTCAGCTCACTACAACATCTGCCTCCTGGACTCAAACGATCCTCCTGCCTCAGCATCCTGAGTAGCTGTGATTACAGACATGCACCACTGCACCTGGCTAATTTTTATATTTTTAGAAGAGACCGCATTTTACCATGTTGCCCATGCTGGTCTCAAACTCCTGAGCTTGAGTGATCTGCTTGCCTCAGCCTTCCAAAGTGCTAGGATTACAGGTGAGTGCCACCACGCCTGGCCTCTTTTGCCTCTTTAGATGCACATCTCCAGATGTTTGGAATATATCAGTCAAGGTCTATCCTAGCAACCTACTACTCCATAACAAATCACTTTAATTTCAGCAGCTTAAAATAACAATGATCGTATTAGTATCTTTCGTAGTATCTGTGGAACAGGATTTTAAGAAAGGCTCAGCTGGGTAATTCTGGTTCTGGTCTCTCCTGTAGTCACTCAGAGATGCTGAAGCAGCGGAGTTGCCCAGGAATCTCATTCTTCATGTGGTCTCTCCACTTGAGTTCACTTGAGCTTCCTCAGAGTATGGCAGTCTCAAGTCAACTGTTTACATGACAGTTCACCCTTCTCCATTTATGACTAGTTCAGAAGTCACAGTGTCTGAAATTTTCTTAATTAATTAATTAATTAATTTTATTGAGACAGTCTTGCTCTGTCACCCAGGCTGAAGTGCAGTGGCATGATCTTGGCTTACTACAGCCTCCACCTTCTGCATTCAAGCAGTCCTGTCTCCTCAGTCTCCCAAGTAGCTGGGATTACAGGTGCATGCCACCATGCCTGGCTAGTTTTTGTATTTTTAGTAGAGACAGGGTTTCATCATTTTGGCCATGCCTGGTCTCAAAGTCCTGAGCACAAGTGATCCACCTGCCTTGGCCTCCCAAAGTGTTGGGATTACAACATGAGCCACCACGCCCAGCCATCACTTCCTCTTGAGGGTGAATTGTCCCAGTCACACTGTAAGAAAAGCTATAGGATGGGAAGTATTATAATCATCATTGGCAAATATAATCTGCAACAGGTTTCCAGCAGAAAACAGAAGTCACATCTGAATCAGGATATTTCAAGGAGGGATTAATAAAAGCACTAGTTATGAAGATGTAAGCAGGGTGGAAAGAAACAAGAGATACAGTATCTGATATGATTTGGATTTGTGTCTCTGCCCAAATCTCATGTCAAATTGTAATCCCCAGTGTTGGAGGTGGTGTATGGTAGGAGGTGCCTGGATCATGGGGGCAGATTTTCCTCTTGCTGTTCTCATGATAGTGAATGAGTTCACATGACATCTGGTTGTTTGAAAGCACATCCCTGCCCCATTCCTCCTGCTTCAGCCACATAGGATGTACCTGCTTCCCCTTGGTTTTCTGCCATGATTGTAAGTTTCCTGAGGCATCCCGAGTCATGCTTCCTGTACAGCCTGTGGAACCGTGAGTCAAACTTCATATATATGTGTGTATATATATATATATAAACTATCCAGTTTCAGTTCTTTATAGCAATGCAAGAATGGACTGATACAGTATCCCAAGGCTGCTGATAACACAGAAATTGTTACCTCCATTTGGAAGGAACAAGAAAAGGTTACAGGAACTCTGAGGGAGAGAAGAGTTCAGGGACAGCTCGCTTGAGAGGAGCACTCAGAGGGGACTACCCAGCAAGGAGGCAACCAGGGAATAAAGGCCCTGAACTCACTCCCCACCTCAGCCCCCTGCCAGGGCTCATCACTGGCTGAACCCAACAGTAGGCCCAAAGCCTAAAACCCACACTGATGAGACTCTGGGGAAGAGAGCAGAATAGAGAGTAGAGAGGACATCTAGAGAAGTAGACAGAAGATACACAGCATAAGAAATATCTACAATCTAATGTCAATAGATGATAGAGTATATTTGTACAAGAGGGAGACTTTAAGCTAGTTTCATGTGAAGTCCCAGAAGTATAAACATAACGTGGGAGAGAAATTCACATCAGCAGTAGTCCTCTGGATGTCTGGAGCCCACCCTTTACCTTGGGGCTTATGAGTAGACTCCACAGTAGAACCCTTGGCTGTAGGAAAGGAAGCCGTCCACATGAGCAATGCAGACAGAGACTACAGTCTTCGGGCACTGACAGGAGTTGTTCCTGATGGGTGGTCCATGGCGATGGACCAACAGGAAGCGGGGTTGCTGTGGCTCCTGGACACCAGCGATGGGGCGGTGGAATGGAGACTTGCTGGGAGGGATCCTGGGGAGCTTGTGGGCACCATTCCAGCTGCTGGTTCCAGCCAGTGCCCAGCAGAGCAAAGGCTGCATGATCCCTGGAGGCTGATTCTTCTTCTGTCTGAGTGGTCCCTCCAGGCCTGGCTCTCTCATCCTGAACCCTAGAAGCCTCTCTCCCCCATCATATTCCCTCCAACTCTCCTTTCCCCCAGGAGATAATTCTTTATCTCATCTGGGTAAGAAGGCCCGATATCCGATCTATTCTTCCAAATCCATTATTTATTGTATACAATGTAAACTTAAAAGTCCAGGTTCTTGTAAGTCCACATCCTTGACTTCTGCAACTCAAAAGCCCAGACCTGGTATATTCATCCTCTGCATTCTGCATAGGTGTGCCTTCCTAAAGGTACATTGTTTGGAATTTGGCCCTAGCAGTTTTGGGGGTCAGAGAAGATCACAAAGCATGTGGTGGGGTCGGTGGAGGGGTGTCCCAGAGGAAAAGTATCATCTTATCTCCACTCAAACAAAGAATTATAAGAACACAAAAGATCACTTACGGAGTGACCAAGAAAGATTTCATCTGATGCTTTGAAAAATCAACAGGCTTTCAACAGAAAGAGATGAGAGAAACATTCTGAACAAACAGAAGATAATGAGCATGAAAATCGAAGCATATTCAAGAGAAGGCATAGTTTAATTTGTGAGGTGTATAGGAGTATTTGCATGTCAAGGAAAATAATTCTAGAAGAGTTCAGGTCATGAAGGACCTAGACAAAGAGGTTTTGTTACACATTTAAGAAGCCACAGAAGGCTGTGCGCTGAAGGTTTCTGGGAGGGTATTCAGGTCTGAGCAGCGCTTTAGAAACATGAATGCAGTGTACAGGACACAGAGACTATGGTTACAGTGAGGGGCATTCACTGAGGCCTACACAAGGAGCCTCCTGCTGCTGCCTTGTCTCACTGTCTGTCCTGCAAGTCCGCACGTGTGTTTGGAGTCCCTCCCTGACTCCAGACCTGTGTCTCCATCTCCCTGGAAGGTGTGTCCACTCTCAGGGCTCACAAGCTCCTTAACTCAATGCACCCAAAATGAAACTCTCCAAACCCTCTCCCCCGCTGCCCCGTGCCCCCCCGACATCTCATCTCATGGACTTCCCCTAGCCCACTTCCTCCTTCGCAACCTCATGGCCGCCTCCATCTCTCCACGCTCATCATAGCCAGATCCTTTAGAGGCTCCCTTGCATTTTTTCATTGTCTACTAGACCCATCTCCTTTTAAAGCCCTCTCTGGAAACCCCCAAGGTCAAGGCATCAGCACATTTTCCTCTGACATTGCCCAGTAATTGGTCAGCCTCCTGCTAAACTCTCTCTGCTTCCCCCTATTCTCCACAGTTCAACCACAATTTTTTCTAAACACAAAATCTCATCATGCTATTTCTCCCTTTAAAGACTTTTCTGACCATTTCATGGTCTATAGCGTCAAGAAAAAACTCTTTCACTTGGCATTTAATGCTTTCATAAGCTGACACCAGCCACTCACTCTTCCAGCTTTGTTCACTGCTACTCCCCGGTAAACATTGTGGCAGAAATTGAGAGACTCTTGGCTCTCAGCCTTCAGCTGCCACACCCTTCCTGGAAGCAGCCACTGATGGGATTAGGCCCCAGTTTGTTAAACTAGAGAGAAAGGGCCTTAAGACAGAAGGAAATCCTGGATGTGTGTGTCTGTTCAGGACAGAGGTGGGGGAACGGGAGAATGAGAATCTATCAGTTAATTCTTCAAAAATCCTATCTGCCACCCGGTCAAATAAAGAGACATATGCGACCTAAGAAATGTTTGAATTGTTATATGTTTAAAGATTGAAAAAGGGCCTTCAAAAGAAACAACAGATTTGGATAATGTCTTCTCCAAGGGGCTGCCCTGGTGAGCGCTCAGGCTGGGGCTTTTACAGTTTCCTCTGTGATGCAAAGTGGAGATTCCCAATTCTTCCTCTTGCAAGAGGCAAAGCTTCAAGGAGAGCATGGGAGGACAGCTGGGATGACACTGGAACCCATGGGCCAGTGGAATTGGTGGATTATAACTAATTAAGCTGTTTTTTCTTCTCCGACCCTCTGGCTCTGCTAAAATAGATGATCGAAGTGAAATAAGTTTTGGTTGACTTGATGGTGTTCTGTCAACACTGGAATCAGAACACCTGGGTTCTAATTCCAAGTGTGTCTCTAACTAGCCCCATGACCCAGGGCAGTCCCAGCCTTTCTCTCAGCCTCTGCTTCCCTATTTACCTAAAAAGAAGACTGGACTCAATTGCACAGGGCCCTGAAGACTCAATTCTATATTTCTTCAATTTCATACCAGTACAAATATTTCCCCTTTCGACTTATCTGCCTCTGAATTTTACTTTTTGAATGACTTCAGTCCTCATCTTCTCTTTATTTTTTCTCCTCATTCTATCTGCTCAGCCAAGCAAGGAAGAGTTCTTGTCCAGTCATTTTCCAGACTCTTGACTTGGGTGTACAGAGTACGTTCTGCCCACTGAATGTGTTCAGGACTTGTGCCTCCTTGGCTAGGACCCCAGCAGCCAATAGACCTTGGCATCTGTGCTGCCTAGGATCCTTTCCAGGGCTGAAAGAAGGTGAGGCCTTCAGACACTGATGCATGTGACGTCTTCCTGCTAACAAAACTGTAGCATCTTTCAACGATGTTACCTGTTTGGATGATCCTATTTATGAAATAGGATCACTTTGAAAAATCATTTGATTTTTCAAAAGGGAAAGTAAATTCAAACGTAGTGTAAGCTGCCCTAAAAAATGCAGCGATGAAACTAAAATCCTGCCAGTCATTCTGACAGGAAGGAAAGTCTTTCAGTCTTTGCAGTCTTGGCACAGCCTCAACATTTTGTATTCACTTTGGAGATGGGTGTTCTTGGATTCCTTGAAGTCAATATACCTCAGAATAAGGGCTTTGAGCAATATATAAGTATATATGAAACAAAAGTCAGGAATTGACTCCTCGAAGACAAAACATCTGGATGAATGGCTGAGTTTTCCACTTAAGAAATGACATCTTGGCTTCACCTTAGTTCAGATGGCGTGATGAACCACCCAACCCCCAACTTCCCAGGGACCCTTGAACAAGTGGCTAGAAATACTTGGCAGCCTCCTCTCCATCAAGCCGTGAAGTTGCTTATGGGGTTAAAATGTTGCCAGAGATCAAGGATGGCCAGACAAACACCAGCTAAATCTAAAAAGACGTCAGAAAACTAATACAAGCTTAAAATACCAAGTTCCGTACAGATATACTTATCTCTTAGGCTTACTTTATTTACCAACCTCACGTGACAGGGGGAAGAGTTCCTGAAGAAAGTGTTCCAACTGATTGTCTAAAATCTTTTCCTCTCAATAAAGTCTTATCCAGGTACACAAGTGTTCAGTTTCATTCCATAGCCCAACCTTTTAATCACCTGCCTTTGGCAACTCTGATTTATTTATTTGACAGTATGTATTGAGCATCTGCTATAGGCCAGGCACTGAATTAAGATGGCAGGAAGCCAAACCAGACACAGTCCTGACCTGTGAGGGCTCATGGGTGAGTCAGGAAACACTATACTGAAAAATGGCAAATAGTGAGATGTGTGCCAGGAAAAGACACGTGGAAAGGAAACTCACTCCTGGAGGAGATTGAGAAAGAGAATGGTTTGGTTTTCTCGATAATCCACAGACAATCAGGCCCAGAAGAGACTTTACAGATTATCTGTTCCGACCCCCTCATTTTATAAATGGAAAACAGAGAGGGGACGAGTCACACAGCTCTAAAGCTGGGGCCAATGCATAATGAGTTCTTTCTCTTTCACTGGCTGATAACTCCTATGTCTCTCAAATAGTTTCTAGAAGTAGGTAAAATAGAAACCATAAATATACGACTGATAGAAATCTATTCTGTCTTCCAACTAAAAATCTGCAAGATATTCCTCACCAACGGTTGTTTTAAAAGGTGATTATTCTTGGAAGATTACTGCCATCAGTTCACTTTCAGTTCCTTGCCTGGATATTTTAAGTTGTTTTGTTGTTTCTCTACATTCACACAGCACATTGGAATTTAAGAAGCATTTTCGGATCCATTGCTTCCACTGGGGGAGTCACGTTGTTGGCTTGATAGCTTTAGAGGGACATGACAAGTAGAAGGAGGCTTGGAAAGGAGCTAAGCATGTGGTGATGGTGCTGGGGAATAAGACCTACAAAGCCAGGTGACAGAAGTAGGATGCCTGAGACTGCTCTTATGGGGCTGATCACCAGAGCAATGCTAGGCAATGGATTTCAAGTACATGAAGTCTAGTCAGCTGGAAGGAAGCAAGTCAGTAAGTGCATTACTGATTGAATAACGCCTGTGTGCAGGGCACCATGCTAAGTGGATTCAAAGGTGAATGACCAATGTAACCCCTTCAAAGAATGTTTTGGATTTCTGCTCAATCTCCTTAAGCCACAGGGAGTGGAAGGCATGAGTGAGCAGAAGCCACTGGGCAGAGAGAAGTGAGTGTACCAAGATCCTGCTGTGTGGCCTCAGCTTCTTCAGGAGGTTTGGACTTAAGCCCTGCTAGTGACTCAGGCTAAGGCCCTTCATGGAAGAATGGGCTGCCTCCCCAGGTCTTGCTGGAAGGTGACATGGGTGCATTTCGGCGGAGGTAGAGGGTGATCTGTGGTGGAAATTGTAGTCCCTGGTTCTGTTCCTCGAACACTTCAGGTTGAACACTTGGGCAGAGCTTCATTATAAAGCCATTAAGTGGATTCTCATGAGTGAGATTCTGTTGGCCTTATAGACAATGGGGTTTTAATCATGTTTGTCTAGGCTAAGAGAGGCCAAAAGCACATTTGTGTACTTTTTAAAAATCAGGGCCCCATGTCTGAGTGCTGCTGGAGACGTTGAGGAGCAGCTAAGGCTAGCCTGGAGGGTGATCACAGAACCGGAACAAGGAGCACCCAAAACCAGGTGACAGGCCATCAGGAGGGGTGACTGAGAAAAAAGCTACAAACCACCGGGAAATACATGAAGGGTAAGAAGAAAGTTCTGTAGAACTCTCAAATCAAAGTGTAGAGGTAATGCAGGAAGGGGAGGATCGGGGGGTGGGGGCTGGAGGTCTACAGCATTGTTACAAAGCACCCGTGAAGATAAAGACTTTGGAAAGGAGAGACACATTGAACTAGTCTTACACAGGCATCTCACACTAGTTATGGGGTCTTCAGACCCACAACAGTGCTTCGTCCTTCAGGGCAGCAGCATCTTTCTCCCTTCTAATTTAAAATAGCCCCTGACTCTGTCACCAGATTGGCCCCAACCTCCCAAGCAGACCCCTTGGCATCCCTGTGCTGGCCCCACCTACACTCTCATCTTTCTTTCCCACTGCTCCCACTTCATCCTGAAGATTCCCTCCTCCATAGCCTCTTTCTGGATCTCTCCCACAGATGTCTCATCTTTCAAGGCTCACCTAACATGCCACCTCCTCCAGGAAGCCTTTCCTGATCCATGACACCAGATGGTTGCATGCTCCCTCTGGGAACCCGTATAGCCCATCATCCCTCTTTACGACGCTTGCATTTCCTCCTGCATTCTAATAAACTGTGTGTTTGTCTGAGCTCTCGCCCCCACCCCTCCTTAGAAAATTTCAAGGGAAGAGACCTGATCCTTTCACTTATGTATTCACAGTGCCAGGAAAAGAACCAGTGTGCCACAGACACTCAATAAATGTTAAATTGCACTTCGGCCCATGTATACCTTGGACAAAGTTTCTGTGTTCCTTTAGAGGTTATGACCTGTGCTCTAGAGTGGGGCAGCTGGGGCTTGAACGCTTGCCTCTCTCACTAGCCAGGTGATCTAGGGTGATTCAACTCATCTCTGTGCCTTTGTTTTCTAATCTGTAAAATGAGCGCAACAGGACCTCTCTCCAAAAGACATTATGGTAGTCTTAGCATATTGTCTGGACATACTGTGAATGCTCAATAAATAAATGTAGGACAGCATTAGCAATGTGCAGTACCAGGGACATAAGTTCTTTTCAGTTGTCAAGAGTGCAGTGATTCATATGCTCCATTTCTACCTGGCAGTCTTTAGCTTCCGTAAAGCACATCTTTGCACAAAGCAGCTCTGTATCTTTTCAATGGTGTTAGCTATCTGGCAGCATGTATTACAGGAGTGTTAGTAAGCCATTTGTTAGCTAGGAATAAAATGTACCAAAGAGATTTTCCTCCAAGTGATTTGCCAGTTCATCTGCCCATCAAGCCTGTGCCATGATGAGCTGTGTGAGTCCTCCAAGGCCTGAGAAAATGAAAATGAACAAAACAAAACCTCTATTCTCATGTTAATCCCCGTCTCCCAGGGCAAATATAGTAAAGACCTAGATAGAGCTATATAAAGAGGCTGTGAGAGTCCAAAGAGGGTGGCGCCCGCCCCTGTGCAGTGAGGAGAGATTGGGGAAGTGGGAACAGGATCAGCCCTCACGGAAGAGGGGGCATTGCAGCTGGACTCTGCCAGATGCGTAGGAAGAGGCTGTCAGAAAGAGGAGGTAGAAGCTTCTCCAAGAACAGGAAGCAGCATGTGCAAAGAGATGGAGTCCCTGAGTCCGCATTTGGCAAATGCTGAGGTTGGTGGCCCTAAACGGCACTGAACATCAGTCCACTTCTAATAACTGATGTGGATTTTATTTAAAAGAAAAACACTTCCACTAAATTAGTTATGAATCCCAGAAGAGATTATCTTATTGCTAATATAAATGCTCTTTTCTTATTTCTTCCCAAATGATTTGATGGTTATTTTTCTGAAGCATATTTCTGACATCTCTTGAAAACAAGTGCCTTCAGAAAGTCTGTTTCAGCCCAGGAGAAAAAAAATCTCAAAAGTAGCCCGGGATCACAACTACGTAGCCCATCCAAGGATCAAATTCTTCGTATTCTCTAAACTATCCCCAGCACGTGGAGTGATTTCAGCTCTTCAAAGCCAGCAGAGAGATAAGTTCATTGAAACTCAAGATGAGCTGGCACAGAACTCATTATATCTAGTTTCATTTGTTCCTTCAGTTATTCTCTGAGGACCATGGATAGTGAATGCAGCCAGAGGTCTCTTTCAGAAGAGCACAAATGGAGGAGGAAATTTTGTTCATAGCTTTGCGGGGACAATGTTTGGCCAAATGCAGTGTGACCTGAGGCCAGAAAATGCCACTTTTTGTCTCCAGAGAAGACAGGCAGAGAAGTGTAATGGATTTAGCAGGATAAAGACTTGGACCCAGAGAAAAAGAAACACACACACACACTTCATGGAAAATCAGACTTCGCTCCCACCTCTTGAGGCGGGAATTGTAATCTCACTGAAATTACAGAGACAACGCTAAGGTCATATTACACAAAGCGGTGTCTTTCAGTGATGGGTGGTCTCTTGGGAATGAACTGTTTAAACAGCCATTGCACGTCCAGAATTCATGGCCTGAGCAGATTTTTCCTGAAAGAGGCAACCTGGCCTTTTGGGATCCGAACTGTTGCTTATTTGATTGTTTTCCTTTTGGTCTCCGACCCTGGGGTCCAGGGTCAGCTGGAGACTGAAAGCTGCAGGGAGAGATGGGACAGGAGTGGCCCTGGGGGCCTCTGAGTCCTGACTCCATGTATCCCACTGGCCAGCCCTCCCTCGGCCAGGTTAGGCAAGCCAATCCATTCTCTGTGGTTGCTTGAAATTTGTGGAAAAGAAAGACGACGAGGCTGTGTCCTCACTGCGTGCTTGAATAAGTCGCTTCTCATTTCTAGACCTCAGATTTCTCACTTGTTAAGGCAGTGGGGGTGGGAAACTGAGCAAACCCTGAGGTTCTGAAAATTTTCTGATTTAATTGATCTGGAAAAGGGACCGTTTCCACCATTTTGGTTTAGGAATATTTTATAGGGCCCAGGGTGCAGGGGTTCCTTGAATTCCTCAGGGAAGGACCACAGTGACTTTGTGGTTGGGGTCACTGTTACCTGAGCAGTAAAGACTGCTGGGTACAGACTATGGCCTGCTTTTCAGAACCAGAGGCTTCGCATATTTGAAACTTGACATATGGAGGCATGTTACAGAGGAAAGAGCACAAGACTTGGAAGGATTGTCCTAGATTTGAGTCTAACCACTGAACTAACTCACTGAGATTGTGACCAAGACACACCCCCATTTGGGGGCCTCAGTTTACTTGTGGGTGAAGCGAATATGGTAGACATACGCCCAGGAGGCTCCATGGGCCATGCTTCCTGGTGTACATGCTCTTGTGGGATCCCTTCCCTCCAGTGTGAGCAGAGCCTTTGACTTGATTCTAACCAGCAGAATATGGCAATGGTGATGGATGTCAGTGTCATGATATTAATATATTACAGCAGACTTGAACACTCATCTTACTAGCCGGCTCTCACTGTCAGCTGTCTCCCTTGCTGGCTTTGATGGAGTAAGATGCCATAGAGAGAGGTCCTGGAGAGGAACTGAGGGTGGCCTCTGGCTGAGGGCCCATAAGAAGCTGAGGCCCTCAGGCCAACAACCCTCAAGGAACTAAATTCTGTCAACAATCACCTGAGTTTGGAAGCAGATCCTTCCCTGGTCAAGCTTCAGATGAGATCCCAGCCCTGAATGACCCATGGATTAAAGCATTGTAAAAGAAGCTAAAACAGAGGAATCAATTAAACTGAGCCTGGACTCCTGACCTACAGGAACTGTGAAATAATAAATGTGTTGTTTTAAAGTACTAAGTTTGTGATAATTTGTTATGCAGCAATAGATATGTAACACAACAAAGCATTTAGAACCTTCTGTACCTGACATCCTGTGATCACAATAATACTCTCCTTTTGATATCAGCACTACACATGTAACAAAAACCACACTCACACAAGCAGGTCCACATTCACACACACATTGTAAGCTGCTGTTACTGTGCTGGGTTAAGAATTATTCATCTTGCTACAATTTCTAGGGTACTTGTTCTGTATTTAAATTCTTATTTAATCAAAACTCATTTCCAGGCTTCTCACTGCTGGTCGTAAACACCAGGCTCACATACACAGGTCCACACTCACACACAGGTCCACATTCACACACACAGGTCCGCACTCACACACAGGTCCACACTCACACACACAGGTCCACACTCATACACATAGGTCCATACTCACACACAGATCCACATTCACATCCACAGATCCACACTCACACACACAGGTCCACACTCACAGACACAGGTCCATGTTCACATACACAGGTCCACACTCACACATAGATCCACATTCACATGATCCACACTCACACACACAGGTCCACACTCACACATACAGATCCCGCATCTGGCTGATTTTAATTAAGGCTCAACCTGAAATAAAATGGCTCCAGCAGGGAATAGGATGCTTCTGAGAGATTCTGAGGACAGGAGGCAAGAGACTTTGTTTTATTTGGTATTGTTGGTCCTGACAGGCAGGGTCAAGTAGAAGAATGTGAATGAATGAAGCCTGCAGAAGAATTAGTCTAGCAAGGGAGCCCCATTTCTGGGCCAAAACATATGGCCACCTGTAACCAGCAGCTAAAGGTATTGGACTTTACATACAGAGTTGCCCAAACCAAGTGTAAGGGCCTCAGTGAGCTGCATGCTAACATTTTATTGCTTCCCAAGTCTGCTTTTCTGGAATCCTGACGTCCCCTATAAAGAAAATCAACACTGTGGATGGTCTCATTTTAGACATGAACGGAATGGACCTAAAGTCTGGCTACTGTCTGAGGTGGTGGCTGTCCAAAGGTTCCATAGCGGTGCCAAGGAAACATGGCTCAGCTGTGTCTCCATGAGGAGAAGGAAGTCCATGCTTCTGCCCATGGGGCCTTCTGGGCTCCTGGTGAGCTGTCACTTCCTGTTCCAGGAGAGTTTGATGGGTGTTGGTGCAGCAGCCAACTCAGGAGCCAATGGAGGAGATGACGACACCCAGAAGATCGGAGCAGGGCTGGGAGCGAGGAGGGCAGAGTTTAATGCTTTTGAATGATGAATTTCTTCCCTTGGAGACCTAGTAGGTAGTGTTATTTTCCCGGGGATAACCTGTCCCCACAACACCTGCTTTGTCATTAAAGGATGATCCACTTCTGCCAAAGAAGAACTTGAAGGACAGGCATGTAAGACACATTAAATGACAAAATACAACCTGAGAAACACAGACAAGTGAGCAAACTCGGTTCATTGAGCCAGGGGGATTTGGATAAACCTCACAGAGAAGGGAATCTCTGGTGACCCCCTGAAAGCCCCAGCAAAAGGCTGAATTGGGGAAGAGTTAACTCAACTTCCACCTCTCGGGTTCAAGAGATTCTCCTGCCTCAGCCTCCCGAGTAGCTGGGATTACAGGTGTCTGCCACCACGCCCAGCTAATTTTTGAATTTTTAGTAGAGATGGGGTTTCACCATCTTGGCCAGGTTGGTCTCGAACTCCTGACCTCGTGATGCACCCGCCTCGGCCTCTCGAAGTGCTGGGTTAATGGGCATTTCTTGACGAAATGATTTAAGCTCTGAAATTCTGTTGCTTGCGGCCCCAGCAGAAGGCCCCTGGAGTCCCTGGTTTGGGACAGGGCGAAGTGTCCCTCAGGCGGTCTCCTGGCTTCGGCTCCTGAGCAGCGAGGGCAGCCAAGGGGACAGCGCTGGAACCCATGGCTGGGCGGGGAAAGCCCGACACGCGGCCGGGGCCCAGGGACTCTGGGGTTCGGGGGCTCGGGGGCTCGGGCGCGAGCGTGTCTCTGCCCCACACCGCCCACAGCGGCCTTGCGGGCTCTGGGCGCACACGAGGGACAGTGCGGGGCCCCCTGGCCCGGCCCCGCCTTTGCCCCCCTGGCCCGCAGGCCCCGCTGCGCGCGCCGCCTTCTGCAAGGATCACCCGCGCCGCGGCGCCATACCTGGCCCTTTGTCACCAGCTGCCAAAGAATTCAGAAAATCAAATTTATTTCCTGATTACAGCCGGAGCGCCCCTTTGTGCACAGGGGTCTCTTTAACTGTTGAAACTCCAGCAGACATTGTGCAGGCCTTTATGGCGCAAAATAAAAGCCGCCCGGCTTCTTGCCCGGCCCCCGCCGCCCCTCCTGGCTCCCCTGACTTCCAAGCCCCTGTGGGAACCTGGGAGGGACCTTCTTCTCTCAATAAAAACGCTTACGAGCCCGAAGACATTGGGGCTCGAGTGTCTTGCCAGCTAAAGGGGATAAATCAATGGGCATCTTGAGTTCGGGGAGGGGGTGTATTTCCCTTTTTCTCTGGGAATGAATAGATGAATGGTAACTCCGTTTCTTACCAGCCCAGCGCTGTCCCCAACTCGCCTGGACAAGTCCAGTTTCATTCTTTTCAGCACGACTAGCTCCTGCGTGCTGCAGAAGACTTGGGCGGATCTGAAAGCGCCTCTCGGGTTGTAAGTAGGTCTTCCGCACCTGCAGATGAAAAAAAAGATGTTACTATTATCTTCCTCGATGACGTTGACATTGCCTGAAAAGGAATACAAAACATTGCCTTGCAAAGATTTTTTAACCTTTCTTTTCTTTCTTTTCTTCTTCTTCTTCTTTTTTTTTTTTTTTTGTGATTCTGCAGGGAAATAAATGTATGTCTTTCATATTTTTGAGAAAACTAAAAAGAGAAAAAAGGCAATCTAGAGTGGGTACAGCTCACAGCATGTATTCCCACACTTTTTGAACACTCATAAAGCAACGAATAAGAGAGAGGAATAGGCACAAATCTACTAACCCATCAATATCAGCCCAATAATAAATGCTCCCTTGAAAACAGTTACAAAGGCCATCATAATTTTTACTCTCATTATAAAATATTTAGCAGCATAATTTGAATGATATAGTCATGGAAGAAAACTGTATTGGAAGAATTAGCTCCATTAATTGTAAATTATACATGCTATAAGGCTTTTGCAAGCTCTTAAGAATAATAATATATATATTTGTTATAGAATAATAATTATTCTTAGCAATCTATATATTTAGCGCTTAGGAAGGATTTCTTTTCACCATCTCTTTTTTTTTTTTTTTATCGTGAGAACTTAAGGTACCACTCAGTCATTCTGTGACTAAAGCAGGTGATTATAAATCAACGCTACGTTTGCTAACAAATGGTATTCCTCTTTATACACATCTGTGTGTCTCCTCACACACAGGCATGCATGCACACACACACAAAAGTGCTCGGCCCACTCAGCCTCCCCATAATTTCACAAAAGAGTGACTCTAATGTTTTCTGCCTCATGGGGAGCCGGTGGGCACGGCAGTGAATTGGATACCTACACCAGAGAAGGCCTGAGAGGCGTAATCAAATAAGGGGACCACTTGAACTGAACTCCCAGCAGGAGCGGGAGGGAGGCCTTGAGAGGTTATACGTAGTTTTTATCCAGCCTCGCAGGAGAGAACCAACTTCCTGCTGCTAGAAATTTGTCTGCAAATTTTTTCCTCATTCAGACGGAGAGCTGGGGTCCCGGAAACACCGGGTTGATATGATAACTTGATTAAGTCTGGAGACAGATGACACGGGAGCACCAAGTGGACTCAAAGGAACCTGTGCTCTCCTCTTTAACCTCTCCTTGGGAGCCTACAAATTCTATCTATTAATGTACCAGCCTCCCGGCATCGCACAAAGACGTTGTCTGCCTACATGTGTGTCAGTCATTTGCAGGGGCCTTTGTGGAATTCCCACCACATTTTCATTTCTCTTCTTTATTTGAAAAAATAAAATTTAAACTGATGGGCTTGACAGAGGTTCACAGTCTGCCTCCTCCCAAATCGCTTTGAAGGTATAAGTCAAGTTCATCAGCAAAAGCGTTCAAAAAATCCTTGAAATGAGCCTTGGGCAGCTGGGGCATATCCAGGAGAGAGAAACTGCAAGGAAGAACTGTTTAGAAACCACATCCTGTAAAGCATGCATGGAAAAACCAGGGATTTGCCTGGAGAAGAGAAAACACAGAGAGGATTTGAGAGCTGAAGAAGTGCCAATGGGAGGAAGGATGAGAGTTTGCTGTGGGTCTCGGGACAGAGCCCAGGGAGAGACAGGCGTTCACCAAGTGCCAGTAAAGTGCCTGGATGAAAAACGGGCCACGTGCTGGAGCCGCCCCCGCAGATGTGAGGAAATCAGCAGTGTGGCCACAGCTGCACGAATCACAGCTGCCTCTCCTGATGTCTCATCCAGGAGACAGGCGGCCATTGAGAAGCTGGGAACCTCAGCTCCAAATACTGTGGGTTTTTTAAATTTGGGGGTTAATTGACAAACAATAAGTTTTGTATTCACCACCCCAGTCAAGATATAGAGCATTTCTACTGCCCCCCGAAAGTTCCCTAGTGCCCCTTTCCAGCCCATCACACCCCACTCCACCTCCTAGGCAATCAGTGTTCTTTTTTTTAAGAGACAAATTCTCACTCTGTTGCCCAAGCTGAAGTGCAATATCAGGGTCATAGTTCTCTGCAACCTGGAATTCCTGGGTTCCAAGTGATCCTCCTGCCTCAGCCTCCCCAGTAGCTAGGACTATAGATGTGCACCACCACACCACCTAGTTTTTTGGTGTTTTTTTTTTTTTTGTAGAGATGGGGTCTCTAACTACCAGCCTTAGGCAATCCTCCCACCTCAGCTTTCTAAAGTGCTGGGATTCCAGGCATGAGCCACTGTACCTAGCTGGCAATTGCTGTTCTGATTTCTATCACTCTCAATTAGTTTTGTCTGTTTTTAGAACTACATTTGCCCAGCATAATACAGTATGTACTCTTCTGTGTCTGGCTCCTTTTATTTAGATGATGCTATTGAGATTCACCCATGTTGTCTGCTCATTTTTATTGCTGAGTGTATTCTCTAGGAGAGCAAGACACAGTTTGCCCACTCATTCTTCTGCTGATGTGGATTTACGTTGTTTCCAGTTTGAGGATATTGTGAATACAGCTGCTATGAACAGTCTGATAATATTTTCCATTTCTGAGGCATAGGATTAGGATATATTCCAAATGCCATTTTAAACAAGGCTGCAAAGCAAGAAAAGACTGAGGTCATGAAAGGTGTCATCTTCAGTCAAAACTGCGAAGAGTTTCTGGGACTTGTCAGTTTCTAGCTATTGTCCTCACCTTCCCCAGACAGCACAAGTTGCATTCTTGTTTCTCTCACTGGTGGGCAGAAGGCACATACTGAGACTGATCCAGGGCATCCTGGGAGTCTTCATGAGCAAGAATATCCATCTGAGCAAAATGGGTATTGGCATCCTTCCAGCTTACTCAAAATATGTGTATTCCCATCTACCAAGCTCCCACTGTGTGCTGGGCCTTGTGAGTGCACAAGGAGCCATAGGGCGAGAGAGACGAATCTGATATCAGAGGGCTCGGTCTTTAAAGTGCTTGCAGCCAGGGGCAGTGGCTCACGCCTATAATCCCAACACTTCGAGAGGCCAATGCAGGTGGATTACCTGAGTTCAGGAGTTTGAGACCAGCCTGGCCAACATGGTAAAACCCCATCTCTACTAAAAATACAAAAATTAGCCCAGCATGTTTGTGTACACCTGTGATCACAGCTACTCGGGAGGCCGAGACTTGAACGCGGGAGGCAGAGGTTGCAGTGAGCAAGACGGTGCCATTGCAATCCAGCCTGGGCATGAGTGCAAGACCCTGTCTCAAAAATAATATATATAAATAAATAAAGTGCTTGCAAGTCTAGAAGGAGAAATTTAATAAGTAATAAAGTATGAAACCGCAAGTCAATCTTCAACAAACAGTTGAGAGTCACCTGCTGCACTGGCTCTGGGCTGATGCTGATGTGGTGGGGAAATGGATAGACAAACACAGAGAGAAAGTGAAGCCCACCCCTCTGAATCATGGGAAAAGAAAGAAAAGAGCCTCCCACTCCGGGATAATGAGTCCCCTTTAGGAAAGAGGATATCCGGCCAAGGGAGAGGTTGGATTTAGATTTGGAACAGGCATCCCAAACCCCAGACCTGCTGCATCACCTTGGACACAGAACCTGTCTCTGCCAGGTGTCCCCATGTGTCCTTATCACTTGACTTCAGGTGGCACTAAGGCTTCCGAGTCAAATCAAAGCCATCAGAACACAGAATGTTGGTGCTGGAAGGCCCTTTAGAGTTCATGGTTCACTCCATCCCAAGTACAGATGGCGAAACAGAGTCTCAAGCTAAGGGAAGTTACTGTCTCAAAGTCACAGGGTGAACATGTTTGTCTCTAACTACAGTTAATATTCTACTGTGTCAGTCTGTCATTTTTTATAAGTTCTTATTATGTAATGGAGAACCTTTATTTATTCATGATGTTAGCATTGAAGGGATGAGATTAGCACATTCCCTGTAGTCTCAGCAGGTTAACCAGACTTTACCTGTGAGCAGCTGTTATATTTGGAGAGACACATCTTTAATCCAGAAGTTATCTAAACTTTATAATAAAAACAGTAGATCATGTTATAATAGGGCCTTACATGATTAAGACTCACTCATCTTCTATATCAAGTTGTTTATTTTTCTAATTGTTAGGCTATGGCACCATCTTGGCTCACTGAAACCTCCATCTCCTAGATTCAAGCAATTTCTCTCACCTCAGCCTCCTATCTGGGACTACAGGTGTGAGCCACCACACCTGGCTGATTTTTTTTTAATTTATTTTTCTTTTCTTCTCTCTCTCTTTTTTTTTTTTTTAGTACAGACAGGGTTTTACCGTATTGGCCAGGTTGGTCCTGTACTCCTGACCTCAAGTGATCTGCCCACCTCAGCCTCCCAAAGTGTTGGGATTACAAGTGCGAGCCACCGCCCCTGACCTATCATTTTTCTATTCACAGGTTTGACAAATGTTTAATCATAGAAAACTGTTTAAACAACTTTATATTTATTCTGCTTTTTTTCTATGGAATAAAAAACTTCATTACTTTGGACAAACCACTATACCCTATAAAAACACTGATGTATATTACATTACTGCAAAGTGGGGGAAAGTTGTGAATATATTGAGTTTCCATACTACCATCCAAATGGTCCTTGACAAATTTGTTTAAAAGAAAAGAATGAATTTGGATTTAGGCAAATTTGGCAGGAATGCGTTCAAAATTAATTTACGAATTAGAGGAAATAAAAACAGCAATGTTCATGATTCCTGCTTTGTAGTTTTTTAGTAGTCATAAAAATTCTAAAACACTCTATACATACAAAACATTTTATGTTTTCCAAAACACCTTTATATGCATTCTTTTACAGGAACTCTTGATAAATGGCAACGTATATGCTACCTCCCTTTTGCAGGTTGAGAAGACAGAGGCTTGTCCATGATCACACAGCTCGTGGTCCCCACCCACCACCCCTTCCCCAAAGAGCAGTATGGCACCATGTGATAGTCCCACAAAGAAACCAAGAAAACTGGAGGAAGGCATTAATATAGTAGCTCTTTTGGCGTTGATTTTAAGATCTGTGATCACAGAACTTTTTTTAGACATAGGATATTCATTTCTATAGGTCTTCTGCCAGAAACGGTTAGCTACATAATTTGTGGGTTTTATTTGCTGTTTACTGTTTTATTTGCTATTTAGTGTCATTCTAGATGAAGAAAACTTAAAATTTTAAATTATTAGCATGAGTTTTACAATTCATCTTTAACTGTATAGTACCGTTTTAAATGCAAATGTAAGAACATTTAACTCCTATGCAGAATCACCAAAAATGCAGAATTTTTATTTTGTAGCGTGTGTGTGTGTGTGTGTGTGTGTATTATACATTCTTTTCAGAACAGTAAAAGTGCTGTACAAAACTGACCCGGCTGTTTTCATTTATCTTGCTAATACACACACATTTCTCAACCCTCTGTACCTTTGGCTTATGTTAGGCTAACTGAAAGGACAAGAAGCTATGTATCGTCCTAGCTCTCTCTTTCCTTCTCTTGCCATTTTCTTATTTTATTTATTTATATATTTATTTATTTATTATTTATTTATTTTGAGATGAAGTTTCGCTCTTGTTGCCCAGGCTGGAGTGCAATGGTGCGATCTCGGCTCACCACAACATCCGCCTCCCAGATTCAAGCGATTCTCCTGCCTCAGCCTCTTAAGTAGCTGGGATTACAGGCCTGCATCACCACACATGGCTAATTTTGTATTTTTAGTAGAGACAGGGTTTCTCCATGTTAATCAGGCTGGTCTCTAACTCCCGATCTCAGGTGATCTGCCTGCCTTGGCCTCCCAAAGTGCTGGGATTACAGATGTGAGCCACCATGCCTGGTCCCTTTTGTCATTTTCAATGGATCTGTTTTGCTAACATAAGGACATAAGGTGAGTAAGAAAGGATATAATGGGATTCTTTGATCAATTGTGCTTCTTAGACTGCCACTGTCTTTTTAAATTATTATTATTTTTTATTCTTTTGTTCTGGTTTGCAAAGAGTGCCTGGCTTCTCAGGGCCATCAGTGCCAGCTTACTCAGGTGTGGGCAGAGCATGCTTACCTCCCTGAGTCTCGAGGAACTCTTGGGCATCTGGAACCCACTGGACTCCTGTATTTCTGGGCATGGATCAGGCTCTGTACGAATGGCATAGCAAGGAACTGCAGCTATGTGACTCCTCTGCACCACTGTCTCATTGGGCTTCACTCACAAAACAAGGTTCAAAGACAAAATGATCAAGAATGTCAAGACAGTGACAGAAGGGTATTAAACCAAGCACGTGACATTTCTCAGCACAGAGTCCTCAATAACAGAACTCCATGGACACATGCCAGAGTCAGCGTTGAGTATGCCTAATCTAGAGGCTTCCAGAGTACAGATGTGGCCAGGCACGGTGGCTCATGTCTGTAATCCCAACACTTTGGGAGGCTGAGGCAAGCGGTTCACCTGAAGTCAGGAGTTTGAGACCAGCCTGGACAACATGATGAAACCCCATCTCTACTAAAAATATAAAAATTGGCTGGGTGTGGTGGCGAGTGCCTGTAATCCCTGCTACTTGGGAGGCTGAAGCAGGGAGAATTGCTTAAAACCCTAGAGACAGAGGTTGTAGTGAGCTGAGATGGCACCACTGCCTTCCAGCCTGGGCGACAGAGCAAGGCTCCTTCTTAAAAAAAAAAAAAAGAATACAGATGTATCTCTCAGACCTGAACTGTGGCTGAACTTCTAGATAAATTCCAGGGTGGAGCACCTTCCTCACAACATCCCTAAAATTGATGGGACTCAGTGAAGCCTAATCCCAGAGGGAAGATGGAACTGCTAGTACTGCCCCACCTGAGAGCCATGTCCCTGTAGCTGGGTGACTTGAGGATGAGGAAGAAATGGGGGAGAGTAGAAATCAGCTGGACACAGCCAGAGCACAGTGGAAGAAGTCTTGTCAAGAAAATGCTATTATGATCAGAAATTAAAGGGGGAATCCAAAATGTTATTGTAACCTAGCGATGTTCTTCTTTACCCACAAAATAATGCTTTAAAGAAACTCATTGCTGAAAATATCTCTTTCAAATACACATTTACACAATCCATTTAATACAAGTCCTGGAATAACTGCTGTGTAATAGAAAGAGTCAAGGAAATCTAACTTCCAGTTACAGTTCTGATTCCTTCTTGATGCATCTATCCATCTATCCATCATCCACCCATCCATCCATCATCCATCCATCCATTATCTATCCATCCATCCATCCATCATCCATCCATCCATTCATCATCCATCCATCCATCATCCATCCATCCATCCATCACCCGTCCATCCATCCATCATCTGTCCATCCATCCATTATCTGTCCATCCATCCATTATCCATCCATTCATCCATCATCCATCCATCCATCCATCCATCCCTCCATCCATCATCTATCCATTCATCCATCATCTGTCCATCCATCCATCAGAAGACTCTGGGCAGGTCACCTAACTTCTCTGAGCCTCAGTTCTCTCATCTGTAAAATGGGAATAACGATTCCTAATCCAGAGGTAGGGTCCTTGTGAGAATGAAACTACAGAATGCATGTAAAAGTGAGTTGTAAGCTGTAAATCACTGCACATATGAAGGCATGTATATTGCATTGGCACGTTGGTATGCTGTGTACAAACATTATATATCACACACGGATGCCATCAGGAAATTCCACTCTGGGGCAGAGTGATTTACAAAGCCTGCTCAGAAGTGGAGTCAATTAAGGTCAGCTTTCTATGTTGCTAAACAACAGGGGATTCTGGGTTCAGTAACGTTGAAAGGCAGGCCCAACACACCCCTTGAAACTGGGCTTTTGAGAGGGTTCAAAGGAAGGCGAAACAAAAGCCCCTCTTTGTGATGTTTTCACTCTTCCTTCATTGTCCCCTTTCACCCTCCAAGGGCCTTCATGTAAAGAAAGAGGCTGCTAATGTGGCGAGTGGGAGTTTGAAATTGTCCTGGGCCAACAATGTTGGCACATTCTGCAGGGCCTCATTACAGAATCATCTGAAATGCTTGAGAAGTGTTTCCCACTCATTAGCATAAATAGCAGAAAAACTCTTTCACAAACTAAGCAGGTTCCATCTGCCCCAGTATGTCCTCACCTTGACTTCAAATGGCCAGTCCCTCCCCCAGCACAATACAGGGGCGCCGGCCTCCGAGGCCCCAAACACCCCACTTCAGAACAGCATTCAGCGAAATATCAACACGGTAACCTGCATGTTTATTCATTGGCCAGCCCCCTCCTTTTAATGGAGTCCCTTCCCCATTGTGGCCACTTGATTCTTTCACAGACCTAAAAGGGACAGGGAGGGAGAGGCTTCCTTTCGAAGCTGTTGGGACCCTTAGCAACCCACACCTTGTGAGAGGGTCCGCTAGGCTAATTAGGTTTGTTCTGCCTTTTTGGCCCAGGCGTATTTTGTCAGGTATTCTGCTGTGAGATTAAAGAGTCATTAATCACCCAGGCCTGATGCTGACAAGGTGGCTTTTACAATGAAGTCCACTTCTCTGGTGCTGGCTGGAGCTGAGGCCGGATCTGTTTTGCATTACATTGCAGAAGAATGTGATGTGGGCTTCTTCCCAGTCAGCCTCCCAAGATACCAACTTCTGGGCCCCAGGTCTTAAGGAGACTGGTGCCAGGGACAGAGATAGCATCTACTTTGAAGGCAAATGATGCTCATAGCAGCTGGGTGGAGTCTGTTGGGTTCCAGAAGGGCAACTCACAGAATAAGGGTAGAGCCTGACAGAGTCAGACCTTAGTCCCCAAGCTTTTTAGCAAAGAAAGCCCAGAGGCTTAGAAAGGAAGGATACTTGCCCGAGAACACACAGCAAGCCACTGTGAGAGCCAAGATTAAAACAGGGCATCTCATCACTGTCTGGCCACTACCACATCTGAATCCCAATCTAAGCTTTTTGTAACCCTTTTCAACATAATAACTGTTGCAGTTGGCAAATCAGAGGTCCTGCACTCATCAGAGAAGAAGGAAAGTCAATCCCATTTGTCAAGCACTACAAAAGGTTATGCACTGTGCTAGTCTGCATACAATTGATTCCATTTAAATGCCATTTTCATAGGATGACTTGTGAAGGGGCTCGGCTCCCATTAGTTCTCACCCAACGGAAGAGTTTTCCTCATAAGTAGGCATTATCATCCCTAGTTTTACGGGCAAAGAAGCCAAGACACAGCAAAGTTAAATAACTCATTCACAGTGGATATTCTTTCCTATATTAGAATGCCATTTGAAAAGATGAGTTCTCTAAATCTAAGTGTTCTCATGAACTTTTATTATTACTGATGTAAATCATAAATTTACAGCTTAGGTACTGGGCCAGGCATGGCATATCTGTAATCCCAGCACTTTGGAAGGCTGAGGCACGGTGGATCACCTGAGGTCAGGAGTTGGAAACCAGCCTGGCCAACATGGCAAAACCCCGTCTCTCTCTAAAAAAAAAAAAAAAAAAAAAAAAAAAAAAAACTTAGGTCAGTTATCAAAACATCAGATTAACAGAATATCACAATTTGAGATATTGAGATGAAAATGAATGTTTTCCTTTCATCTCAAAAATCTCAAATTGTGATAATGCCATCTATCTCTGCTGATTTTTCTTGCTGTCCTTTCATCTTTTATTCTTTCATTAATTTAGCAAACATTTATTGAGTAACTACGACGCCACATGGGGATGCCCAGATTTTAAAAACATAGCCAGATGCCCTTTTCTTGTGACATTGCTGGAAAATGAGCTCCTCACAAATGAGAGAGTACACCAGAAGGAGGAAGACGGCCAGGCGCGGTGGCTCACGCCTGTAATCCCTGCCCTTTGGGAGGCTGAGGCGGGCAGAGCACCTTAAGTCAGGAGTTTGAGACCAGACTGACCAACAAAGAGAAACCCTGTCTCTACTAAAAAAATACAAAATTAGCCAGGCATGGTGGTGCACACCTGTAGTCACAGCTACTTGGGAGGCTGAGGCAGGAAAATCACTTGAACCCAGGAGGGGGAGGTTTCAGTGAACTGAGATTGTGCCGCTGCACTCCAGCCTGGGCGACAAAAGGGAAACTCTGTCAAAAAAATAAAAAAGAAGAAGAAGGAGGAGGAGGAGGAGAAGGAGGAGGAGGAGGAGGAGGAGGAAGACAAGGGCTATGGGAGACAGGAGCTCCAACATAGAAGGATGGTGAAGGCAATTCCCGGACGCTGCAGGGGACTCCAGAGGAAGGCTGTGTGCCCAGTGGGTAGGGAGGGCAGCTGGCCCACACTGCTGCAAGGCACTCCCTTGGGACAGGCTTCAGCAGAAAGACAAATTCAATAGGAGACCTGATCATCTAAATCACCATGGAGGAGATTGAGAACGTTGGCAGAATTCTTTTTTGTTTTGGAGACGGAGTTTCGTCCTTGTTACCCAGGCTGGAGTGCAATGGCGCGATCTCGGCTCACTGCAACCTTCATTTCCTGGGAGAACTTTGGCAGAGTTTGAACCTTAACTATTACTTTATACAATTAAAATAAAACAAAGGGACGCATACCTGTAATCCCAGCACTTTGAAAGGCCGAGATGGGTGAATCATTTGAGGCCAGGAGTTAGAAATCAGCCTGGTCAACATGGCGAAACCCCATCTCTACTAAAAATACAAAAATTAGCCAGGGATGGTGGTGGGTACCTGTAATCCCAGCTACTAGGGAGGCTGAGGCAGGAGAATCGCTTGAACTTGGGAGGCAGAGGTTGCAGTGAGCCAAAATGGAGCCACTGCTCTCCAGCCTGGGCGACAGAGCAAGACTTCGTCTCAAACAAACAAACAACAACCAATAATAATAAAAAACAAAACAAATGGACAAACAAGACAGTTACTAACTCCAGGAAAGGAAAAGCAATCACACTGACCTGCAAAGCTCAGTGATAAATCGAATTTATATTTTCATATGTAAACAAAGAATGATGAATAAGCGACATTAACGTATAACAATACTGGGAAGATACGGAGTGAAAGAGTGTGCATATGAGGGGAGGCCACCACACAAGAAGAGAAAGCTAGACTCATCTTTCATGGTGGGAATTCAAGATTTAATGCTGAAAACTAAAAAATCGAAACACAGGAACACAAATATATTAGGGACAATATTTATGGAACTATTTGACTCTCCAAATTATGTGGATGGGTAACTTTGATAAATACAGAAACTCAAGAAGTTATTGATGAATTTAATTGCTAAAGTAAGACATTGTGTTTGTTGTCTGGGGTTAACAATGTCCCTGGGAGGCTGTCAGGCCAAACTGAAGCTTACCTGGGATGCTCTGGCACTTCTGTGGGTTGCTGAGAGGTGGACAAGAGGTAAGGACGTTCGCAGGGGAGGGGAGGGGCGATGTCTTGAGTGGATGCAGCTGTGAAAGGCAGGGGGCATGAGGAACTGGTCTTAGAAACATTGACAGTCTGGAAGCCAGAAAAGGCGGTAGAACGTTGGGGAGATAATCCTGGTCCTGTCTAGCGAGAGAGACAGGACTCAAAAGTGAGCCTGAATCAGTCCCAGTCTGAACCCCAGCTGCCGTACTTACTAACCACATGATTTAACTACTCTGAGCCTCACTTCCCACATCTATAGAAGAGAAAAGTAATATCTCCCACACAGGATTGGTTTTATACTTGATTCAGACACACTTATAAAAGCCTCCGCTACTAAGCACTGAATGCATCTCAGGCACTGAATAAAACCAGCCCTCAAACACACCATCGGTGGAAGCAACACGGTCGGTAGTACTTCTTGTTTCTTAAAAGTATAAATAAGTGTGGAGATCATCTATTCAAGTCTACAGAATGACTCAACAACAGAAAGAAATGAGAACAAGCGTGCATGTAAGGCAAACGGCTTTAATGGGCGATTGGACTGCATCTTCAAAACCTACCTGCAGATGCCAGAAATTTCATTCAGGGACTAGCTGCGTAGTGGGATTGGTAAACTGGATACAAGCGTTGAGTTGTTCTGTAGATTTGAACATCAGAAACCTACAGGCAACTGACTGTTTAATTCTCCCGGGTCCTCATCCCTGAATATCTCTGTCTCTCTTTCTGTCTCTGTCTGCCTCGGGCCCAGAGACAATCCTTCTCCTTTCCCGCTTTTTCAAACGTTGCTTCTTCCCTCTCCCTGCTCCTCTTCAATAAAACCCTCACTAAACCCCAGTCCTTGCCTCTCTTGTCATTAGTCGATGCACAAATATTAGTCTATACTACTAAGTGTGGTGGCTCATGCCTGTAATCCCAGAACTTTCGTGGGCTGAGGCAGGCAGATTATCTGAGGTGAGGAGTTCGAGACCAGCCTGACCAACATGGTGAAACCCTGTCTCTACTAAAATACAAAAATTAGCCGGATGTGGTGGCACATGCCTGCAGTCCCAGCTACTCCGGAGGTTGAGGCAAGAGAATTGTTTGAACGCGGGAGGAGGAGGTTTCAGCGAGCTGAGATGGCGCCATTGCACTTCAGCCTGAGCAAAAGAGCGAGACTCCGTCTCAATAAATAAACAAACAAACAAACAAATAAATAGTCCACACGAATATTTGTCCCAAAGACTTAAGAATTGTTTTAAAAGATTTAATGTTTCCATAACAAATAAAAATTGGAGTCAGCCTTAGGAAAAATATAATCAGAGGCTGCCTTCCCAGACTTTCAGGGAGTGGAAATGGGTGGAAAGGGAGTTTTACAAAAATCAGTATAAATGATATTTACTTGTAGTATTTTGGAGGAGAAGCAGGTGGTAGAGGAAAGGAAGAAAATGTACCTGAGCAAGAGAGGAATAATTTAGAAGCTGCCACGTGGTAAGTGGGACTCTTTGAGGAGAATACTTCATTTTTTGCAGGTTTGACAAGAAGCTGATGGAGAGAAGTCGTGACTGGACTTACACCTGTTTTTCAAGGAGGATGAAAAATGCTGCCTGCCTCCCTGAGCCCCGCTGCCAGTGGGTGGAAGGTTGGAAGGGCTCTGTGGCACCGGGGGGACCACCCTGTGCAAAGTCTTTATGCATGATCTCTAAGCTGGAGGGTAATAATAGTACATCTTACACCAACGCTAACATGATGCATCCGTGAATCATAGATAATATTTACTGGGCACTTGCCATGGGTCAGACACTGTATTAAGTATTTTGCAGGCAATCCTTATTAAATTGTCACAGCAATTCCACAAAGGAATCTCTATGACGTTCTGATTTACAGATGAGAAAAATGAAACTGAAAGAGGTGGCCACTAGCCCAGGTAAAGCTGGGACTCAGACAAATGCAGGCTTTTCCTGACTGTGGAGTCTTACTTCTAGGGCGATTTTTTTTTTTTTTTTTTTTTTTTTAAGACACAGTCTCACTCTGTCGCTCAGGCTGGAGTACAGTGGCTCCATCTTGGCTCACTGCAACCTCCGCCTCCAGAGTTCAAGCGATTCTCCTGCCTCAACCTCCCGAGTAGCTGGGATTACAGGTGCCCGCTACCACGTTCGGCTGATTTTTGTATTTTTAGTAGAGTTGGGGTTTCACCATGTTGGCCAGATTGGTCCTGAACTCCTGACCTCAGGTGATCCCCCTGCCTAGGCTTCTCACAATGCTGGGATTACAGGCATGAGCCACCACGCCCAGCTATAATTTTTAACAAGTAGTGATTTGTGTGTGTGTTTCCTGAATTTTCACAAGCTCTCCACAGTTAGACAGCGGAGTTACACAGTCCTGCCTCAGGGGTTTCTATAGGACAGTAAGCAAAATGCTACCTGAAAATTAAGTCTCTTGCTGTATTTTGCGAACGCCAAAATACGGAGATGATGCTGGGTGCCCTAGACGGACCTTTTAAAGTAGCCCAGGAAGGAAGAGTGATGAGAAATTTCTCACAGCCTAGGAGGGGCACTCTGGAGTTTTGTTGGTAGAGGTGGCAGGGCCTGCCAGGCCTGGCTCCCTGATGTCTCAGGAAAGCCACCTGTGGGAGGGCTCAGGAGTCCTCAGCCTCCCCCAGGACCCGTTGTGGGGAGCAGAGGAGAGGGCCTCAGTCATGAAAGGAATTTAGTTCCTCCACCTGGAAGAGGATGGGAGCATAAAGGATTTAAGGTCACTTTAAACAAAAGAAAGTGGTGTTTCTCCACAAATAAATTTACGTACTAAGATATAGACCCGCTACAAAGCAGGTAAGTAGGCGATCCCCCAGCCTCTCACTTCTATGTGCTCAGCCTACTGGTAGGAGCTTGGCTGGGTGAGGTCAGGGGATGGGCATAAAAAGTTGATAACGCCCAGTTTCCCCTTCATCTGCTACACAGAAGAAAATGATTCTTCACACTATCAAAAACTTCTCCCCCCACCCCACCTCTGGCCCGGGAATAATCTGCTGAGCTCCCCTCCTCACCCCAGGAGTATCCACCACGTCATGTTCAAGGAGCCTTCAAATCCGTCACTGTGTGGGGGGAAAGCATCTGTTCAGCTGCACTGCCAGGGCCCAGCCAGAAACTTTCTCCAAAGCTACCTCATTTCCTTCCCCCAAAGCTTGAACATTTGTAAAAATAAGAAAATAACTTTTTTTAAAAATAGGCTTATCAGGCCGGGCACGGTGGCTCACACCTGTCATCCCATGACTCCGGGAGGCCGAGGCAGGTGAATCACCTGAGATCAGGAGTTCAAGACCGGCCTGGCCAACATGGTGAAACCCCATCTCTACTAAAAATACAGTAAATTAGTTGGGTGTGGTGGTGCATGTCTGTAGTCCCAGCTACTTGGGAGGCTGAGGCAGGAGAATCACTTGGACTCGAGAGGCAGAAGTTGTAGTGAGCTGAGATCGCACCACAGCACTCCAACCTGGGCAACAAGAGCAAAACTCCGTCTCCAAAAAAAAAAAAAAAAAAAAGAATAGACTTATCTGACCCTGCAATCCCCATAAGACACCCCTTTATACATTCTCATTGCACCTTCCACTTCCGCTTCCCATCACCATTTGAACTGACCTCTTTATTTGCATAATTATTTGCTATTCATCTCCTATGTTAGAAGCTCCATGAAGAGAGGGACTAAGCCTCATTCCCTGCTGCATGCCTACCACGTAGCACAATTTCAGGAACACAGTGCTCAAGTTATACTTCCTGAGTGATTGAATGAACCATGGTCGAATGAGCGTGGAACAATCAGAGCTGGCAAAACCTCCGCGATCACACAGCCCAGTGGCCTGAGGAGCCCACGCTTAGTGAGGCTCAACAACCGCCCAAGATTCCAGAGAGAGTTGGTGGTCAAGCCTGTGCTAAAGCCAAGGACTCCAGACAGATCGCTGAGTGACTTCCTTCTTCTGACTCTATCATTTGCAGTCTCCAGATTCATCACACACAGACCAAGACCAAATTCCCACCTATTCATACAACCACCTTGTCCTTCCTTGATGCTCTCCAGCTCACAGGCTTCAGTATTGTCACAAGTCCCTCTTATCTTAGTTTTTGGTGCCTTCTGTCCCCTAGTCTCAGTCTTTCCAATGCCCAAGAAAAGATTATGGCTTTCTCTCTTATTGCAAAGAGTTTCGTCTTTTAATATTAGAGTTGAAGGCTTTAAGATTCATCCTCATTCAGCAGATGTTCATTGAGTACTCACAGGTACAGACACTGTTCTAGTGCAGAGGGTAAAACGATAAAAAGAAACCAGCAAATAAATTAATTTCAGGTAATGACAAGGGCTAGGAAGAAAATAAAATATGGTAAGGAGTTAGCGACTGGGGTGCTATTTTTGATTGGGAGTTAGAGAAGACCTCATGTAAGCTGAGGCTGAATTGGAAGGAAATGCCAGCCTGCAGAGTTCTTGGGGACAGTATTCCAGCATATGGCCCAGAGGAACTGGCCAGTCTCCAAGAGCAGAGCGCAGGAAGCTTGTATGGCCAGTGAGGTGGGCAAACAGCACCTCACAGAGGTGCTAAGGATAACGAGATTTTATTCTTTTTTTTTTTTTTTTTTTTTTTTTGAAATAAAGTTTCTTTCTGTTGCCTAGGATAGAATGCAGTGGTGTGGTCTTGGCTCACTGCAACCTCTGCCTCCCAGGTTCAAGCAATCCTTTTGCCTCAGCCTCCTGAGTAGCTGGGATTACAGGTGCCTGCTACCATGCCTGGCTAATTTTTGTATTTTTAGTAGAGATAGGGTTTCACCATGTTACCCAGGATGGTCTCGATCTCTTGACCTCATGATCCGCCCACCTCAGCCTCTCAAAGTGCTGGGATTACAGGCATGAGTCACTGCGCCTGGCCAACAGGATTTTAGTCTATGGGTATCAGGGAGCTGCCATTGGAGAATTTTAAGTAGGAGAGCAATGTGATCTTTTCACATTTTGAAATGACCACTCCGGCCGCCATGTAGAGAATGGCTTACGAGTGGGGAAGAGAGAGCAGGGAGACAAATCGAGAGGGTGCTACCTTGGTCCAGTCCGGAGAAGAGTGCTCAGGACTAGGCAGGGAGCAGGAAAGCAACGAGGGGTGCCTGGCTGTGGGATGTGTTCTAGAGGTGGAGCTAACGTGTCTTGCTGATGGACTGGATGTGCGCTGCAAAGGACAGAGAGGAATCACATAAGGCATTTTTTTTATTTTTTCTTTTGTTTTGGCTTGTTTTTTTGAGATGGAGTTTCACTCTTGTTGCCCAGGCTGGAGTGCAATGGCTCAATCTCGGCACACCGCAACCTCCGCCTCCCGAGTTCAAGTGATTCTCCTTCCTCAGCCTCCCGAGTAGCTGCGATTACAGGCATGTGCCACCAAGCCTGGCTAATTTTGTATTTTTAGCAGAAATGAGGTTTCTCCATGTTGGTCAGGCTAGTCTTGAGCTCTCAACCTCAGGTGATCTACCCACCTCGGCCTCCCAAAGTGCTGGGATTACAGGAGTGAGCCACCATGCCTGGCCAGCATCCTTATTTTTAAAGCTGCTTAGACTTGGGTCTTCTCGTTTGGTATACTTATGTTTCCCACATGGCTCACATTTTCCCCTTCCAGCACAAAAACTCCTTTATGGAAACCATCCTTACTTATCCATTCATCCTGCTGTGTGCTAGGCATTCAGTGGAACATGGTGAAGAAACAGATCCGTCTTCATGGGTCAGATAGACTGGTGTGGAGACAAACATCACACAGGTGGCGAATAAACATGTGATTACCAATTGCGATGTGTGCGCCTGGAAGGGAAAGCGTGGTGTGCAATGAGAGAACCGGACAGAAAGACAGCATTCCCATCTGATCATCTGAGAAAGCGTCTCTGACGAGGGCACATTTAGGCTACAACCTGAGGCTGGGCATGGTGGCTCACACCTGTAATTTCAGCACTTTGGGAGGGTGAGGTGAGTGGATCATCTGAGGTCAGGAGTTCGAGACCAGCCTGGCCAAAATGTTGAACCCCCATCTCTACTAAAAATACAAAAATTAGCCAGGCATGGTGGCGTGCACCTGTAGTCCCAGTTACTCAGGAGGCTGAGACAGGACAATTGCTTGAACCCCAGGTGGTGAAGGTTACAGTGAGCCAAGATCTTGCCACGTCACTCCAGCCTGGGCGAAAGAGTGAAACTCTGTCTCAAAAATAAATAAATGAATAAATAAAGAAACAAAAATGAACTACAACCTGAGAGATGAGAAGGAGCCAAATGGACAAGAGAATGGAAAGTAGCATTTCAACCAGAGGGACAACCAAAAAATGCAATGTTTGCTTCCACCTCCTTTTTTTGTTGTTGTTTTTTGAGACAGTCTCACCCTGTCACCCAGGCTGGATGGAGCACAATGGTGCGATCTCGGCTCACTACAGTCTCCACTTCCCATGTTCAAGCGGTTCTCCTGCCTCTGCCTCCCAAGTAGCTAAGATTACAGGCGCACACCACCAGCTTGGCTACTTTTTTTGTATTTTTAGTAGAGACTAAAAATACAAAAATTCACCATGTTGATCAGGCCAGTCTCGAATTCCTGACCTTAAATAATCTGGCTGCCTTGGCCTCCCAAAGTTCTGGGATTGCAAGAGTTATCTCCTTCTTAAACAGAGGCTCCTGAGCATCACATATCCTTTTCCAGACAACCTAGTGCAGTCAGTCTGGATCTTAGCTGAGAATCCAGGACACGGAAGGGGGGTGTTTGCTGCTTTCACTGAGCTCCCAAGGTTGCTATATCCCTAATGTCTCTCTGCACCAGCACTGACCACCCAGATCCACTATGCGTGAGTCATTAACAAAGCTTTAGAGCACTTCTGCCCCAGCCTCAAGCAGGCAAAACCAAGAACAAGGGACCCTTTCCCTCAGTTTGTCCAGGCAGGCCTTTTTATTGATTAATGTATTTACTTGTTTGTTTGTCAGGCACCTTCAGATTCTCCTTTTTTGGGGAGAATTAATGCTGGAAAATAGCACTCAGGGCTTCCCTTGTACGTCTTCTACTGCCCTCCTTAGTGGCTCATCCGTGGTCAGGAGAACTGTGTTTGGAAGCTCACGCCTGTAATCCCAGCACTTTGGGAGGACACGGCAGGCAGATCACCTGAGACCAGGAGTTCAAGACCAGCCTAGCCAACATCGTGAAACCCCATCTACTAAAAATACAAAATTTAGCCAGGCGTGGTGGCAGGTGCCTGTAATTCCAGCCACTCGGGAGGCTGAGGCAGGAGACTATCTTGAACCGGGAGGCGGAGGTTGCAGTGAACCAAGATCTTGCCACTACACTCTAACCTGGGTGACAGAGGGAGACTCTGTCCAAAAAAAACTAATCACAGAAAGACTTAATCTTGTCTTGGCAAGACATCAACATGGTATAGCAGAGATGTTCACAGACAGAACTGGATTTGAATCACATTTCTTCCTGACCAATTCTTTGACTTTGGGCATGTTACCTTAATCTCTCTGAGCCTCAGTTTCCCCAGCTGTAAAATAAGGATGATAATATCTACCTTCCCTGAATGAATAGTGATTAATTGTGAGCCACACCTAGCCTGATTGTATAGTGGATACTCAGGAAATGGCTCTCCTCCTTTCAAGGCCTGGCTCTTCAGCTGGGTGATTACATCTAGCCAGTGAACCTCAAAGAACATTTCAGTTAGGTCTGCAAGCAGTCCTCTGGCCGCTGGAAATCTATCATTAAGTCAGTAATGGCTTCAGGCTGCTCAGGTGTGTCAGAAGAAGTTGCACTCAGCTCACCTTACCTCCTACCCGCCCCATCGAGGCAAGTCAGAGGAGTCAAGGAAAGCTATAGTAATAAAAAGCCTTGACCATGTGTAGAATATTGAGCAGTTCCCAAAGTGCCCTCACCCTCCCCAACACAGAAGCTGACGTTATTACTGTTCCCATTACAAAGGGGATGAAGAAATTGAGCTTTATAGGAGAAGTGATATACTCAATGTCTCAGAAGTAAGTTTCAGAACCAAGCCTCAATGTCAATTGTTGTTTTTTATTTCTTTGAGACAAGGTCTCACTTTGTCATCCAGCCTGGGCCGTGAAGATCGGAGCTCGCTACAGCCTTGACTTGTGAGGCTCAAGTGATCCTCCCGACTCAGCCTCCTGAGTAGCTGGGATTACAGGCACGTGCCGCCACGCCCAGCTAATTTTGTTTATTTTTTATACAGATGAGGTCTCACTATGTTGCCCAGGCTCGTTTCAAACTCCTGGACTCAAGAGATCCTCCCACTTTGGCCTCCCAAAGTTCTGGGCTTGCAGGAGTATGCCATGACACCCAGCCTCTTAGTGCCAATCTGTAAACTCAGTGTTCCTGCCACATCACAGTATCCTGAGCTGTTTCGTCTTGGAAAAATTCACCACCAGCAGCCATCCTGACATCCTGTGACCGACTTCTTGTCCAAAGGAACAACTTGGCTTTGACCTTTTAAAAGCCTTCCTCATGGTTTCAAAATGTGTGGTAGCAGGCAACAGAGAAACTGTGGCTGATTCCTTAACTGGAGTAAAGCAGCAGAAACTTTACTCCAGAATAGCCCTCCCTGCCTCCTACCCTCCCCTGCCCAGTTCTGCCATCTTTTCTAGATGGATGGTAACTGCCCACTGGCTGGTCTCAGGACAGTCTGACTTTACTTTGGGGCTGTGACTGGCATTTCTTGTCTCTGGCAATGAGTAGTCACAGGTAACAGGCTACCTTTTTGGTAAATAACAGAGATGGGATCTCACTATGTTGTCCAGGCTGGTCTCAAACTCCTGGCCTCAAGTGGTCTTCCTGCCTCAGCCTCCCAGAGTGCTGGGATTTACAGGCATGAGCCGCTGTGCCCAGCCATCGGGCCACTTTGGAACCCTCTCGTTCAAACTTGCAACCTTTTCTCTAAGTGTGGAAAGAATCTGTCTGGTTTTGGTCTGGGTTTGGTTTGGGGTGTGGTTTGAGGGTAGTGGGCACTGGGTGATATGGCTCATCTAGTTATCCAAGTCTGTCAAAAGGTAAACTAAGGCCCACTCTTCCCTATCTTCAGAAAAGGACCAGCCAGGAAAAAACGGTAAATAGGACTCTCTCCTCAGAAGGCCAGGAAGGACCTCAAGCAAAGCTCTAATGGTTACCTAATTTCTCCTATGCAAAAACAGAGTGTCTGTTAGAGCTGGCACTCCTCATTCAACAACCTCATTCCACGCAATGGGAGACTGGAAAATAAAGAGGAAAAGGCCACACAGGTTAGCAGAGGCCGGGCTGGCACCCAGGCGCTGGGACTCCCAGTTCCTTTTTCTCACTGAACCATGCAGTTCACTCATGGTCCCAGGAGTGTTCTGTTTCGATGTGCCGGGTGAGTTCCACCCGAGCCGCCACTTCCAGAAGGGTTGCACTGTCATGGTCTGTGTCACACACTTGAATGATAGAAACCTGTCTACGCGGTTCTGATGCAGGCAGTGCTGCTTCCACAAGGGCTCTCCAAAGAGGCCTCGGCTGGGAGCGACCACGCCAAACCTGCCCTGCGATTCCCGCAATAACCTTTTGAGTCTTCCCAGCCCATGAGATCCCTGGAACGTGTGAAGGAAGCAGGACAGCAGCGTGTTGTTTTCAGTAACTCTACTTGGCCCCTCATCTCCCCTCCACCACTATTTTCTCCCCCCTCCTCTCCATCCCTCTTCTAGTTCCCCCTCTATTGCCATCACCATCCCCTCCACTCCCTCTTCCATCTCCTCCACACCATCACCAGCACCATTCAATCCCTGCCTCCACTTTCTCCTTCTCCACCTCCCTCAGCCCCTCCCAGCCTCCTTTACTTCCTCCTTCACTGCCTCTGCCACCTCCACCACCTCCTTCATGTCTTCCACATCAATACTACTAATGCCCCTCCCCTCCAGCACCCCACTGCCCCTACCTCCACGTCCCCTGCTAGAACTCCCACACCAGCCCCACTGCCCCAGCTCCGCTTCCTCCTCCAGCAACACCTCCAGCTGCTCCTCTCCCCACTCCTCCCCCGCGGCCCACACTGCCACACCACCTCCGGCAGCAGCCTTGCCACCACTTAATTTGTGGCATTAAGACAGGTCTTCTAGGCTGGGCGTGGTGCCTCACACTTGTAATCACAGAGCTTTGGGACGCCAAGGTGGGTGGATCACGAGGTCAGAAGTTCGAGACCAGCCTGGCCAACACGGTGAAATCCTGACCCTACCAAAAATGCAAAAATTAGCTGGGCGTGGTGGTGGGTGCCTGTAATCCCAGCCACCTGGGAAGCTGAGGCAGGAGTCTCACTTGAACCCAGGAGGCAGAGGTTGCAGTGAGCCAAGATTGTGCCATTGCACTCCAGCCTGGGCGGAGACTCTGTCTCAAAAGAAAAAGAGATAGATCTTCTAGCCAAATATGCCTCTAAGAACTTGATGCTTCCAAAACAAAACAGGTGATCAGTATTTCAATCTATAGCCAGAGTCACTGAAATTTAATATACATTTCAAATGAACCAGGATAGACTCCTATTTTCACGCATTTTGAAATTGTTTATCTAAACACACACACACACACATGCACGTACACATGTTCGAGCACACACACACACACACACACACACACAGGGGCAGGCTCCGCACACGGGCTCCTGATTGCTCGCTCGCTCTCTCACCAGAAGACCATAGGTACTCTGAAATGAAGCAAACAATGGTGGCCTTGTACAGGAGCCTGATATTAATAGACGATTCCTTTTGATTTCAGCCTGGAAACATTGGCAGCAAACCAACGTTAGAAAGGAGGGACTGTGCAGCAGAAGTTTTAAAGAGAGAGGGAGAAAAAAATCCGGCCCAGCTTTGATCAGAAGGGTCTGAAGATGAATTGTGGTCATTTCACAGGTCTCTGGGTGGAGGTTAATGTCATTCTGAGACAAGGAAACTGGGGGCCGGGGGTGGGGGCGCGGGAAGGAAGCTGAGAAGAGATGAACTTTCCGATGAAACAGGGCCACCTCACCAAGAGGATCAAAGCTGCTCGCCATGCAGAGGCGAATGAAGGATTATTCACTTTCTATTTTTTCACGCCTGCAGCACACATGGGGATCTAATTGGTCGGGATGCAAAATACATACAGGCAGCCCCCGCAGCAGGACAGAGCCCGCTGGGGAAGCTGGTGTTTGCCTGCTGCAGCTGCAAACCATTAAATGCAGGCTCTGCACCCTGCCCCTTTAACTGCTCCTCTGTGCGCTTCCCTAACTCATGGGATCCTCCAAGCCTTTCTGGTCTCAGAGGTGAGGAACTTGATGGCTGCCAGGCAGCCCGCGGGGATTCAGGGAATGCAGGAGAATGAGCCTCGAATAGGGTGACACTCCGCCTGTGCAGGGTGGGGCCTCTGGGCTGTGGGGAGGCCGGGACTCTGGCCCCCGGGGTGGTATTGCCTCCATTCTAACCCACACCACCAGGGGAGATGCCAGACCAAAGGGAGTAACACAAAGTGAGGGCCTGAAACCCCACACCACTGCGCATGGTGACCTTAGGCACATTACTCAACCTCCGACCCTTCATTTCCTTGCCTTTGAAACCAGGCATGTGCCTAGCCCACAACACAGCTGGAAGGGCCCAAGGACTTCGGGACTGTTGACTAGTGGGGGGAGTGCCTATTGGTTATTGTCATGGACCACATCCCTCCTTAAACCTCCTCTGACAACTTCTCGATCTACTTTAGGTCCAGTTTCTTCCAATTCCCTTTTCAGTCTTCTGACCCTCCCTTAACAGAGAAACCTTCCCTGCTTGCAGAGGTCCACTGGATTGTAGAGTCCTCACTTGCCCCACTGAAGCCCGCTAGTCACTCACCCCAGGCTCCCATCTTTTTCTCAGCTGTCATCCTTGGGCACATCCTCCTGGCTGGCATTGCCCCCTCCTGTCCCCCAATGCCTCCTTCTCCACCGCCAGTTATCCACATTGATGAAGCTATAAAACGCAAGCCCACCCATTCCTAGAGCCCACCCTCTGCTGAGAACTCTGCAGCAGTGTCCTGTCGCTTTCAAGATAAATCCTGAGCCCCTCAGCTCTGCTCCCCTGTCCCCAAGCCCCCAATGTCCTGTTCACAGCTGTCTCTTTAGCCAGGAATGCCGTCAGTCTTCTTCCAGTCTGCAGCATTCTGCAAGATACAGTTGAGGTGTTGCCCCTTCTGGTGTCTTGCCTAATGCCAGACAATGCCTCGGCTAAGCCTCATACATGTGTTTCCATATTGTCCTGCCTTGACCACACGGAACTGAGATCATGGGCTTTCCCAGATCTCCCCTCCACATGAAGGTGAGCTTTTGGGAGACAGGAATACGTTCTAACTCATCTTTGTATTCTCAGCACGTAGCACATTTAACAGTGCCTGGAATATAGTGTGTATTCAGTAACTGTATTGTGAACTAATTCATGGCTATCAATTGTTATTTGTCTCTCTGCCTAAACTGTCCAATTAAGTTGAAAGCAATTTGGAGCACGGGGAATGTGTCTGACTCATTTTGTATTCTGCACAATGCCCAGCACATAGCTGGTTCTGCTCGGCACCATTGGCAATAATGCCCCTGATGTGTTCTCTGCTGTTGTCTCAGCATCTAAGATGGGGCTCTGCATATGGGGAGGGCTCAGTAAATCGATTCTGAATGGATACATAGTGTATCTTGGTAAGAGAAACACCTGTTCTGGTCAGAATATGCAATGGGTTGAATGGTAATGACCCCCTTTCTCCAATTCATATGTTGAAATCTTAACTCCCAAATTGATGGTGTTAGGAGGAGGAGCCTCTGCTGGCCACTTAGGTCATGAGGAGTGGAGCCCTCATGAATGGGATTCCTGCTCCTATAAAAGAAGTCTGAAATAGCTCCCTCACCCCTTCTACCATGTGAGGTTAGGGCAGAAAGAAGCCTGTCTATGAGAAAGTGGATCCTCTCCAGACACATATTCTGCTAGTGCCTGGATGTTGGACTACACAGCCTCCAGAACCATGCTACATTTTCATTGTTTATAAGCCACCCAGTCTATGGTATTTTGTTACAGCAGCCCCAGCAGACTAAGACAAAAGGCCTGTATTCTAGTCAGAGGTGACAAGCCCAAAATTAACAAGGCCAAAAGACAACTTCTGATTTTCTCCAAAACTACATTCTCATCCCAAAGCCCCAGAAAAGTCTCCATCTTGATAAATGTAGCACCAACATCCGTCTGGTTGCTCAGACCAAAATCTAGGAGTAATATTTGATTTGCCATAAATCTCACATCCCACATTCAATTCACTGACAAATTCTACAAGTTCTACTTCCAAAATATGCCCAACCTCTGACCATCATCACCTATAGAGCCACCACCCTACTTCAAGCTACCATGATCTTGACCTTGTAAGGGATCTCCCTGTCCACATATAATGTGCTCTTTTCATTTTACCACCTTGATCTTTCTGGTATTCTTCCAGAGCCATTCCTCCAGAGCCATTCCACTTTACTTAGGATAAAGTGCAAACTTCTTTTCTTTCTTTCTTTTCTTTTCTTTTTTCCTGTTTTTTTTTTTTTTTTTTTTTTTTTTTTTTTTGTGACAGTCTTAACTCTTGTTGCCCAGGCTGGAATGCAATGGTGTGATCTCAGCTCACTGCAACCTCCACCTCCCCTGTTCAAGCAATTCTTCTGCCTCAGCCTCCTTAGTAGCTGGGATTACAGGCACATGCCACCACACCCAGCTAATTTTGTATTTTTAGTAGAGATGGGGTTTCACCATGTTGACCAGGCTTGTAGCAAACTCCTAACCTCAAGTGATCCTCCCACCTCAGCCTCCCAAAGTTCTGGGGGTGTGGGCATGAGCCACCGTGCCTGGCTGAAGTGCAAACTTCCAGTCATGGTCTACAGACTTCATGCAATCAGACCCTGCCAGCTTCCTCCTGTACTAATCCTCTCCTTGCTATTTTCTTCCAAACACACTTGTCTTTTTGCTCAGGTTTGTTCTCATCTCAGAATTTGTTACTCCCTCTACATAGAAAGCTCTTCCCCACATATTCATATTTCTTAGTTCAAATGTCACTATTTCAGTGAAGCCTTCACCAGTCCTAGGTGTGATGATTAATTGTGTACGTCAATTTGACTGGGCCATGGGGTGCCCAGATATTTGGTCAGACATTTTCTGGGTGTGTCTGGGAGGGTTTTTGGATGAGATTATAATTTGAATTGATAGACCGAGTAAAACAGATTGCTCTTCCTAATGTGAGTGAGTGGCTTTCATCCAGTCAGTTGATGGCCTGCATAGAACAGAAAAGTTGACCATCCCTTAGGAAAGATAGAATTTTCTTCTGCCTGACTCCCTTGAGCTGAGAGACCAGTTTTTCTCTACTCTCAGACTCCAGCAGAAACATCTGCTCCTCTAGACTCATAAGCCTGCCGTCTTTTGGACTCTAACTTACACCATTGGCTCTCCTAGTTCTCAGGGCTTCAGACTCAGATTGGAACTACACCAGCTGCCTCCTGCTTGCCGGCTTTGTGGGACTTAGCCTCTTTAATGGTATGAGCCAATTCTTTACATCTTTCTCTCTCTATCTATACATGCACTGTTAGTTCTGTTTCCCTGGAGAACCCTAATACACCAGGTAAAACTGTATCCCTCCATCCGCCTCATGCAATTCTTCCTGTTCTATTTCTTGACTGTTTGTGCCTGTCTCCTCTCAACCAGAATGAAGGCTCCTTTTTCATCACGATGTTTCTAGATGCATGCATGACACAGAAAGGCTCGTCAGTAAATACTGGCTGACTGACTCCTTTCCCTCATTAGCCATGTGACCTTGCACAATTCTTATGACCTCTGAGTCAATTTCTTCACCATTACAGCAAGGATGACATCTTTTCTGTTTTTTTTTGTTTTTGTTTTTGTTTTTGTTTTGAGATGGAGTCTTGCTCTGTCGCCAGGCTGGAGTGCAGTGGCACAATCTCGGCTCACTGCAACCTCCACCTCCTGGGTTCAAGCGATTCTTCCGCCTCAGCCTCCTGAGTAGCTGGGACCACAGGTGTGTGCCACCACGCCCGGCTAATTTTTCTATTTTTAGTAGAGGCAGGGTTTCACCATGTTGGCCAGGATGGTCTCGATCTCTTGACCTTGTGATCCACCCGCCTCGGCCTCCCAAAGTGCTGGGATTATAGGCGTGAGCCACCATGCCCGGCCATGGGATGACATCTTGTCTACATCACACCAGGGCTGTTTGAGAGGACCCACAAGCACACAGCTGCGAAAGTGCTCCTTACAAATGTAAGTTTTCCCTGTACTAGGGGTTGTGCCTCATTCATCTTCGCAGCCTGTCCCCTCGTTTCCTCCCCTCCACCCTTCCCCTGTCCCCTACAGATGCTCAGTAGATGTTTATTTTCAACTATGAGTTAAATCATTTTATGGCTATCTCCGTTTTATTCAGTTACATCAGTTATGATGACACAAAAAAATATCCAATCATCGCTAAACACCTTAATGCCTTAGAAACTTTGGTCAGAAAAGAATGAAAGTCTAAGTTGAGGGATCTGTAGCAAGAATTTGGTCCTATCTAGTCAAATAAAATGAATAGGAACCTTTAAAAAGCTTTACAGTATACAATGAAATGGACTCTCTCATTTGCTAATAAGCATGCAAATTGGTGCAACCACTTTGGAAAACAATTTGACTATATCAGAATGTTCGTACCATTTAAGTCAGCAAAGTCTCTTCTAGAAAACAATCCTAGATATTTCCATGTGACGTAGATTTAGGTCTAAATATAAATACGAAAACTACCTAACTTTTAGCAAAAAGCAAAGGTGTAGCTCTTCATGACCATGATCTAGACGATAGATTTTAGATAAGAGACCAAAAGCTCAAGCAACTAAAGAAGAAAAAAAAATAGATAAATCAGACCTCATTGAAATGTAATTTTTTTTTTTTTTTTTTTTTTTGAGACAGAGTCATGTTCTGTTGCCAGGCTCTAGGCTGGAGTGCAGTGGTGTGATCTCAGCTCACTGCAACCTCCGCCTCCCGGGTTCAAGCAATTCTTCAGCCTCAGCCTCCCAAGTAGCTGGGGCTACAGGCATGCACCACCACGCCTGGCTAATTTTTGTATTTTTTAGTAGAGACGGGGTTTCACCATGTTGGCCAGGATGGTCTCGATATCCTGACCTCGTGATCTGCCTGCCTCGGCCTCCCAAAGTGTTGGGATTACAGGTGTGAGCCATCGCACCCGACCAAAATGTAAAACTATTGTGCAGCAAAAGACACCATGAAGAAAGTCAGAAGATAACCCACAGAATGGGAGAAAATGTTTGCATTTACTTCGTATTTCTGATAAGGGATTTTTATCCAGAATATTAAAAGAACTCTTGTAACATAACAATAAAAAGAAAAATAACACAATTTTAAACTGTGTAAAAAATTTGAATAAACATTTCTTCAAAGAAGATAAATACACAAACATCCAATAAGCACATGAGAAGTTGTTAAACATATTAGTTACCAGGAACATGAAAATAAAAACCGCAATGAGATACCACTTAATACCCACTATGATGGATATTTTAAAAATTGAGAAGGAAAATAACAAGTGTTGTGAAAATATTAGAAACCTTGTACAGTGGGCAGGTGTGGTGGCTCACACCTGTAATCCCAGTGCTTTGGGAGGCTGAGGCAGGTGGATCACAAGGTCAGGAGTTCGAGACCGGTCTGACCAACATAGTGAAACTCTGTCTCTATTAAAAATACAAAAAATTAGCTGGGCGTGGTGGTGAGCACTTGTAATCCCAGCTACTCAGGAGGCTGAGGCATGAGAAATGCTTGAACCCAGGAGGCAGAGGTTGCAGTGAGCCGAGATCACACCACTGCACTCCAACTTGGGCAACAGTGCCAGACTTCATCCAAAAAAAAAAAAAAAAAAGCGTTTATTTAATGCCAGCACTTTGGGAGGCCGACACAAGTGGATCACAAGATCAAGAGATTGAGACCATCCTGGCCAATGTGGTGAAACCTCATCTTTACTAAAAATACAAAAATAAGCTGGGTGTGGTGGTGTACACTTGTAGTCCCAGCTGCTAGGGAGGCTGAAGTAGAAGAATTGCTTGAACCCAGGAGGTGAAGGTTGCAGTGAGCTGAGATCATGCCACTGCACTCCAGCTTGGCAACAGAGTGAGACTCTGTCTCAAAAAAAAACAGAGAAGTGCTCATTGTAGCATTATTTATACTAGTAAAAAATAAAAGCATCAAAATATCATTTTATGAAAAGAATATTAATTAACTAATAGTTAATTTATTTGATAGAATTCCACGGCCATTCAACTATATCCATAAAATTTCAAAATACCATGTAGAGTGATTATAAAATAGTATTAAATAAGATATAGTCACAACTATTTTTTAAAGCATATCTCTCTGGGATTTTTTTCTTAATCTGGAAGAAAGCATACCAAACGTTTAACAAATGTTGGCTACAGGTAGTGAGACATGAAGAATTTCTTCTTTTTTTCTACTTTTCTATGTTTTCCAAATTTCTTCCAACATGTATTATTATTTTTATTATGATTATTTTTTTGAGACAGAGTCTCGCTCTGGCACCTAGGCTGGAGTGCAGTGGCATGATCTTGGCTCACTGTGACCTCTGCCTTCTAGGTTCAGGTGATTCTCCTGCCTCAGCCTCCCAAGAGCTGGGATTACAGGCGTGTGCCAGCACACGATGGGGTTTTACCATGTTGGCCGGGCTGGTCTCGAACTCCTGACTTCACGTGATTTGCCTGCCTCAGCCTCTCAAAGTGTATTATTTTTCATTTTATTTTGTTATTTAAAATAATCTTCTTAAATTGTTTACTTGCTGTGGATAAAGTGTCAGATTTTCAGTGTCTGGTATAATGAAGATGAGTTCACCTCCCTCTGTTTGGAGCCTGCTTCTCTCTGGCACAGCCACCTAGAGGGCGGCGTCCAGGGTGAGATCAGGCCCAAGGCCCTAGAAGGTGGCCCAGCTGCAACACAGATGAGTCCCGGAGACTGGCCCCCGCCAGAGCATCACCTTACAGGTAGGGAGACTCTTCTTTTCCTGTTTTAAATTGCAGTAGGTTTTTAAAACCCTCATTGTCATTTCAAAGGTGACATGAGGCAGCTGGGTCCCCAGGCCTGTGTCTTTCCTTTGTCTGCCTCGTGGACTATTTACTTCCCTTCTGTCTCCAGTGGCCACCCTTCGGGCCGGGACACCAGCAATGTTGTTACAGGTGTTGGCTCTCTCTGGCCTCGCTTGCTCTGGAAAGGATTCTGGTCAGATCAAATGGCCCTGTGGAAACTCAAGCTGAATTGTCTTCATTTTCTATCATTTTATTTTAACATCTCAGCAGTCCCAGCCTGTCAGGGTCTCCGCTGGCATTCAGCCATTCATCAATTTAAAGCATAGCCATAAAGTGCTGGAAAGTGTCCAACGCCACAGAAGAAATCAGTTCTTTTCTTCTCATTTTTCTTTGAAGGCAGGAAAGAATCTGCTCATCTGGACACAAGAGATGGTGACTTTTGAGTCAGTCGGGAACCTGCTTTTGGATAGTAATATTCAACATTTCTTCCACAGGCCAAAACATTACCCAGGTGCTACTACCAAACCAGTATTACAGGTAAGCTTTTTGATTTCACAGTAATTGTAGGCTAGGTGTGGTGGCTCACACCTGTAATCCCAGTAATTCCTCAGAGGCAGAGGCGGGAGGATCACTTGAGCCTGAGAGTTCAAGACCAGCCTGAGAAACGTAGCAAGACCCCACTTCATTTTTAAAAAGAAAAAAGAAAAAAAGGCCGGGCACCATGACTCACGCCTATAATCCAGCACTTTCAGAGGCCAAGGCAGTTGGATCACCTCAGATCAGGAGTTTGAGACCTGCCTTGTCAGCATGGCAAAACCCTGTCTTTACTAAAAATACAACAACAAAAAAAAAAATGGCATGCACCTGTAGTCCCAGCTACTTGGGTGGCTGAGGCAGGAGAATCGCTTGAACCTGGGAGGCAGAGGTTTCAGTGAGCCAAGACCACACCACTGCACTCCAGCCTGAGCAACAGAGCAAGACTCCATCTCTAAAAAAAAAAAGAACAGGAAAAAACAATCGTTGTACATGTTTATTTATTTATCACATTTCTCATTAAATAATAACATTTATTACTTGACAGGGCTTTTCTTATATTAACTCATATAATTCTCTCAATAACCCATTATATTACAGCCCATCTTACAGATGAGAAAATTGAGGCACCGAGAGAAGATTATAAATGTAACCTTGTAAATGGAAGGTTCTAAAAAATTAGCTAGACTTAAGGATTCAATAAGCATTAAAATTCTATTAAGTAATTTTCCAGGAAGACCTAGTTTCACTCTCTGGAGTGGGGGGATTTTGTTCTAAGTTGGTCTCAGCTACTTGTGGGGATTCACTAGAGTCCTTCATGGATTAGCAGAAAACAGAAAAGAACGCAGAATGACATGCTCATTCCTTCTCTCACTAGCCTATACCCAGCCATAGCAGGAAGATGAGATGATATAGCAAGGAGTACCCCACTAAAGTCCAGTGAAGGTGCCAGGACCACCACTCCCTGGCAGACTTACATGTGAACGAGGTCCCATGGAGGTGTGCACTGTGGACTCCTGCCCGCTGCTGATCTCGGGGAAGTGCTCTGAGATCCTGCCGAGGTAGCTGGAAACAACGGCCTGGTACACAACCCAGACGTTTCTGCCCCCAGCTTTAGTTTATGGCCTGTCTTCATGGTGATCCCTGTCTCCTCTGCAAGAGAAGTGAAAGACTGGCCAGCAGAAGCTTCCATTCTGCTGTGCGGGCTCTCCTAAAGAAACAGGAGCAAAATCCTTCCTTAGAACAAAATCATCTGCATCTGCTGTTTCCCATTTCCATCTCCCAAATGTTTCTCCTTGCATTGCTATTCTTTTACAAAGAGGAAACATAAAAAGCTAAGGCACAGTTTCTCAGCCTTCTCTAAGCCAACCTGCACAATGCTTTCTCACCCTACCTTCTCTGCATCTGAATGGGCCAAGAAGACTTTTAGGGGCTTTACTTTCCATGGTTTTTGTAACTAATGACTAAATTAATAAATGGACCTTTTCACACTCTGTTTGTCCCCACAACCTCCGCTTCCTGCCCTGAAGCAGGAATTGCTTCTTGATCATTTTTTAATAAGGGGTCCCACATTTTTCATTTGTCCTAGGCACTAGGCAAATTGGGTCACTGGTCCTGCTCACAGCTTCTGGCGGCACTCTCCACGCCCCACCCCATACTCCTCCTGCTCCATGATTTAGGAGCAGAGAGGTTTGGCTTCCAATAGAACTTTGAGATTTAATTCCTGAAGTCTTTACATAATTTATTACTAGTTCCCTTTTTCTAAGGAAGAATCTTGGACAAGTGACATCCCTGGAAGGTACAAAGATCACTACCTCAGTTCCCCAGGGCTAGTTGGGAACAGCTGCAACCCTAAAACCTGTGGGAGGGGAACTGTTTTTTGTTTTGTTTTGTTTTTTAGGAGTGTGGGTGGTTGTGGAGGGGAGTAGTTATTTTGTAAAGTGGTCAAACTAAACGGTACTTAACAGATTGCCTTTATAGGAAAGCATTACTGTGGTTCTCCAGCACTGAAAGAAAGGTAAGCAGCTGTCACTTCCAGAAGGCCAAAGAGCTGTAAGAGGTAGACGGCCCATTTTGCCTGAATCTCGCTTGGAAGTACTGCCTGATGAGAAGGCATAATTCTTATGTGTATAGGGGACCTTGAGACAGGAAGTCTGGATGTGAGTGGCTGCCCTGGCAGGCAAACCCCCTCCAAGATAAAGGAGGAATTTGCAACTGATGCACTATTTTGAGACCACAAGAGGTCAATCAGGGTGAGAATGCAGTGCATCAAAGCATGTTGATGATAGAAGCCCAGAGAGGCCCTGAGCCAAGGACTCCCCAAGATAGGACTGTTCTCTCTAAAAAGCACAGTGGTGACATTTGAGACAAGCGATTTCATTTCTCTGGGTTTGGTTCCTCATTTCTAAATGGTAATAATATCAGTACCAACCACATGGGGCTGTTGAGAAGAATAAATTAGTTTTTACATTAAAAGCAACTGCAACAGTGGCTGGCATGTTGTAAACACTCCAGAAGTCATGCTTATGACTCATTGTACTATGAAGTGATGACTTCCTCACTAAATAGCAGGTACAGGTCAAGACTGAGTTCTCCAGATGCCGTCTTGAGCCACTTCTTTTCTAGCCTTGCCCGTCAGATAGACCCCAGGTGTTCCTAGTCCCAGCACACATTCTTTCCAGGTGGCATCCTAGATACTAGGAAGAAGAAAGATTAAAATTTGGACTGGGGGCTGGATGGAAGAAAAGGGCAGCACCTATGATGTGTTCTTGCTTTAAAAAAAAAGAAAAGAAGAGGAAGAAAAAGCAACCAGAAGAGGAATTCCAGTTTCTAACCCAGCAAGGAAGAAGCTTGGAAGCCGCCATGCTACCCTAACAAAAGGTAAGAGGCTGGGCTGGGCACGTTGGCTCATGCTTGTAATCCCAGCACTTTGGGAGGCCAGGGCAGGCAGATCGCTTGGGCCCAGGAGTTTGTGACCAGTGCGGGCAACAGGGCAAAACTCTGTCTCTACAAAAAATACAAAAATTACCCAGGCATGATGGCACATGCCACGGGTCCCAGCTACTCCTGAGGCTGAGGTGGGAGGATTGCTTAAGCCTGGGAGGTAGAGGTTGCAGTCAGCTGAGATCATGCCACTACACTCCAGCCTGGGTAATAGAGCCAGCCTCTGTCAGGAAGGAAGGAGGGAGGGAGGAAGGGAGGGAGGGAATGAGAGAAGAAAAGCTGGCTGAACAAACTGAAAAAGAACAGCTCTTCTTAGGTCCAAAAGAGAAGAGAGGTTACAGGGTAAACCACCGCTCCCAAACTGAAGAGTCAGGCAGGTGAATACAGAGAATCACAACAGACCAGAGCAGAAACGGTGGGAACCAAGGCCAGGGTAGAAACCCTACACTGTTAAGTGACTAATTGCTGGAGGCTCAGTGTGGATAACTCTAAGAATTAAAAACTCTAAGAAGATTATAAGGTCCAGCCCTATAGGGTCCAGTGAGTCCCTCCCTGCTGGTATGGAGATGAGAAATTAGAAATAAAGACACCTGACGCAGAGACAGAAAAAACAGAGTTTAAGCCCAAGAGTCCACTGCTACCCAAAGCGTGGAGACCAGCAGTGGCCCCCAGTACCTGGACACTTTGACTTTTACTGAGTACAAAGCAGGGGGAAGGGCAGGTAGGATGAGGTAACGGTGGTCAGCGATAGGGTCAGGTAAATCACGGGTCTTGAAGACAGGGGACCCAAGACTTTGAAGAAGCCTATTCAAGATAATGATAGCAGCAATGTATTTAATTGTATATGCTGATGTATAAGTGAAATGAATGACAGCAATAATACCAGGAATGGAAGAAGGGAGGAATTAAAATTATTTTATCTTAAGTTACTCCTATTACCCATAAGTGATATAGTGTTGTTTGGTGTGTGTGTGTGTGTGTGTGTGTGTGTGTGTGTGTGTGTGCGTGTGTGTGTTGGATTTTTTTGTTTTGTTTGAAATGGGGTCATACTGTGTCACTCAGGCTATAGTACAGTGACGCCATCATGGCTCACTCTTGGGTTCAAGTGATTCTCCCACCTCAGCCTCCTAAAGCACTGCGGTGACAGACATAAGCCACCGCACCCAGCTGGTGTAGTGTTATTTGAAGTAGACTTGGATTCGTTGTAAATGTATATTGCAAACTCTAGGGCAACTTCTAAAAAGTGAAAAAATAAAACTGATATGCTTAGAAAGAAGAGGAAATGGAATGATAAAAGGTTCAGTTAAGACACAAAAGGAAGAAAAAGAGTAGAAGACAAAATGGGAACACAGAACCAGGACAACTAATAGAAAACAACAATAAATATTGTAATATGAATTCAACGACATGAGTAATCACTTGGAATAGCAATGGCCTAAATGCACCCACTTTAAAAATAATTATAATTATCATTATTTTATTATTATTTTGAGACAGGGTCTCACTCTGTCACCCAGGCTGGAGTGTAGTGGGACAATCATGGCTCACTGCAGCCTCCACTTCCAAAGCTTAAGCAATTCTCCCACTTCTGCCTCCAGAATACCTGGGACTACAGGTGTGCACCACTATGCCTGGCTAATTTTTTATTTTTCATAGAGATGGGGGTCTCACTGTGGTCCCCAGGCTGGTCTTGAACTTCTGGATACAAGCATTCCTCCTGCCTTAGCCCCTCAAAGTGCTGAGATTATAGGTGTAAGCCATCATGCCTCACCTAAATGCACCCACTATAAGACAGAGATTGTCAAAGTGGGTTGAAAAGCAAGACTTGGTTACCTATTGTCTACAAGAAACAAACTTTAAATATAAGGGTCCATATAGATTTAAAGTAAATGTATAGAGAAAGATATAGCACAGTAACACTAATTAGGAAAGCAAGGATAGATGTATTCGTTTTGGATGGAGTAGACTTCAGAGCAAGGAAAGTTATCAGGGATAAAGTGGGGCATTATATAATAATAAAGAGATCAATTCTTCCAGAAGAAATAACAATCCTTAATTTATGCTCCTAACAGAGCATCAAAATAGGTGAGGCAAAAAGCAATAGGACTGCAAGTAGATGAATCCACTATTTTGGCTGGAGATTTCAATATCCTTTCATCAAAAGTGGACAGATCCAGGTGGCAGAATATAAGTAAGAATATAGTTGAAGTCAATGACACAATCAATCAATTGGATATAATGGACGTCTGTAGACTACTTCATCCAACAACAGCAGAATAGACATTCTTCTCAAGGTCACATGGAAAGATCACTTGAGGTCAGGAGTTTGCAACCAGCCTGGCCAGCATGGCAAAATCCCATCTCTACTAAAAATATACAAATTAGCCTGGCATAGTGGCATATACACGTAATCCCAGCTACTCAGGGGGCTTGATGCAGGAGAATTACTTGAACTCAGGAGGCGGAGGTTGCAGTGAGCCAAGATCATGCCACTGCACTCCAGCCTGGGTGACAGACTGAGACTCTGTCTCAAAAAGAAAAATAGGAAGTTCACCAAGATAGCATTCTGGTACATAAAGCTCACCTTAACAAATTTAAGGGAATAGAAATCACACAATGTCTGCTATTACATAATGGAATTAAACTAGAAATGAATAACAGAAAGATACCTGAAAAATTCCGAAGTGTTTGGAGATTAGAAAATACATTTCTAAATAACACATGAATCAGAGAAGAAATATCGCACCATTGCATTGCATTCCAAACCTGGGCGACAAGAGTGAAACTTTGCCTCAAAAAAAAAAAAAAGAAAAGAGAAAAGAAACCTGATTAAAAAAATAGACAAAAACCTTAACAGACACCTCGGCAAAGAAGGAAGGAAGGAACGAAGGGAGGGAGGGAGGGAGGGAGACAGTAAGTAAGAAAGAGAGAAAAGAGAGAAAAGAAGCTAATCTTAAAAAGCTGCATACTTTACAATTCCAACTATATGGCATTCTAGAAAAGGCAAAACTATGGAGACAGCAAAAAGACCAGTGGTTTCCAGGAGTTAGTGGGGAGGGAGTTATGAACGGTGGAGCGCAGAGGATTTGTAAGATAGGGAAACTACTCTGTATGATACTGTAATAGTGACACATGTCATTATACATTCCTCCAAACCCGTAAAATGGACAACCCCAAAAGTGAACCCTAATGTAAACTATGGACTCTGGGTGATAAGGATGTGTCAATATAGGGTTATCAATTGAAACAAATGTATTTAATACCACTCTGGTGGGGAATATTGATCATGGGGAAGTCTATGCATGTACTGAGGCAGGAGGCTTATAGGAAATTGCTGCACCTTCTGCTCAATTTTGCTGTGAACCTAAAACTGCTCTAAAAAGCCTAGAGGACAGAGAAATTGTAACCATATAAACAAACCGTACAGGCGCATTCAGCAAAATCTGTACTGTGGTTAACTCCATAGGGCAAGTGACCCAGTTTCTTCAGAACAATAATAACAAATAAACAACAAAAATGCAAGGAAAAAAACGAAAGAGAAGCCTGTAGATTAAAGCAGTCTTAAGGGACCTATCCACCAATTACAAGATGGGAACCTCTTTGGGATCTCAATTCAAATAAAGAAAACCAATTTTTCTTAATGCATAAGAAAATCTGGGAAATATGAATAATGACCAAATAGTCAATGATATTATGGAATTACTGAATTGCTGTTAAAATATTTTAAGTGGCCTAATGATCTTATGGCTAAATGTTTTCTGGAGACTCTTGTCTTATCGAAATAGAAAATAAAACCTGGGTGTGATGGATCACTCCTGTAATCCCACCACTTTGGGAGGCCAAGGTAGGAGAATTGCTTGAGGCCAAGAGTTCAAGACCAGCCTGGGCAACATAGCAAGATTTCTTCTCTACAAAAATTTAAAAAGGTAGCTGGGCATGATGGCACATGCCCATAGTCCCAGCTACGTGGAAAGCTGAGGTGGGAGGATCGCGAGCCCAGGAGTTTGAGGCTGTAGTGAGCTATGATGGTGCCACTACACTCCAGCCAGGTACAGAGTGAGGCCAGCTCAAAAAATAAGTAGATAAATAGAAAATAAAATATATGTACATATGATGTCTGGGATTTGCTGTGGAATAATTCAGGGAGTGAGGGGGAATGATGATGGCTATGAATTGGTCATTAATAAAGCTAGGTAATGGGAATGCCTGGACATTTTTTATAATATTCTTTTTACTCTCATACAGTTGAAATATTCTACAATGAAAGGACAGAAAAAAAAATGAAAAAAAAAACAAAACAGGATTCTGTGGGTTTGAGAGAGGACTCCCTGAAGAAGGGTTCTGTTCAAGTGTGACTGTTGCCATGGGAAGGTTTGGGGAAAGTTGCTCAGCACTCATTGTCTCTATTTTCTCATCTGTAAAATGGGGATTGTATAATAATGCATTCCTCATAGCGCTGCTGTGAATATTGAATGATTAAATACATGTAATCAGATATAACAGGGCCTTGCACGCCATGGTAAGTGCCACATAACATTTGCTATTAAAGCATATTAAGTATCCTGAGTACCTCATTGCGTCAGTGAAAACTAAATCTCTATAGAACCCCACAGCTCACAGACATCACTTTGGCCGAGCCTCATGATAGCCCTTGGAGATAAACCTTACTCTTACTGTCGTTAGGCAGATAGGGAAACTGAGACACAGTCCATGGAGATGCAGCTAGCTAGTAGCCAAACCCGCACGAGGGTTGGGTCTCCTGATTCCATTCCAAGCCCTTTGGGAAGCACCAAAGCTGCCCTTTGGAGGATGAATCAGAAGTTGAAATTAGATCCTTAGCTTTATGTGATCAAAAACTTTATTTCAGGCTGGGTGCGGTGGCTCATGCCTGTAATCCCAGCACTTTGGGAGGGCGAGGCCAGTGGATCACAAGGTCAGGAGTTTAAGACCAGCCTGGCCAAATGGTGAAATCCCATCTCTACTAAAAATTCAAAAATTAGCCAGGCATGGTGGCAGGCACCTGTAATCCCAGCTACTGAGGAGGCAGAGGCAGGGAATTCCTTGAACCCAGGAGGGGAGATTGCAGTGAGCTGAGATCGCAGCACTGCACTCCAGCCTGGGTGACAAAGCAAGACTCTGTCTCAAAAAAAAAAAAAAAAAACTTCATTTTGTCTCTTCACCTGTTGTGACCAGCAGCTCCTCCCTGGGTGGGGGTTGGTAACCAGACTCCAATGGAGCTAATGGGTGTCTCCTAGTTCCCGTCTGGGCAAGAAGATGATACAGGGTGTAGACAACCCTTCCTTCTAGAGTTCGGTCCCAGTCAGGCCTCCCTCCTGTGGCCAAGGAGTTTGTCGCAGCTAAACACTGGGTGGGCCTGAGTGTGGGGCTGCTGGTGGGGGCTAAGGAAATGAAACAGACAGGAGCCGCTCCAAGGCTGTATCTCAGGATGGAGGATGGAGACCTCCTCCCATCTCCAGGGAGTCAAAATGCAAGGCTAGGATTTCAAAACTAGCCTACCACAAAGGGAGAGGTCCTTGGGCTGCAATAGCATTGTTCTTGTTTGTAATTTCCTTCCCTGGAATAGGCTTAGGGGGCTCTGGGATAGCTGAATGTAAAATAAGAACAATGATGAAACGTGATTTGTTGAATGCTGCCCATTGTGTGAAGCACAATGGACACTTCTTTTTTCTCACGCAGACATTCCTTATTCACAATATACTGTGGAGTAGGTATTTGTTTTTATTCAAACAACACAGAAGTTTAGAAAATAAGTCATGAAACTCTCCCTCCACCATCACCATCACCATCACCAGACCTGCCCTCCAGAAGTAGCCATTGTTTACAATCCTCTGTGTTCTTCCTGACATTTGTCTCTATTTAATCAACATTACATATACACACCCACGCACATGTGTGCATATGTATACCCATACACACAGTTTGTTTGTTTTTATAAAAATAGGATTATACCTGATTCAGCAACTTCCTTTTTTCATGTATCTGTCTCTTCTCAATCCTACACATTTAAATATATGAGACTATAAGAAAATCTGAAATAAGCAAAGAAGTTTACAGGGTTTCTCCAAGAGAAAACTTTTTATTGTTGAGAGCATACTCTCTGGATTATCTGATTCTAGACTTTGGGCTAATTTACTGCTCTGTAAGTTCAATGGAACAGAGGACACACAGTGACCCTGAATTGTGGACCCGCAAATGAGCTCCATCCACCCTCCCACACAGTGCAAAAGCCAGATCACTACGACCACTTGGACATCAACATTCCATAACTATAAACACATCTGGTCTTTGGATTCTTCTTTGAATCGGTTGTAACATCGCTGGTTCACTCATTCATAACAATAACGTGCTCATTTTTATCTATTTCAGAATCATGAATTTTATCTTGTTTTAAAATCTTTTTTTTAACAACAGGCATTACTTTCTCTTTGCTTAGATGGTGAAATCCAGACTTTGAAAGATTGAGCAAATTGCCCACGGCAACACTATTGGTAAATAGCAGAGTTTGGATTCAATCCTGCTTGTTGATTCAAAGGGACAGATACTGGGTATCTGCCAGGTACCAGACTAGACATTTAGGGTATGTTAATTTGTTTAGCCCTCCCGCCAACCTATGACATACGTGTTAGCCCCACCCTTATAGAAAAGGCAGCTGTGTCCAGAGCGGTGGAGGACTGCACCCCAGGATGCCTCCACGGCGCCAAAGCTGAAGCTCTGAGCAGCTCTGCGGTGCTACCCTTTGTCCCTCCAGGCTCTCCTTTCCTTCCTCTGTTTGTCAGTAAACCAAAGCCACCACTGTTTGTCATTTGGATGATTATCAGTAAGATAACATTGCACAGAAATTTTGGTTTTGAAAGGAGCCCCAGGCAATATATGCATTTCCCAGGGGTGCCATTACAAAGTGCCATAAACTGGGTGGCTTCAACAACAGACACGGGGGTGGGGGGGGGCTGTCACAGTGACAGAGGTGAGAAGGCCGAAGTCAGGGTGCTGGCGGGGCTGTGCTTCCTCGGAAAGCTTTGGGAGAGAAGCCTTCCTTGCCTCTTCTAGTTTCTGGGGTTTGCTGGCAATCTCTGGCATTCCTGGGTTTACATATGCACCATTCCAGCCCTCCCCTTCCTGTGGCTTATCTGCTGTGTATCTGTGTATGTCTTCACATCATCTTCCTTCTGCGTCTGCTTGTCTCTGTTATAAACAGAGACACATATATATTATATTTAAAATTATATAAATAGAATTTCCCCTATTCTAAGGACACCACTCATATTGAACTAAGGCCCATCTGATGACTTCATTTTAACTTGGTTAAATCTGCAAAGACCTTGTACCCAAATAAGGTCACATACTGACGTACCAGGGGTTAGGACTTCAATGAATCCTTTAGGGGGTTGAGAGAGTAACACAGTTCAACCCACTGGAAAATCCTTCATGGTACATGCCCTGGTGGTAATACACTGGTATCATTAGCATGGTGACATGAAAAGAACTGTGGTGAAGAAAACTGTTGACCTGAAGCTGGCATTTCCCAAACTTATTTGAGCATAGGAGCTGCAGGGTGTTGTCGTGACGGTGTCGGGGGTTTCAGCAGCGCTCTGTGGAGCACACTTGGGGAAACTCACATAACTGGAGCATGACCTTGAAGCCAGGAAGGCCTAGACTGGCATCGTGACTCTGCTAGTGACTGAATATGTGACCTTGGGCAATGAATTTTCCTCTCTGAGTCTCGATTTCCTCCTTTGTACAACAGGAATGAAAATTTCTAATCAATTACTTAGGGTATGTTCACTGCTAAAACAGACAAATCCCCAAAAGTGCAATGACCGGGAAACAATAGGGTATAAGTTTATTTCTCTCTCCGGACAGGGCTGGGAATATGCTGTCTGGGCAGTCTGTCTCCACACAGTCACTCAAAACCCCAAGGTGGCAGATGCTCTGCCATTTTAAGTTTGTAGCTTCAAAGGTCATGATGGGGTTGCCCATGCTCCATCCAGGAAGAAGGGGAGGTACTTGGAGACAGCTTGCTGGGAGGTTTCTAGGGGGCAGACTCTGGAATGGAGCAACCCACTCCACTGCTCACTTTCCATTGGTCAGAACTCGATCCTAGGGCTGGACCTAATTATAAGGGAGTTGGAAAATTGCAGCTATTTCCTTAGCAGAAACTCAACCCTAAAGGAAGGAGAAATCCGCCCTTGGGCCGTGGACAGCTAGGCTTCTTTGCCACACATACTTCGCAGGTGTGTTCTGAGTATTAAATGAAGACGCTGGCACGGGCAGCGTCCTTAGTATCACACACAACCAAATAGATGGCAACAGTTTGAAAATGGAAAAAAGGATATGAATGGGAAGCACCTTGAGGGATGAAAGAGGAGACAGGCTCTGGTGTGCAATACAAGCCTGGGGCCCCCCGCCCCACCCCTTTCCCACCCCGGCATCCTGGTGGCCCCGGTCTGCTGTGTGGTAGGAAGAGGGGAGAAAGTCCTCAGGGTGTCATTCAACCTCAGCAGCTTCTTCCCCTGCTTCCTTTCCAGCCAGATGGAGAAGCTGCAGCTCCAGAGTCTTGACAGCCTCACAGCTTCCAAGGCAGTGGCCCCACGGGGTGCAAACCCCACCTTCCTCCAGTTGCAGAGCCAGCTGAGAGGTGGGCAGCACGCCAGGCCCCCTCTGCAGCCCCTGGAGCACACACCAATTGCAGATGCTCCAGAGGCTCGGGGGAGGGAATGGGGTTTTCACCAGAACACCACAGGCAGGGCCTCCCAGCGAAGGCCTCCAGATGCTGTGAAAACCTACAGCTTGTCCTCCTCCTGCCTTCTGCCTTCCTGGGTTACTCAGCCACAAAACACAGGTGAGAACCATCTCAAGACCTCCCCACTTTGGGGCTCCCAGCTAACTCATTCGTCTGCAAAGGACCAAAAGGGGTCAGTAGAGCAAGTCCCCTGCCTTCAAAGAATGCATGCATTCTTTTTTTTTTTCCTTTTTTTTTTTTTTTTTTTGGAGACAGAGTCTTGCTCTGTCACTCAGGCTGGAGTGCAGTGGCGCTATCCCAGCTCACTGCAAACTCTGCCCCACACCCCGGGTGCTAGCGCTTCTCCTGCCTCAGCCTCCTGAGTAGCTGGGATTACAGGCGCCCGCCACCACTGCTGGCTAATTTTTGTATCTTTAATAGAGATGGGTTTCACCATGTTGGCCAGGCTGGTCTCAAACTCCTGACCTCATGATCTGCCCACCTCAGCCTCCGCAAGTGCTGGGATTACAGGCGTGAGCCACCGCACCCGACCACGTGCATTCTTTTTAAGTTCATATTAATTATTAAAACAACTGTACCTCAGATCATACCCCCAACCCCTCAGCATGAAAAAGCTCCAACAGACATCTCCCCAGCAGCCCCTCCTGCCTTTCTCTGCATGTAGGTTGGATTTTCAGCACTGCCGTCAATGTGGACATACAGCCCTGCTTTCCACGCTCCTCACTCTGCTTTGTATACACTTTCCCATGCATCTGGGTCAGCCTGGAGCTGAGTATTTCACAGGGCAGCAAAATATGCAGAAGGCATATTTTGTTTTAGGATCTTAATACCCAGAACATCTGGGTAATACTCAAACAACTGGAGAGATTCTTGCTGATGCTGCAAGTCTCCAAATATGGTCCTCTTGCAGAGAGAAAATGTTGTCTTTTACATCTGTACATATGCACATGGGTTTTCTCAAGCATGGTGGACTTCAGGGTGTGACAGTTAGTGATTTCTCCCCGGGAAGTGGCATGCCCCGTAGGAGTTACTGTGGGCTCCAGCTGCTGGTGCAGCCCAAATTATTTATTGGTTTTGATTCGTGCGCCGTTCCCTGTGTAAATTAAAATGTGACATTATTACACCCTTCGACAGCCCATTGGCGACCTTTAGCACTCTCCCCCCTCTGCAGCCATTATTCAGCATAATTTGACTGGTTTCAGGCAAGTCGAGAGGGTGGGAAGGAATGGGTGGGGGCAGGGGAAGGCAGAGTCCAAATTAGAAACAGATTGAAAGAGCATTTGCAGGGAATTAGGCAGTGGGCCAGGCGCGCTTGCTGGCAGCATGCGTAACCCCTCTTTAGGGACTGTCGACTCCTCCTAGGTTTCCACAGCGGATGTTTCCCGGCCAGAGCGCAGCTGGGTTTCAGTTGTCAAACCCGGAGCCAAGGCATCTGAGAAGGGGGTGGAGCAACCATGTGCATGCATGTATTAGCACCCAGCCACATACACACACTGGGCCCTGAGGACGCCCCCAGCACAGCTCCACACATCCACACCTACAAAGGCACCACAAACTGCCCAAGCACCCGGACACTCAGGATGTACCCAGATTCAGGTGCACAGAGATGATCAGGACAGACACACTTACACAAGTGCGCACACAGACCCCACTTGCGCCCTCCCGACACTTTCTAAAAGGGATTCCAGAGCAGATTTTCCAATCCATCCTCCCCCACCTCCACCTCGTCGGGCCGTGTGACTTGGGTCAGCCCCTCGACCTCGCTGAGCCTCTGCATCCTTAACGTTAAGAGTGAATAATGGCAGCAGCGACGGTCAAAATGGGACAATGAAGGAACATGGGCTGCACTCTGCAGCTTTGTCTGGGTGTGGGAAAGGGCGAGCAGAATGGTGGCGGTGATGGCGAGGAAGACGGTGTGGGGACGGTGACGAAGACGGTGGCGGTGACGGCGAGGAAGACGGTGTGGTGACGGTGAGGAAGACGGTGTGGGGACGGTGACGAAGACGGTGGCGGTGACGGCGAGGAAGACGGTGTGGTGACGGTGACGAAGACAGTGGCGGTGACGGTGAGGAAGACGGTGTGGTGACGGTGAGGAAGACGGTGTGGTGACGGTGACGAAGACGGTGTGGTGATGTGAGGAAGACGGTGTGGGGACGGCGAGGAAGACGGTGTGGTGACGGTGACGAAGACGGTGGCGGTGATGTGAGGAAGACGGTGTGGGGACGGCGAGGAAGATGGTGTGGTGAAGAGGAGGAAGACAGCAAACTTTGGCTCAGGGCCTTGTTGGAGGGGACATAAAGCACTTTGTGGTTGTGGTGCTTAGTTTGATGAAAAGGATGAGAGGCACCCATATGGGGAAAGCAAGGTGCCATTTCCCCAGGGCCCCTGTGGTGGGGAGAAGAGCAGCCAGCACCAGCACCCAGCCAAAGGCGCCTTGCTGCACAGGAAGCCTGGGCCTGAGACCTGCTCATCTGGCCACCCAGGAGGCCTCAGGCTGGACTGCTGTGGCCCTGATGCTGCCACTCTGCTCTCCTAGCTCCGCCCCGCCACCGCGCCTTGTTGAACTGCTATTCCTGCCAGTCCTTCACACGAGCGCCTTCCCCTCACGCTGGGTGAGCAGTAGCTCCTCCTCCCTCTCCTCCAAAGCTCTCCTTCCGCCATCCGAATTCCCAGAGCCCCATCCCTCCCTAAGTCCCTCCGGCCCTCAGATGGATCCGAAAGAACCCTTTCCTGGGAACCTCCTATGCAAAAACAAGCCCTTGTTCTAGGTGCTATGAGGAGGGGGACAGGGGGACCGGTGGCCAGAGATGAATTAGATGTCACCCCTGCCCCAGAAACATTCACAGGCCAGTGAAGGGATCAGCAGGAAATACCATGGGGACCTGGTCAGAAGATGCCAGGAGAGGCCACAAGCACCAGGTAGACTCTGGGAGGTCCAGGGTCAGGAAGGCCTGTCGTACTGTGCAGAGTAGACGCTCTACACTAAGCGACCTGTCATGGAGAAGAACAGAATGAGTGGCGCCAGGACCCAAAACACACTGCCATGTGGCGCTGGCCCATGGGCAGCAGCGCATCTCCGAGTGATCAGTGCCAGAAGCCAGCTGGACCTGGGGTGGAGGGCTGAGGGAGAGACGTGGGGCAGTAAGCAGTGAGGCATGGAAGCAGGAGTTTCTAGACCTTTGGTCAACAAATATTTAAGGAGCGCCTACTTTGTGTTAAGTGCTGGAAATGCAGCGATGCTTAAAACACAGAGCCCACTTCCTGGAACTTAGCATCAAGACGGAACAATTGATATGCAAACAGGCAATGCCAGTCTCATGGGATGTCTGCTCCCCAGGAAATGGACTAGATGGGTGGCACTCGGGGCACAGATGGACCATCTAATTCAGACAGGAGAAGAGGAGGCTTCTGGAGGAAGTGGACAAGAACCCAGGCTGTACAGGTAGGGAGCTTCCAGGAGCTCAGGAGAGCTTCCAGATAAAGGGCAAATGGCAGCGAAGGTGAGAGATGAGGCTTAAGAGGTAAACAAGGGTCAGGCCAGGCTCACGCCTGTAATTCCAGCACTTTGGGAGGCTGAGGTGGGCGGATCACAAGGTCAGAAGTTCGAGACCAGTCTGGCCAACATAGTGAAACCCCGTCTCTGCTAAAAATACGAAAAATTAGCTGGGTGTGGTGGCGTGTACCTGTAATCCCAGCTACTCAGGAGGCTAAGGTAGGAAAATCGCGTGAACCTGGGAGGCGGAAGTTGCAGTGAGCTGGGATCACGCCATTGCACTCCAGCTCTGGCGACAGTGTGAGACTCCGTCTCAAACCAAAAAAATGGTAAACAAGGGTCAGGTCATCCTGGCAGGTCTCCACTGGCTCACTCACTGTCACTCACATCTTCCATTCCGCAAATGGTATCAGCAACCATTGGACAGATCCTGTGCTGGGTGCAGAGACTGAGACAGTGAGCGAAGCAGACACGTGTGCGCTGAACTAAGCTTGTAACTGGGAATGGAGAGAAACCAGGAGATTTAAAATAAATCCTGACAATCAGGCTGAAATTTAAGTCCAGGAATAAATGAGAACAGAGAGCCAACCAGAGACGGAAAGAAAGCATTTTCAATGCTACAGCGCACTCCCTTGGGAGGGACCTCATTTGAATAGGGAAATTTCAAAAGTTTATGCCAAAGAAAGGCTACTGAATCAATGAATAGGACAATGTAGAAGGCAACCCTAGAGTGATTGGGTCATGATTTTTCCTGCTAAAAAGCAGGTAGACTCTCATAACATGGGCAAGATCTCACAAAACTGAACAGAGAGGTCAGTTGCAGGAGTGGCCTACTCAGAAGCACAGTCTCCTCCTCTGCACATCACGGCACATGACCCACACTGGCATCCACAGAGTTGCCACCCCTGCAATTCACTATGGCACAGGGCACAGTGCCAGAGTTCCTCCTTCAACCCCTGGGCCAGCCTTACCCAGCAAGGCTCAGCTCAGCTGGTTTCCTAAGGCTGGAGACAAGGTAGCTGAGGGAGAAGTGACTTGCCCCAGATCTCCAGTTTAATGGTGGCAAAGCTGAGATAAGAACCCTGGTCTCAGAGTCCAGCTCTGATGCTGCTCCCCATTTGTGCTGTGAAGAGGAACTGCAAGCAAAGTCAAGCTCATCTAGGTTTCTCCCCAAACAGAAAATTCTGTATTTCCTGTCGTCAATCTCTATCACTCTCCAATGAGTAGATCTGTCTAGAGCCACGATTAGGACACATTTTGTGTGTACAGAAAGAATATTAGAGAAACGACAATAGACAGAAGTGTGGATTCAGTGACATAAATACATTGCACCTGTGGTTAACCGCAAGTGAAATTTCGGCATAGTTCAATTTATTTTAAGATAAAAACTACTTTTGTAAGCCGGGAGTGGTGGCCGACGCTTGTAATCCCAGCACTTTGGGAGGCTGAGGCTGGCGAATCATTTGAGGTCAGGAGTTTGCGACCAGCTTGACTGACATGGTGAAACACCATCTCTACTAAAAATACAAAAAAAAAAAAAAAAAGAAAGAAAGAAAGAAAGAAAGAAAGTTAGCTGGGTGTGGTGGTACACGCCTGTAGTCCCAGTTACTTGGGAGGCTAAGACAGGGGAATCACTTGAACTTGGGAGGCTGAGGTTGCAGTTAGCCAAGATCACTCCATTGCACTCCAGCCTGGGCGACAGAATGAGATTCTGTCTCAGAAAAACAACAACAACAACAACAACAACAAACAACTTTTGTAATATATACGCTATTAAATGTATCACTGAATATTTGATTTTTAAAAATTACAAAAAAAAAGATGCTTTAGGTATCACATAACTGGAGTCAGAAACAGATATGCATTAAAACTTCAACTTAATATTTTCCATTTCAAAAACAATAAAGTAAATGGAGAAAGTATCTTTAAAAGAATCACAAAAATATCTCCTTGCCTCTTTCCAGATGCTGGGTCTGGGACAGCACCACTGGAAACTGAGATCACTTGAGGTTGTCACAGCAATATAAAATATGAGAAAAGCAGGCCGGGTGCGGTGGCACACGCCCATAATCCCAGCACTTTGGGAGGCTGAGGTGGGCGGATCACGAGGTCAAGAGATCGAGACCATCCTGGCCAACATGGTGAAACTCCGTCTCTACTAAAAATACAAAAATTAGCTGGGCATGGTGGCAGGTGCCTGTAATCGCAACTACTTGGGAGGCTGAGGCAGGAGAATCACTGGAACTGGAGGCGGAGATTACAATGAGCTGAGATTGCGCCACTGTACTCCAGCCTGGGCAACAGAGTGAGACTCCATCTCAAAAATAAAATTAAATAAGGAAAGCAGACTAGGAAACAAACTCTGAATGTGGCAGATCCTAGAACTGAAGTAAGCAGCTAAGACTTGCATGTCATGCTCACTGGGAGTGTGGCGTTTGCAGCCTGAGAATAGAGCTCAGCCACCACACCGCCGGGATGGGAGTGGACCTGGCGGACTTCCTGCCTTTTGGTCAGACAGACTGCCTTCCTGAATTACTGGGTCCAGGAAATGTGGTGACACGGTGGGGGTGGGTAGAGAGGTTGCACATGTCACTTACCACCCCCATATGGCCCTCTTCCTGACTGTCACCTCCCTTCCTCGCTTACAGGCCAGTTACTTAATCTGCCACATGACAAGATGGTATCTGGGACCTCTAACGGCTCTGAAATCCCACAATTCTATAACTGGTTTTAGATATGAGACCAGTAAGAGATAGGAAAACCCTATCTCTTACTGCCCCGCCCCACAGTTTGCTCCATGAGATAGACAGACAGTTCACATCGAGTGCTGGCAGTAAGGGAAGAAACCATAGCTGGTTTATGTGGAGCACTGAGTTCGCACTCAGCAAGGTGATGTGTATTTCTAGGCATCGTCACATTTCGTGTCCATGTGGGTGTTGCTAGCACCAGTCAGAAGACAGAGCTTAAACAGGTAGAGTAAGTTGCCTGGGGGAAGGCTCAGTTTCCCTGAATCTGAGGCTGCTAGACACTGGACGATTTCTGGAGGTTTAAGGCTGAGAAAATCTAAGTCTGTATCCCTCTCTCACCCTCCTCCTTACACTGGTGTTCCTAGGAGAAACCCATACTCCTGAACCTCGCTTCTCCCCAGGAGCAAGATGATTTGTCTGACCAGTGAGTTTGGGAGAAACCCCGCACCTGTGGGGTTCAATCCCTCTGCCTGTTGGAGCAGGAGGCTGCCTTCTGTGCCGGGCTCCATCCTTGCGGGGGGTGGGGCGCAGCTGGCCATCTGCACCAGGCACTGGCAGCTGAGAAAGACAGCCTGTCCCAGGCGTGATGTATTAGCAAGCCTGCCTGGCCACACCTGAAGCCTCATTTTTCTCCAATTTGCTGAGAAAGGGGATACTTTCTGTCAGCTGGTTCTGGACTCCGAAAGAAAAAAGGGTGTTGTTATTTATCGGGCTTCCTAGAGCCCCACCATGTGGATACCTGGTGCAGCCCAAGGAGGAGATGTCAGGAAATTTAGGGTCAGAAACATCTCAGAACCAGAAGAGAACCATAGCAGCCCAACAGAAATACAGGGAAGCCACATAAAGTGGCTTCATTGTAAATTCCCTAGCAACAACATTAAAAAATAGAAAGATGAAATGAAAGTTGCCAGGAAATAAATTTATTTAAAAAATAGAAAGAAGCAGGAAATTAATTATAATAATACATTTTACTTAGTTCAATAGAGCAGATGATTATTTCAATATGTGCTCAAAGCACACGTGTAGCTAGTGGCTTCTGTCTTGGACAGTACAGCCTTAGAGCCTCCCATGCTTGAGGGGATCTGCCCCCTTTGACAATGTCCCAGTGCAGAGACTTCCAGGTGTGACGAGGTCTCCACTCCATTTACTTGGTGGGCATTTCTGGTTGCTAGAAACACCTGACCCTCCTTTGGCCCCTGTCCCCCACTCAGCTTGCTCTGTCTCTCTGAGAGACAGCCAAAACGGAACACTTTCCTCTAGCAAGGTCTCCAGTCTTTCTTTAAATCCCTGTCTCCCGTCTTTCCAGGCTGCCGCTTCACTGAGTCACTGCCCAAACATTGGCATTCTTCAGGAGGATAAAGCTTTGGTGTTTTCTCACTTGAGAATATTATATTTATAACTGTGTGGACACCTGTTGTTTTTTGACTACCCAGCATCCAGTCTTCCTAATTTAGAAGAATCCCCAAATAGGTGAGAAGTATGGCCCCGCCTCCTGTCATGGAGGCAGAAGGGGAGCAGATCTTCACTTTCTGCACCTCAAGGTGCTCAGCCAATCACCTGTTCATGCCTGGGATTGTGAATCCAACAGGAAGGTATGAGCACATGGAGATCCTCAGAGCGGATGCATGATAATGGCAGCAGAGTCAAGAGTCCAGCGGAGAGGCAGCAAGCATCCCAGGGAGCTGGCCCCATGAGTGAGAACCAGTGGTTTAGAAGCAAGGCACCAATTGGTATGAGAAACACAGACAGATGGTGCCCTGGGAACACTGGCTGTCACACGCCAGAGGAGGTTCCTGGGCAAGTCACCTTCCCTCCATGGGCCTCTATTGGAAAGAAGACATTAAGGTCATTCTAGCTACGACGAGCTAGATTCCTGAGCTTTAATATATTCTTTCTGATGATTAAGAGCTGAATGTAACACGGAAAGAGGCACAGAATATCAGACAGACATTTCGCTACAGATCTTCAAAGCAGCTCTCCAAAACTAACTCCAAATCCACCTAGGGGTTCTCAACTCCATATGGTTTTCTAAAATTGAGACCAAGACTAAGATGAAGACGTATGCCTCGCCCTGGTTCTGGTAGGACTACGGTTTCCGTGGCTACCTTGAGGCGCAGCCCTGAGGCCCTGGGTGTCTGTGGTGGCAGAGTACAGCAGAGAACTTGGAGTCAGAGAGCAGTCTGGATCCTCATCCCAGCTGGGCCTCCTGATGTTAGAGGGCTCTGGGCAAAGGGTTTCCATTTGTTGGGTCTCCGTCCTCCACGTGGACAACAAGGCATTAAATGAATTTTAAGGTTTTTCAGTTCTGATTCTCTGTGACTCTGAACCCAGAAGGCGCTATTATTTCCTTGATCCCTCCGTACTGTTTTCTTCCCTTCTTCTCTGGCTTCCATATTAAAACTTTGTATGTTTGTGAATGGATAATCAAAATGTGCTGTATCCATACCATGGACTATTATACAGCCATGAAAAGATATGAAATACCCATGCATGCTACAACATGGATGAATCTTAAAAATACTAGGCTAAATGAAAGAAGCCAGTCTCCAAAGACCACCTGTGATATGATTTCATTGATATGAAATGTTCAGAGTGGGTAATTTTATAGTGACAGAAAGTACGTTAGTGGCTGCCTAGGGCCAGGAAGAATGGGGAGTGATTGTCAATCAGTACAGGATTTCTTTGGGGAGTGATGAAAATGTTCAAAAACTGATTGCAGTGATAGCCGTACAACTCTGTGAATATATTAAAAAAAAACTCTTGAATTATACGATTGAATTATACAGTTGAAATTGGTGAATTGTATGGTATATGAATTGTATCTGAATAAAGCTGTTGAAAAAACAGGGAACAAGTTTCAGAGAAATCCAATAGATTTTAAAACTCTGCTAATGCCATTGGAGGTCAGCCTTTAAAGTTAAATCCACTCACAATCTAACGATTCTATGTTGTTTGGGTTTTTAATTTTCCCCTTGTCAATTAACCATTACTAAATTGATTTGTTTGAATGTAACTTCTTTAAAATTGCCCCTTCTCAGAATGTCTAATTAGCAATCTAATGGGATGAGAAAAAGGAAAAATGAGATCTGACAAGTTTCTATGTTCGATTCCAGAGAGTTCATCGAGATCGTTTCTCTTTTCTCTAGACTTTTTTGCTAGATTCTAATGTAAATCCTGTCTGAAGAATTATTATAGAACAGTGCAGCTCATACTTTAATGTGCACACAGAAAACTTGAAGATCTTTTTAAAATGCAGATTCTAATTGAGGAGGTCTGGGGTGGGGCCTTGGGGTCTTACACTTCTGACAAGTTCCCCGTAGTTGCTGATGCTTCTGGCCCATGGACCACACTGCAAGCTGCCCGGCTTCAGAACATTCTTTAATGTGATTACTGAGCACTTGCAATGTGGCTAGTGTGAATTGGGATGCAGTGCAGGCGAATGAATGAGGGAATATAAGTGATGTCAGCATAAAATATATATTAGTTTTCAAAGACATAGTACAAAAGAGAACATGAAATAATTTTAATATTAGTTGTACCTTGGCATAATAATATTCTATGATGGACATGGTGGCTCAGGCCTGTAATCCCAATACGTATAGGTGGCTGAGGCAGGCAGATCACTTGAGACCAGGAGTTAGAGACCAGCCTGGCCAATGTGTCAAAATCCTGTCTGTACTAAAAATACAAAAATTAACTGGATGCGGTGGTGCATGCCTGTAATATCAGCTACTCGGGTGGCTGAGGCATAAGAATCACTTGAACCCTGGAGGTGCAGAGTGCAGTGAGCTGAGATCGTGCCACTGCACTCCAGCCTGGGCAACAGAGCAAGACACTGCCTCAGTAATAATAATAAAAAAATATTCTGGACACATTAGATGAAATAAAATGTATTATTTTTTAAATTACAAGTTTTATTTGTGAAAGAGACTGGTAGTACCCCTCTCTCAATTATTCATCTCCTTTTCCTTAATAATAGATTTTCAGCTGGACACATGGTAGCCACATGGAATAAAAACTACATTCCCCAGCTTCCCTTGCAGCTAGGTGAGACCATGTGATATAGTTTGGATATTTACCCCAGCCCAAATCTCCTGTTGATTGTAATCCCCACTTCTGGAAATGAGGCCTGGTGGAAGGTGTTTGGCTCGTGGGGGCAGATCCCTCATGGCTTGGTGTTGTCTCCGTGATAGTGAGCTTTCACGAGATCTGGTCATTTAAAAGCATGTGTCCCCCCTTCCCCAGTCCCTCTCTCTCTTTTACTTCTGTTTTCTCCATGTGAAGTGCCTGCTCCAGCTTTGCCTTCTGCCATGATTGCAAGGTTCCTGAGGCCTTCCCAGGAGCAGGTGCTGCTATCCTTCTTGTATAGCCTATAGAACCACAAGCCAACGAGACCTCCTTTCTTATGCAAGAACAGCCCAGTACGCTATGTGACTAATCATTGCATGAAATGTAGGGAAAGAGTTGTGCAGCTTCCAAGAAAGAACCTTCCTTAAGAGATTACATCAGTTTACCCTTTGCCTTCTTCATTCCTTCCTCCATCCTGCTGCCGAGAATGAAGAGATGCTACCATCTTGGACCATGAGATCAAGGTCATGCACTGGACCAATGGAATGCAAATGTCATGAGGGTGGGGCTTTAGGATGGGCTGTGCAACTGCTATGATTCCAATGCCTAGTTGGTGCTACATAAATATTTGCTGAGTAAATGAATAAATGAACAAGCGTGGGTCTCTGATACTGGGGAGGCAATGTCAGCCCCAGACCACCCATCTAGATTTTTACATGAGAGAGAAACAAACTTCTACTTTGTTTAAACCAAGCCTAATCCTATCAGTACATTTTTTTTAAGTCCTATAATTGTTTTAGGCCATATAAAGTTTACCTAAAATGCTAAGGTAAACCTCAGTAAATTGAATCACATTTTCAGCGCATTGTGATATTCTTTTTATAATGTTGAGGATTATTTTACAAAGCCAAAATCCATCCTCTTGTATGTTTAATAAGTTGAGGTTTTAGTAATTCAGGTTTCTAAAACCAAAATATGCTTCCAACAGTACTTTCTTCCTAACAATGCAAAGCGCTGTAAAAATGTAACCCAGCAATGATTTTCTTAACAGCCCTAGGATGTAATATAAGTGAGTTAGTATCAAAGGCAGCATCTGATAATACGGATGAGCTAATTTCCTTTCCTAAGTAAGGGAAAATTTTCCATTTCATTCTCCATCCATTACACTTTACTGCTTTTGTATTGAATAAGAATTTTACACTGGAGAGGTTAGGCGTGACAGAGTTTAAGCAAAAACAAATGTCTTTTTCTATTTTTTAAGAAAGACATTTCATTTCATTTGCCTAAGTTTTCAGCTCTGCTGAACTCTAAGAAGAATTACACCTTTATACATTGCTTTCTCAAAGAAAGAAAAAAAAAAAACTTTGCAAAAGAAACTTGATTAATTAACCTTGGTATGCAAACAGGTGGGGGTAAAAGTTCGGTCAACACTGTGCAGAGGACCACGTCCTGTTCTCCAATTCTCAGGAGAACAAGAGGAGCCAGTAGGATTTCGGCCAACCCGGAGAGGGCAGGCTGGACGACTGACAGGGTTGGCAGTGGGGCTGGAAAGAGGCAGAGAGACCCAGATGGACCAACCCTAGGTGTTTGCAACTGGGACCTTTTTCAAGGGCAATGAGAATCATCATCACCTGTCACAGGAAAACAAAGAGGACACCAATGTGATTTTTTCAACCTTCCAGTTCCTGTAGCCTGGAGGTCTTGTTCTCATTCCAAACTCACTGGGCTGAGGGCTTTGAAGTTGCAAGAGGCCAAGAATCAGCTGCGGGTCATGTTTGTCTCATGAGTGGTCACACAGTGACACGCCAGCAAATGCCAGGTTCCCCTGCAGGCTCTTGCTGCTCCAAGGCTCTGTTCCGTGACACAAGAGGAATTCCGGAAGGCCACCTGACTCAAGTATAGCATCTTTACTTATGACACCATTTCCCTTCTGGGTTGGAAGCCTCATGTGTGCCATAAACCCATTGTCTGGGTATTTCTGATATATCAAGAAAACATTTTATCAGAAGGCATTTAATATCTGAGTTCCTTCTACTTGGAAAAAAAAAATAAAAACCCTTCTCAAAATATACTATTGGTACAGATTTTCCCAGAACTAAATTCCAAACAGAACTGAGTAACATGTCTTTAAACATCATGTTTTAAAACTCTGGGGCCACAAGATACATTTAATGACTGATTTCTGCTATCATGGAGAAGATGGAAATTCTGGAAGAGAGATGAGACATAAATAGCATTAAAATGCAAGACATGACAATGTATATAGTGAGATCCATCAGTGAGAGCAAAAAACGTGGCAAACAAACAATGTCAAAAGATGAAGCTGGGAAGACCAGTGGAGAAAGCTCTGGACATGAAACTGGACATTGGTCCAGATGAGTGGAGAGCCACTGATGGTTATAGAGGCTGAGCAGGGCAGGCCCAGTCTGTATTTTGAAACATAAATCAAATGGAAAAGTGGATAAATGGATGGCATAGAGAGCCACGAGAAGCAGCTTCTGCAAGAGCACAGATGCAAAACTCGGAGCAGGCAGTAGCGTGCAGCTGCTGGGAAACCGTGGCTGCTTGGATGGCTGCTGGTCCTGAGGCAGTGGAAGCAATCCCGATGCAGATGATGTTCAGGTTTCTGACTTGAGGCCTTGGGAGGTAGAGAAGAAAGAGCAGTTTGAGAGGTGGAGGATGGAGATGAAGAGGTCATTTTGGACAGAGTGTGGTTAGGTGCCTACGAGAGTGCCAGTGGAGGAGAAACTTCTGCAAGACTGCCTGGGTTTACAGGAGCCTCCTGTTCCCAGATTAAGGGATGTCTTTCCACTTATTCACACACTGTCCTCATGTGTCACGGGGCAAAAGGATGCTGAGGCCCAACCTGGAACCTGACCCTCGGCACAAGTGGCTTTCAGTAGTAACAATGCGTTCTTCCAAGTAGCAATTCCCACCATCTCACCAGCACGTCCTGTGCACCCAGCCCTGCGTCCCAAGCTTTCCATTCTCTGTTGATCCTATGACAACCCTTTGAGCAAGGTATCACTGCATAGCTCAGGTGGGCGAACTGAGAGCTGAGACTGAAAGAGCCAGTTACATGCCCAAGTTTTTACAGCTAGAAAGTAGCAGAATTAGTGCTCAAATCAGGCCTGCGAGTTACCTTCAATGAGACCGCACTCACCACATTCTGTCACCCCAGGCGGAGGTCAGTGTTGAAACCTAACCAGTTCTATAATGGTATCATTTGCAAAATTCATTCATTCATTTATTCATTCACTGAATGAACATTGAACTCTTATTAACATATAGGAACTAGAAGGGTGTATATACTAATATATATACAAAATATAAATGTGGCCAAACTGACATGGGTGCTTGTGGTTGCCTAAGCAAAAAAATAACAGTTTTGGCCTTCAAGGAGTTCTAAAGCAGTGGTCAGCAAACTATGGCCTGGGGGCCAATTCTGGCTCATTACCTGTTTTTTGTGAATAAAGTTTTATTGGAATCACAGCCATGTTCATTCATTTACATATTGTCTATGGCCATTACCGTACTTCAATGGCAAAGCTGAGTGGTTGCCATATGTCTCACAAAGCTTAAAATATTTAGCTATCCCTTTATTTTAAATATGTTGATTCATGGCCAGGTATGGTGGCTCACACCTGTAATCCCAGCACTTTGGGAGGCCGAGGTGGGTGGATCATGAGGTCAAGAGATCGAGACCATCCTGGCCAATGTGGTGAAACCGTATCTCTACTAAAAATACAAAAATTAGCTGGGCGTGGTAGCATGCACCTCTAGTCCCAGCTACTCAGGAGTCTTAGGCAGGAGAATTGCTTGAACCCAGGAGGTGGAGGTTGCAGTGAGCCGAGGTCGTGCCACTGTACTCCAGCCTGGGCTACAGAGTAAGACTGCATCTCAAAAAAAAAAAAAAAAAAAAAAAAACAAGAAGCAAAAATGTCAGCCCTGGATGCAAAGCTGCCTTTGTCCCTGGCTAACGTACTATTTTAAATAAATTCATTTAATGCAACTTGGTAAGCTTCGAAGGCAGCCTCCCTGGAGAGGAGTCATCCTTCAAGCTGGGCATGTGTGGACATCCCGCCGCACAGGACTACAGTGTGCGCTCCCCGAGATTGGTGCTGGAGGACTGGACCAAGAAACACATTTTGTCTGGCGCTGTCACAAAGGGGTCTTGGCATATCCTCAGCCAGCTGGCCCCATGCTGGTAAACGCTGTGTTCCCGCTCCCTCGCCCTTCCCCCGGGAAGCACCTCCTTCTGCCCCAGCCTGGATGATCCTTTTCCGCTCACACTCTTGAACCCACATTCCCAGCCCAAGCGGGAGTCCGTGGCCCCAGCAGTGCAGCCCGCAGCACCTGGCTCGCCTTCCTCTGCCCTGGGCCAAACCCTCAGACGCAGGAGAAACCAGAGCTTGCTCAGCTGGCCAGCACTCGGGTTCCTGTCCAAGTGTTTGTGGCTGGGCTTCCTGCTGACGGAAGGGCGGCCTGCAGTTCTCCTGTGACATCCCGAGAGGTGGCTCCCAGGGCCCCGCCGCCAAGCACGTCCAGCTGGCACCCAGCAGAGCTGCCGCAGAGGCTGCACTCTGCACAGCTGCCAGTCGACATTCACAGGGACGCTGAGGTCAGGCTGTAAGAGCTATAAAGGGGATTCCTTTGGGAAGAGAGGAGGCTGTGAATCAGAGCAGCAACGCTGGAGCTCAGGCTTGTCCTGGGCAGATGGCCAGAGCCTGCCTTACATTTGCCCTACCTTCCAGACCATCGGACCCCCTCACTCCACTGAAGCCCGCCTCCCTCACCACCTGCAAACTTCACCGGTGTCCCCTCACGAGTCTCTACCACACAGCTTCCCCAGGAACAGAGCCCAGGCACCCACATTAGAGCCCACCCTGGACTGTCATGACCTCATGAAATTGAACTTCACAGAGAACCCGCTTCCCCTTCACAAGAGCAACTTGGAGAGTGAGAATACTTGCTGGGTATCAGGTGTTTATTTTCCCACGTTTCAAGGGTGGGGACATAGGAAATTGAGTTAGACTCATGCTATCTCGCTCCAGGGCTCTGAATAAGCATGACAGAGAGACAGAGTTTAAATAAGAAAAAACTAACCCACAAAGTAAGCTGTCCCCGAAGGCAGTGAGCATCCTGTTACAGGAGGTATCTAACACAGATTGCTTGCAGAAACTTTCAAGTGCTAGACTGTAAACTCTGTGAGGAGGAGCACCGCCTACCCCGGCATCTGTCTGCATTCACCGCTGTAGGCACAGCACCCAACACGCTGCCTGACAAACAATCAGTGCACCCAAGTATTTGTGGAAGGAAGGGAGGAAGAAAAAGAAGGAGGGGGAATAGATGGAGGGAGGAAAAGAGTTTGAGTACGTTGGAGAGTAAATTCTCCCTTTAAGGGAGAGGCCGGATAAGCTGGCTCTTGAATCCAGCTGTCTCTGATTCCATTGTTATGAGGTGAGGATTACAGGTGCCCTCTCCAAAGGGTGTTGTGATATTAGCTGCAAATCAGGGCTTAGCAACGCTCCTGGAAGAGTGCGTGTTTCCAGGCAGAAGCCTTCTCTTAGAGCACGCTCCATCCACACCCTCCCTGGTTTCCATCTTGCCATTCACTTCTACAGAACCCTGAAAAACGCAGAGTCCCCTTTGAAAGATGCAGCGCTCGAGGGTCCAAGACAGGTGAATGGTCTGAGCTGGGAAGTCCTCAGGCTCTGGGTTCCAGGTCCAGCATCCCCTCGTCCCATGCCTGTCAGTCCGTCTCAACGCTGGCCACAGGTCCTTTGTCCTTGAAGACTGACATTATGGTCTAACAGAAAACCTGATGTTTGTTTAAGCACCAGAAGTTTCCCTGTGTTTTGAGAAATGCGCAGAAAACAGATAATCACCCCCCCCGCCCAAAATTATCTTCTCTCCCTGCCTAACTCTGGACAGAGAAAATGTTTGGACATTACTGCAAATTGCAATCACCCATAGAGGATTTGGGAGTATTTCCAGAGGCGAGTTTACTTTTCAGGGGCTAGTCCTCTGGATCTCCCGGCTGAGGGATGCTGGTCTTTTGTGAAGGTCTGTCTAGCTGATGATCAGGCAGCTCAGGTGCTTGTTTGGCCTCAGATCCATGCCCTACCCTTCCTCTGCTCTCTTTTCATCCCAGGGGACCTACACCTCCTAGCTACGTTTGCAAGGTCCCCATCTCCCACTGCCAGGAGACTGAGGAAGAGGGAGGAACCTCTCTCCCTTCATCTGACTGCTTCGCCTCTGGGGTCCCAGCTCCTGCCAGGGAATCTCCCCCACGGTTTTAGCTCTCACTGGGTTCTGGAAACACCACTTCCTCTCTCTGTCCACAGTCCAGGAATGGTGGTATCTGCCTGTCCCGCTGCTCTCTAAGTCACCTTTCTCCATGTTTTCACATTCATAGCTCAGTAGCTTCCCAACCAGTTTCTCTCTGTTAAGGTTTCTGGAACAAATTATGATTTCTACCTGGACTCTGACTGTCTCTGTGTCAGAGTGAGTGTGTTGAGGCCCAGGCCAGAGAGGGTTAATGGCAGAAGATGGAACAGTTCAATGTTGACCACCTTATCCGAGGCTCAGAGGGGCGGGACCAGGGAGGAGGTTCCAGGAGGGAAGATGAGGTCTGTGTTGGCCTGTAGGTACGAAGGCTGCCCAAGGGCAACCTTAGCTCTGTGTGGGGACCAACGTGCCTGGAGCCTGCCCTAGCTGTCCTCCCAGAGGCCCCTTGCCCTCTCACACTCAGCTGCACGAGGCCCCATCAGGCCTGGCTATGACACAGCGTCCGTGCCTCTCACACACGTCGGCCAGACCGTGTGACTCAGCCTCTCCAGGCTCTGAGCAAGCCAAGCTTCCAGGTCCACGTCACCTCCATCAAGGCATGAGAGGAGGGCTTCCTCAGCGACATCAGCAGAGGAAGCAGGTGTCTTTCCTCTCCACTCCCAAACCTGGACCATCTGGGATGCAGGGGAGAGAGTCACAGACTCTGCCCTCTCCTCCCTCACCCACCCCTGAGGTCTCTCACTCTCGCAGGCTGATGGGGTTTGACTGGGACTTTTTTCTCTCTCTTTTTTCTTGAGACGGGACTCTCGCTCTGTTGTCCAGGCTGAAGTGAAGTGGCGTGATCTCAGCTCACTGCAACTTCCACCTGCTGGGTTCAAGCAATTCTCCTGCCTCAGCCTCCCTAGTAGCTGGGATTACAGGCGCCTGCCATCATGCCTGGCTAATTTTTGTATTTTTAGTAGAGATGGGGTTTCACCATGTTGGCCAGGCTGGTGTCGAACTCCAGACCTCAGGTGATCCACCCACCTCGGCCTCGCACCAGGCTCAGCCCTGACTGGGACTTTTAACAGCCTTACCCAAACAGGGGCCCGAGGAGAGGCCGACAGTGTGATTCGGGGGCACAGATGCACCATGTAAGAAGAGGAAAGCTGCAGGTCGGCTCCTGCTTGCTGCATGCCAGACACCGAGCTAAGTTCTGTCACACATTCCCTGTCATTTCCTCAGTCTATAATGGGAGAGAGTCGGACCCCTAAAAATGCAGCAGGTGCCATTCAATTCTTCACTGGCTACTACGCATTCTGCAGGGTTGAGCAAACTATCGCTCCTGCCTTCCAGGAAAGTTAAGGACATAAAGTCTGGAATCAGCCAAAGCTGCCTGGGTGTGAATTTAGTCTCCTACAATTACTGCTTACGTGACCTTGGGCAAGTGATTCTTGTCCCCTGAGCCTCGGTTTTCTCAAACTATGAAATGGGCATCATCATAATCTCATCTCATTGAGTTCTTCAAAGATTCTCAGTTTTCTGGCTGGGCACGATGGCTTATGCCTGTAATCCCAGCACTTTGGGAGGCCAAGGTGGGAGGATCAGGAGGTCAGGAGTTCGAGACCAGCCTGACCAACATGGTGAAACCCCGACTCTACTAAAAATACAAAAATTATCAGGGATTGGTGTTGCATGCCTGTAATCCCAGCTACTGAGGAGGCTGAGGCAGAAGAATCGATTGAACCTGGGAGGCAGAAGGTTGCAGTGAGCCGAGATGGCACCACTGCACTCCAGCCTGGCCACAGAGCAAGACTCTGTCTCAAAAAAAAGAGAAAGATTCAGTTTTCATCTCATTGAGTTATTGAAAGTTTTGTGTAAGTAACAAGCTTAGCATGCTGTGCAGTGAACGCTGTTAGCATGGTTCCCTGGGTGAACACTCCTCAACAAGTTCAGGCTGTTTCTTGCTGAATTAATGAGTCTAGGATGCACCCTACATCCTATGGTAGCATCTGGGAGTAGCAAAGCATTTGGGAAGGTGGCCTCATACTTCTGTCAGCCCTGAGAAGCCTTCTGACCCTTGAATGGGATAAAACGCGCCTCTTCCTTTCTCATACTGGAAATCTCCAGCGACCTAACCTTAGAGGCATCCCACACGCCCTCAGTCCCCATGAGGGCCCTGCCACCACCGCTCAGCATTGCCGGATGTGCGGCTGAGGTCCAAGGTTTGGACAGTTTCCGGGACTGGCCAGGTCACCCTGTGGCTCGGCCGTCTCTGGCAGCTCCACCCTTCCTGGCAGCCAGGCCCTCTGAAATTCTGCCAGCGCCGGCGGAGGGGGAAGGTCTTGCTGGGATGGAGGAGGGCAGGAAGAGGAGACACAGGGGCCAACTCTGCCCTCCCTTCCAGCCACGCTGCGAATCCGTCCCTGGCAGTGCCGACTGCTCCTCCTAGTGGGGAAGGAAGCTCCTCCTGCCACCAGGATGGGGCGTCTCTACCAGGCCTGCTAGAGGATTATACCTCCACCTCATCCTAAAGGCCCCAGGGCTAAAAACACCCTCCCACATCCAGTTTCCCCCAGCAACTTGGTGATTTTTCAGGAGGCACGGTTCTAACACCCATTTCACAGGTAGGAACACAGAGTGCATCTCTGGCAGTGAGTCTATGGCAGGGCTGGGACTGGAAGCAGGGCCTTTCATTCGACTTCTTGTATGTTTCTTCCCGTGCACTCCTTTGTTTCTCGTTTTTGTTTTTGTTTTTTGAAATGGAGCTTCACTCTTGCTGCCCAGGCTGGAGCGCAGTGGTGCGATCTCGATTCACGGCAACCTCTGCCTTCCGGGTTCAAGCAATTATTCTACCTCAGACTCCCAAGTAACTGGGACCACAGTCATCTCCCACCATGCCTGGCTAACTTTTTTTTTGTATTTTTAGTGGAGACGGGGTTTCACGGTATTGGTCAGGCTGGTCTCGAACTCCTGATCTCAAATGATCCACACACTTTGGCCTCCCAAAGTGCTCGGATTACAGGCGTGAGCCACCAAGCCTGGCTCAGGTTACCACTTTGAAAACTGGCATAGAGGAAGAAACGGCCACCTTCTCATCCATCAGCCACCCTTTCCATCCCACCCCTCACACAAGCCTGACACCAGCTTCACAACAGGACTGCTTTGTTTCCTTGCCCTTGGTCACTAAAGCTGAGTGCCCCAAGGTGCCTGATTAAAAGCGTGGTGATGCATTAGCTCCTTTCCTGCTGGATAATCCTGCTTCTCCAAGCTCCTCACATCTCAGGATCAGCCTTCCCTTCCAACAGCAGGCCTGATCCCACCGCTCGGCAGGAGGAAAAGGCACCCTGCACTTTGTGGTCACACCCGGGTTTCAGCAAGTCTCATCCTGGAGCTAACTCCATCAAAGACAAGCTGTGAGAGTCCCGGGGAAGCTCGGGTGCTTGGGTGGGGTGGTGAGGTGCGGCTCCAGCCCTGTCAACAGAACCCACTGAGGTCTTCAGGCCGCCCCTTGAGACCAGACTCTGTCACCCCTGCTCTGGCAAAGACCCATCAGAAAGAAGCCATTTGGGGGCCAGTCACTCATTAAGGAGTAGGGGATGACCCTTGCCCTGTCTTCTTCCCTGAAAACAAAGTCCTTCCTTTGAGCTCTCCAGAGACGGGCCTCCTGCACTGAATGCAGCTACATGCGGCCCCTGGGGAGCCCCAGGTCCTGGGGCAGGCCCCGGAGGCCTGGCTTGAAGGCCGTGCCTTGGAGCCTGCTCTTTTCCCTGGGCTAGGGGGGAGGGCCCGCCACCCGCCACCGGCCACCCCGATCCTGTCATGGGACAGAGCTGGGCCTGAGCTCAAGGGCAGAACAGGCAGACAGTGATCTGTGTTTTCTGGGAAGGCAGCCAGTCCTCATGCCCTCGGGCTTCCGGGCACGGAGGAGCACGGCCGACCAGGCACCCGCCGCCCTGGCTCGGCCCCCTCCTCCAGGCCCAGGCTGGGTGGGCACGCCCTGTCTCTGGTATCCAGGCTAGAGAGCTGCAGCCAGGAGGGGCCACCGCACTACGCTCTCTCCCTTGCCCGAGGCTCCATAAACTAAACAGGGCAGCATTGAGGGGAGCGGGCACATAGCCTGAGCTCTGAGCCGTGCCAGCCTGTGCCCCAGCACACACAGAGGCAGCCTTTGGTGGGCGCACCCCGAGCGTGTCTCATCCTCCCCCACACCGCCAGGAGGCTGAACTGCTCGAGGGCATGGGAAAGGTGCTGATTTGACCTCAAAGCAGCACTGGGTTCCGGGTCCTGGGCAGTGCTGCCATCCGCCCGTGGGACCATGGCACGTCATTTTACCCCCTCAGCCTGTGTCCTCAGCTGTGTCGTGGGGGAGTAAGCTCTGCTCTGCCACCTTCCTAGTGGCTCAGTCTTAAGGTGAAAGGCAGCCGTGGGAGCACCGAAGGCATGAGACTCCCATGAGAGCTTCTCCCTACCGTTTTTTTTGTTTTTTCTGGGATGGAGTCTCATTTTGTCACCCAGGCTGGAGTGCAATGGCGCTATCTCTGCTCACTGCAACCTCTGCTTCCCGGGTTCAAGCGATTCTCCCGCCTCAGCTGGGATTACAGACACCTGCCATCATGCCTGGCTAATTTTTTTGTATATTTGTAGAGACGGGGTTTCACCATGTTGGCCCGGCTGGTCTCGAACTCCTGACCTCAGGTGATCTGCCCGCCTTGGCCTCCTAAAGTGCTGGGATTACAGGCATGAGCACCGTACCCAGCCTCTCACTACTATTAAAGCAAGAGTGTTATAAAATTAACCGGTTTCATAATTCAATTTCCCATATGAGGCGGAAGGATGGCCAGGGAGGGTGTGAGCCACTGGCCCACAGATTGGAGCTGTCCTCACACAGCTCCAGAGGCCCAGGGAGCAGCCCAGCCCAGCTGTTGTGTTGGACAGAGTTGGTGTCTGCCCACCTGACAAGTGGTGACCCTGTGCAGAGACCCAGGAGGGAATTGTAGGGAGCCTGGAGCTGGCCTCTCATTCTCTTACTTAATGGAGAGACCTGCCCGCCTCTCAGAGGACAAAAGGGACTCTCCTGTCCCGTTCTCCCTCTGGGCTACTCAGTGCAAACCGAGGGAACTGTGTTTGTAAGAAAGTAAATGGAGCTTGGACAGACGGGAGTAGGGGTCAGAACCAGGCGAAGGAGAACTGTGTCAGGCGGTTCAACCCGATGGCGAGAACCGTCTGCCAACAGCCAAGGGCAGCCCTGTAAGAAGGGATTGGACTCGATCTGACCCCAAAGAGTCTGACAAGGGCCCTAGAGTGAACATCTCTAAAGGGCAGATTTTGACTGAGTCCTTGGCCGGGACACCTCTGGTCACTAGATGTGTCCTTACCAGATTGGACACACATGGTATTGGAGGTAATTCTGGAAAGGAGACCACGAGTTAAGGGTATCAGAGGATCCTCCCACTTCCCGGCAATTCCAGGCTTCTCTGTTCACCACGGGCTGTGAGGTTATTCCTGGTCCTAATTAGCAAGCACTGCCTGAGAGGGTTATTTAGAACATAAGTGCTTGGCCAGAGCCGCTGCTGATGCCGCCCCAACGCTATACATATTGTACACATTATCCACATGTAGGAGCAGCCTGGGAGTCCATCAGGACAGGCAGTTTAATGGGCTATAAATGGTTCTGTTCCCACATAACTTTCTGCGTATGCAAACAAAAAAAAATGCATCTCTTTACCCTAGCTGTGTAAGAGCCCACGGAGGCGCCTCACACGTACTGCCACGAAGCATGTGGCCTTTGCAGTGCCAGGAAAAACAAGTCCGCGCATGAAAACAACCGACCCTGACATGTGGTGGGCTGGTTTCTCAGGGCTGGGTGGTCCCCCGGCTGCCACACACAAGTGTGGTGCGTGGCATTCACCCGCCAAAATCCACACCCCAGCCACCCGAGACAGGAGGGGACAAAAAGGTGCCAGGCAGTGGCCCGTGCCTAAGGAGGCTGCCGTCGACTCTAGATGCTGGAACTGTCAGGCTGCCTGGAGCTTCCTGCCTATCTAGCCACCCCATCAGCCCGGAGCTAGGCCAGCAGGCAGCCAGCTGGGGATGGGCTGCAGGTGTGAGGAAAACCAGCAACCAAGCTTCAGGAGGGTGGAGAAGCCATCTTCATCTTAAAAGGGGGGCCCCGCCCAGGAAAACGCAGCTCTAAGTGACAGGGTGCTGGGCTCCTTCAGGCAAGTTAATATCATCAGACCCGGTTGCATTTCATCCTGTTTTCATTGAAACACAATGAATGTGCATGGGACTGGCACGGCTTTGCAGGTGCTGAGATGTCACCCGGAAGAAGTGAAGGACAGTAGCTCAGAGGACCTGGAAAACAAGGGCAGGAGAGCAACAAGCTCAAGGCTCGTCCTGCGGCAAATCAGTGGCAGAACAAGGTCTAGAGCCGTATCTCCCCAGCCCCCATTCTCTTTCCACCAAGCTCGCTCCTCTCTCTCCTCCCTCTTCAGACCTTGGAGCCAGTGCTGTGCCCTCTGCCCGGATGCTCTTCCCATCTCTGCAGGTGGCTCCTTGGAGCATCCCCACCTCCGCTCAGAAGTTGCCTCCTCCAGGAGGCCTTTCCTGACTGAGCTCTCTCTGCATCACTGCCTCATGCTCATATTCTGTAGAGCACTCTCTGATGTCTTCTTGTTTATTTCCGTGTGTGTTTCATCTGTCTCCTTGCATGAAAATTTAAGTACTGGGAAAGTAGGCACCGGTAGGGGCTCAACAACTACGGCTGAATGACCAAAAGAGAGAATTTCATGTTGAATTGCAAACAGCCCAGAGCGCACGGGGATTATGAACACTGGTGGAGTTGCTGTTAAACCTGACGTCTGGAACTATGCGAGGTTCTCCCTCTGGTGACTCCAAAGATCCCTTCGGGCACCTCCAGGCGTTGTGCTCCCAGATCCTGTGACTTCACAGGGAAAAGGGGACAAAGTGGTTTCCCGGTCCCTTAAAGAGCAAATGGGATTTTCTGAGAAGAACCTTTCTTTGTTTTCCCTTTCACTCAAGAGAGAGGGTTGACAGCCTGCTCTCCCGTCCCTCCCTCCTCCCATAATTGCTTCCCTCCCTTCTTCCTCTTCCATCCAGAGTATTTGTCTTTCTCTGCTTGTGGCAAATTGCTTTTCACCTTTGAAAATCAAGAATGGTTGCTACCCAAGACAGCCTGGAAGTTTTTTGCAAGCAAGGAGGTGTTTCGAGATAGAAAACACTGCTGATTACTCTCCCCAGTAGTGGCGTCACTGAAATTCGGTTTACTAAGCATTTATGGACGGCCTATGAGATGGGTACTGCAGAGGACAGCCTGACAATGCAGGGTGGGTCCTGCCTCTTAGGGACTCTCAGGCCAGTAAGAAAGAGGTCAGTTTTACTCAATAGATGTTTTGTTAAGTGCTTGCTGAAGGCTAAATACCGGTAGGCCTGCAGCGAATGAGAACTCGCCTTGTCTTCAAGGAGTTCATTGTCGTCATGTGAAGAAGGAGAAATTACTGACAGTTTCAAACTTCGGTTTTGCGTTCTGTGAAGGGAGGCATGCCGATGAAAAGAAAGAGTGGTGGGAGCTAAGTAGGCAGACGTGGACGTCCAGCTGCTCAGGAGAGGTGGGGGCTGGGCAGGATGAGGTGGGCGTGGTAGTTAGTGGGAAGGCGCAGCAGGCAGAGAAATGCCAGACTCCGATTACATCTTCCACCATGCAAGGACAGAGGTGGGCATGAGCTTGCTTCGTCAAAAGACCTCTCCCCTGTGGCTGGAGAGGGTGGGAGAAAGCAGACAGCATGAGCCCAGCCAAGGCTGCAGTGGTGGACAGGGGAAACATGGAGGCCAGGAGGCCAGGAAAAGGTGTGCAGCATGGACAGTGTTCTATTGCAACAAAAAGCCCGGGGAAGTGCATGGGGCGGTGAAGACAAGGCTGGAATATCTGTTAGTCCCAAGATCACGCCAACAATGGGAGCCCGGGGAACCTGAGGCTGAAAGGGGAAGGATTGTGGTGCGGACCCCACTCTGGAGGCTGTTGCAGAATCAGTGATAAATGACAGCCGTCGGGCGTGGTGGCTCATGCCTGTAATCTCAACACTTTGGGAGGCTGAGGTGGGCGGATCACAAGGTCAGGAGTTCGAGACCAGCCTGGCCAACATGGTAAAACCCTGTCTCTACTAAATATACAAAAATTAGCTGGGCATGGTGGCAGGCGCTATAATCTCAGCTACTTGGGAGGCTGAGGCAGGAGAACTGCATGAACCCAGGAGGCAGAGGTTGCAGTGGGCCAAGACCGTGCCATTGTGCTCAAGCCTGGGTGACAGAGTGAGACTCCATCTCAAAAAAAAAAAAAAAAAATGACAAAGGCCACAGAAGAGTGACAGGGGTGTCGTGGGGTGGGGCGGGGCAGGGTGGGGTGGGGCAGGTGGGGTGGCATTGGCAACTGCAATATTAGTAACACCATGGTCTTTCCGCTTTCGCCTTTCACCACATGCAGCCCCCATTTCAAATACCCTCTCAGACCCCTTCCCAGGTCTTCTCGACTCCACTCCTTTCTGCTCCCCACTGGAGACGCTGCCAGAAAAACAGAGGTTCTGGAGAGCACATTCATTCAGCTATGGGGAGAGGAGGAGGCTGAGAAACCAGAACAGCCAGCTCGTCCATGCAGAGGCCCATGAGGTCCCTTTCTGATCTAAAAGATTCTCACCCCAAATGAGTCTGAGCACATGCATGTGTGATCTCACACACACACTCATTCACATACTGACCCATAGCCCAGAACTTGCCCCTTATTATTTTACCTGAAATTTCAGCATCTGGAAATTAACTGGAAAAAGAAAATTTCCAAGACATGCCCATCCAAGAAAATCCTCTTGAAGAAATGCCCATCCTGACTCATGCCTTAGAAAGAAATGGTCTGACTGGGCAGGGTGGTTCATGCCTATAATCCCAGCACTTTGGAAGGCTGAGGTGGGCAGATCACTTGAGGTCAGGAGTTACAGACTAGCCTGGCCAACATGGTGAAACCCCGTCTCTACTAAAAATACCAAAAAAAATTAGCTAAGTGTGGTGGCAGGCACCTGTGATCCCAGATACTCTGGAGGCTGAAGCAGGAGAATCCCCTGAACTCAGGAGTCGGAAGATACAGTGAGCTGAGATCGCGCCACTGCACTCCACCCTAGGTGACAGAGAGAGACTCAGAAACAAAGAGAGAAAGAGGGAGGGAGGGTGTGTCAGGAAAGGAGGAGATCCTTAGGAACTAGGCAATGTAGTTGATCATGAAATATGTTTTTTTCTTTGAGAAGTGCATCCCTGGCTCCAATCAGCTAATTTTCAAAGCTTTGATCCATTGGGCAGCCTGGACGTGCTTGGTTCAGTGAGAGGCAGCAGAGAGTGAGAGAAAAAGCACAGGGCTGAGAGGCATGATGTCACTGGGTGAGTCCCCTCCCCTTGCCAGGCCTCAGTTTCCCAACCTGTAAAATAAGGGGGTTGGAGGGGCTGGCTCTAGGGCCGACTCTGACCTTTTCTCTCCAGGCGTCGGTGAGCAGGGACCACATCAGGCCAGGGAAGAAACGCACCCAGCCTGCCGTCTGCCCTCCGGTCCTGGAGCCAGGTCTTTGCACCAGCTTCGTTTGTCTTTTAACACTTGGCGAAAAGGAATGACAGCCACCGGCTGGTGCTCACGGAGCATCTGATGGGAGGAAGCCCCCTTCCTGGCTGGCCTCCCATTCATCAGTCAGCGCCGCAGGCTGGGCCAGGTAAGGTTTCAGTGGCTGCTGATGGCGGCTGCCCGGCAAGGGTTCTGGCCAAGTCCACTCCCTCGTTCCTTTCTAACTGGGCTCTGGGCAGCTTTCAGGACTTCCCAACCCGGCAGCATGCCCACTGCCACAGTGCCCACCCACCCTGCAACATGAGGAAGGTACGGAAGCACCAGCCAAGGAGAGCAGGGCTCCCCGCATCACCCACAGGCAGCCCGGGCAGCGCGGCCTCCTGAGAGCCAGCCCAGGCCTGGATGGCCCGCTGGGGAGGGCAAGGAGGGGAAGAGAGGAAGGGAGCCCGCGCCGAGGGCTGTGCCAGTGTTTCAGGGACAGCTGTGGAGCCTGAGCTGGGAGGCAGCTGAGAAAGGCAAGAAACAAGGAAAGGGGACAGATTCACCTGGTCAGAGAGCCAGGCAGAGAAAGCAAGAGGAGGAGCCTCCCCTGCCCCCATCCCAACCTCCCAGGTCCTCCCCAGAGGCTCCGAGCCCTTCCCCAGCCCTCCCCAGTCTCCTCCCAGTCCCCAGCACCATCCTAGCCCCGATTTAGAGCTGGGTGGTCACCAGACAGACTCTGATTAAGCCTCAGAAACACACACTGAGCAAGAAGTTTGGTTTTTCTCCTTCCTACCCTCCGTCGAGGCTCTCCCGTGGAGGGGGAGGAGAAGCAGATGTAGCCTGGAAGAGCCAGGCCCGGAGGCCCTCCGGCACCCTGGTCTAACATGCAGTAGGAGAAATGAGGTCTGGAAGGGTGAACAAGCAGCTGGCCCCCCATGAGGCCTTGGCCTCAGGCCCTGGCTGGGTTGGCAACGGCTCTTCTTGGCTCAGACGGACTCCCTTGGAAACAAACCTCTGTTACTCGCTTCTCTTCTCTGATTGGCTGACAAGGAAGTCGAAGCTGTTGGCTCAAATCCTTTTTTTCTTTTTAAGCTCTCCTCCATTTTTTTTTTTTTCTGCTGCCAAAAAATTTTTTTTGCAAGATATAGCATAAGGTTCTTTCACTTCTTAAACTTTCTATAAGAAAACAATGGTGCTTACAATAAAATTGTGATGACGCCTGGTGTTTGTACAGCACCTCGCTGTGTGTAAAATGCTTGCCTGGATCTTTGCAACAGCTCCATGCTGCAGACCAGGCAGGTCGTTATCGTGTGAAATCCCAGGGGAGTCAGGCTCAGAGAACAGAAGAAGCTTCCCAGGTCACATAGCTGGTGGGGTAAGGACCCAGGGACCTAGATTCTGCCAAAGAAGACTTTGGGTAAGTTTCTGTGTGGCCCATCTTGGCCCCGGCAGCACAGCAGGGAAGGAAGGCCATCTTCCCACAGCTCAGTTCCCCTTTTTCCCCTGGGCAACCTCAGAGAAGGGGAAACTGGTGGCATGTGGATGTAACTAGAGCTGAGGGACATTAAGGGAATGAACCCCTTCTCAGGCCCCACTGGGACAAAAATGTATCTCCTTGTCCCCACCAACAGGGAAGGGGAATGCTGGGGGTAGGCTTCTTGAGTAACGATTGTGCATTCAGGCACTCTGCAAACATTGCCTCCTTTAAACATGACAGCAAACCTCAAAAGGGACATCAATTCCCTTTTTTAAAGTAAGTGAAACCCAGAAAGACGAAGTCATTGCCAAGGCAACACACAGGAATATGTGGAGCCGGGATTCTGACTCGGGTCTTTTTGACTCTGAAGCCTATGCCGTTTCTGCTGCCCCCGGGAGGCTGTGCAGTCTCCCTGTGGAGGGGGAAAATACAGACCACAGAGTAAACGTAGGCAGACAGCTCAATGTGGCTGTGAACAAATCTCATCTTTGACTCTCAGATAGACTGATGCCCCACACGGGGCCTCCTGAGTAGCTGGGATTACAGGCGCGTGCCACCATGCCTGGCTTATTTTTGTACTTTTAGTAGAGACGGGGTTTCACCACGTTGTTCAGGCTGGTTTCAAACTCCTGACCTCATGATCTGCCCACCTTGGCCTCCCAAAGTGCTGGGATTATAGGCATGAGCCACCGCACCCAGCTACCAACCTCTTCTCTATAGGAAGGGGTAGGGGGTCCAGGATCCCCACTCTCCTGCCTAGTGTAGGAACCCCTCAGAGAAAGTGCCCTTTAAGGCATAATTAAGAGAAGGAATTCCCTCTCTGCCACTTGTCTACACTGGGGTGTGGGCTTCAACATATAGGACTATTCTCGGGGCTGAGCTGGGAGTTACACAGACAGTCGTACTTCTGAGGCCAAAAGGGAGGTGACAGATATGAGGAACTCACATGTTGAAGCAGAAGGACCCTCTGGGTAACTTCAACTTCACACTTGCTTACAGAGTACCTATTCTGTCTCATTCCTTGTGGTGGGGCTGCGAGAGAAAGACTTCAGAAGTGGAAGTCCCAGCCTTTGAGGGACTCCCAGGCCACGGGGACAGGCAGACTGTCTCCGGTCCAAGGAGAAGTCAAGGGGGCAAGAGCAGGGGAGAGAAGGCACCGTAGGACATGGTGGGGAGCAACTGATTCTGCTTGGGGGGTCAGGGAAGGCCACATGAAGATGTCACTGAGAGGGGCTTAGAGGGTGGTGAGAGTCTGACAAATGGAAGTGGAAGGAGAAAGAAAGGGACAGATCTACAGAAAAGCGACAAAAAGTGCAGTCCCAAACCCCAGCTCAGCCACCCTGCAGCCCCCAGGCTCGCTCAGCTTCCTTGAAGCTATTTCCTCCTCTTCAGAATGGAGAAAATAATTCTCTAATCCTGGGAAATACCTTCCTGCACATGCTCCCTCACACCTGCCTTCAAGGACTGCGCTGTCTTCTCAGCTGCTCTTCCCCTGAACATACCCTTTGGGAAACTAGAAACTTACAAAGTAGATGTAAAACATAGAACACAAACGGTGGGACCACGCTTAGTGTCAATCCATCACTGTATCTGGATATTTTACCAACAGGGAAACTGAGGCCCAGAGATATTGCTTGACCTGCCCAGAGTCAGAGACCAGAAGGACTAGATGCTTCTTTTCAATTGCAGCCCCAACCACGTTTGTGAAAATGACCCTCTGGATCATCTCTTTGGAGGAGAAAAGCTCAGCCTTTGCCTCCCACGCCATGCCCCGGCTCCTCTCTCCCATTCACAGCAGCTTTTCACATCCACCCGGTTCTGCCCATTGCCGTCATGTGTCTGGGTCAGGATTTATAGGCTCAGTTCCCAGCTACGGAAGTCAGTATCAAATTAATGGAATAGCTACTGTCCCTGAACCAAAGGTCCCAGAATCTGAGAAGGCTTCAGCCTGTCTCACTCATGGGGCCCGAGGGCAGAGGTGAAGGAGATGAAGGTCTCAGCTCCTGTGCCCAAGCCAGCCTCCTTCCTTGGGTGCCCGTGTACAAAACTGACAGGTTAGGGCTTGCCAAGGGAGCCAAGGAATCTGGGTGACTGTCAGGAGAGGAGCTGTGCCCATGACAATGTACACCAAGGACAGATCATCCTGGGCTGTGAATAATTGCTCTCTTGACCAACATCCCTTAAGACCCAAAATCTGAGTGGTAGAAGTCACCTGATGACACCCCGGGTCGAATTTCCAGGCTGAGGCTATGTCTCTCCGTCATGCAGGGAAGAACAGCTGTCAGGGCTGGGGCTCCAGCCTGTGCCTCTATGAGGCCTTGCTTAGATTCCTGTTACATCTTCCATTGCGCATCTGCCCCTGGGTTTCTAAGGGTTGGAGCTGTTTCTCAGGGGACAGCCAGTTAGGGGAAATGCCCTGGGGAGAATTTAGGCATCCCAGGCCTCAAAGCAAAGCTGCAAAGCCAGGAGCTAGCTGCTGCTTGGCTGCCACTGCCTCGCTAGGAGGGCACTGGGAGCGTGAGTGTGAGCGTGCTCAGGCGTCTGCAGACACGCCTTCAGCCCACGCCACTCTAAGCCCCTCCAACATGCCTCCTCGTGTTGGATTGACTGATGCTTCAGCCTCGTTGGGTTTCACGGGATTCTGGGACTGGAGCCCTGTTTTAGTTTCCACTCACAAGGGGATTGGACCATGCCACAATCCTGCAGTCCAGGCCACCCTGGGAGGGGAGGAGGTCATGTCCAGCGTGGGACCCTGGTGGCACTGAGAGACCTCTATCTGCAGCAGATAACACAAAGCCTCAGACTAGAAAGAACTTCCTAGGCCATCTACCCGGAACTCCTCATCCTACAGCTGGGACCTCTAAGGTTCAGGGTGGGGACTGAGGAGCGAGGGATAGTGTGTAAACCCCAGGCGAGTCGAAGGGGTTCCTCTATTTGGGAAGAAACAGTGAATTGGAAGCCCTGGGAACTGGCCCCCATGATGGGGGTGGAGGATGCAAGAGAGGACTCTTTGGAAGTCTCACCCACCAGGCGCCTCCTTCAAAGCCCACCCATGATATAGGCCACCCCACCCCCGCCACCACTCACGTGATCCACCCTCCATGCACAATACACATAAAAGCAACTCTTAGAGGCCAAGTGTAAATTCTTAGCCCTCAATTTTGGCCAGTAATCACCAGTTCCTCCCTCAGAAACCATTCCCTTGGCTTCCAGGGAAGCTGAGTGGACCAATGAGAATGGTATCCTGACTTTTTCTGACCTGCTGTGGCTGCAGGTGAAAAGAGGTCACGGGAAGAGGAGGAGGCAGGTGGCCAGGAGGAAACGAGGTGACAGCAGGACCAGCCCGGCTGAAGGCTTAGGCTCAGAGAATTGAGGCTTGCTCTTTGGACAGTCTCTTCAAGGTTTCCTAAAACACCAGGCCAATCGAGGCATTTTTTTTTATGTATATATATATTTGAGACAGAGTCTTGCTCTGTCACCCAGGCTGGAGTGCAATGGCGCAATCTCAGCTCACTGCAACCTCCACCTCCTGGTCAAGCGATTCTCCTCCCTCAGCCTCCTGAGTAGCTGGGACTACAGGTGTGCTTCACCATGCCGGCTAATTTTTTGTATTTTTAGTAGAGATGGGGTTTCACCTTGCTGGCCAGGCTTGTTTCGATCTCCTGACCTTGTGATCCGCCCACCTTCGCCTCCCAAAGTGCTGGGATTACAGGTGTGAGCCACCGCCCCGGCCAATCAAGGCGTTTTTTAAAGTTCCGAGTTGTAAACAAGAGGCAACAGCAGCGCCGTCATTCTCCCATTGCAGCAGGCACCACATTGCCTGAGGAGGTTGTAAAAATGCAGATTCCCAGCCAAGGACTGGGTAAGGGCCCAGGACCTGCATTCTAGCAAGACCTCTGCTTCTGTGATTCAGGCAGGGTGGGAGAGACCGGAGGAAGACACGCTGAGAATCCAGGCTGGGTTGAATCACCAGGGAAGTGAAATTGTCATAAGCAGGAACATCTCAGGCCTCGTATCAGCAACGAGGCTGTGCAGTGTCCAGGGCTCGGAGGAGCACAGGAGTGTGCCTCCTGCCTCTGCGGCATGAGGAGCCGGGGACAAGCCCCAAATGGAGCTAAGTGAGTGTCAGGATGCCATGCCGGAGCACGCAGCTGTGCTCCCACGAGTGAGCCAGACGAGAAGCCTTGGATGGGAGAGGAGCCAAGGGGTCAGAGACTGAGGAGCGGACAGCAGCGGGGGATGGGGTGAACTGGAGGGTGGTCTGAGTTCAGACACAGTGGGCTCTGAGCTTCCAGCCACATAGGACCCGCCCGGGACACAACGGACATTTGCTGAGGGAGGAAGGCCATTACAGCTGTGCAAAGAACACTCACAAAGAGAGCTTGGAGAGATGTACATAGCGACATTTCGTGTTCGTCAGCTTCCTTTTTTCCATAAACTTTGCTTAAGTTCATAATAAAAAAAATAAACACAGGCAAATTACACTTACTTCACCCAGTCATTTCTGGGTGGTAAGTTCTATATTAAATTCAGAATTCATCTGTGTGGGTTGAACTTCCCATATCAGCCAAAACGTCAGCCCTGGAGAGAGGGGCAGATGTGGAGGCTGTTAGACGCTCAAACAGCCCCTTAAATGGCCCTCTGTCCCCACCCATTCTCTGCCATTGCTGCATCCCCTGCTATGGCCATCCTGCTCATACCCGGAAGAGCTGAGCTCACAAGCAGGCAGAGGTTTGCCAAATTCAATTCTTCTGGTTTATTTGTGGGAAATGGGAGAGAGAGGAAGTCTGAGGTAGTGGAAAGAGCGCTAGACAAGAAGTCAAAATATTTGAGTTCACTTCAAGCACTCACTTATCCTTTGTGAACGGGGAAAGTGACTTTCCCCAGCAGGCGCTTGCTTCTCCCAGCTGCGTAGGACAGGAGGGCATGAGTTATCCGTTGCTGCATCACGATGACCCCCAAATGCAGGAGCTTAAAGCGACAAACATCTATCATCTCACGGTTTCTTAGGGTTAGGAACCGGGGAGTGGCTGAGTTGGGTGGTTCTGGCACAAGATCTCTTATGAAGTTGCAGTCAAGTTATCCTCTGGGGCCACAGGCATCCTGAGGTTAAAGCGAGTGGGGGAGATTGGCTTCAGGACCACACACGTGGCTGTTGGCAGGCTCAAAAGATCCATTTCCAAGTTCACGAATATGGTTGTTGGCAGGCCTCAGTTTCTCACTTCAGAGGCCTCCTCCTCCTCTAGGCTGCCTCACAACATAGAAACTGGCTTTCCCCAGAGCAAGTGGTTTAAGAAACCAACAGAGACACATGAAGAACCCGAGACAGAAGCTCCTGCCTTTCCATAATCTAATTTCAGAATTATCCAAGTGACTATTTCCAAGTGGCGTCCATCATTTCTGCCATAGTCTAGTCTCCAGAGGACTAGTTACTAAGTCCAGTCCACACTCAAGAAGAGGATAATTAAGCTCCACCTCTTGAGGGGAGTAGTGTCAATGAATCTGTAGACACACCTTTAGAGCCACCAAAGGAGTTCGATCCAATGACTCTCGAGGTTGCAGGTGTGTGGTCATGACTCCCCCATCCCTGGAACACAAAGCTCGGTGAAGGGAAAAAGATCAGAGGTGTCTGAGGTTGTCTAGGTGGTTATGTTCTCATCTCAGTGGTGGGGCCTGGCGATGAGGGATGGAGATTGAGGAGGTGCCCTTCTCAGGTGGATGCACAGATCTGGAGGGCTGCCATTCTCTTCTATGATCCCTAAGCCTTGGAATGGCTGCTGAAAGCATTCTGTAAGCACACGGCTGGGGCCTCTGACCTGAGTGCCTCCTGCTGCAGCAAGGAACAAGGTTCAGCCACCTCAGTGGATCTGGGGTCTGCAGCTGGATATGGAACCCTCCCCAGGGGCAAGCCAACCAGGGATGTTCCCAGGCTCCATCATTCTTCCAAAGGAAGAGGGAGGACAGATGCTGGGGCATCAGGGGATGAACCAGGAAGGATGCAAAGCCAATCCTCTCCTCCCGACCAAGAAAAGAAGGGAACAGAAAATCACTTAGCATCAACTTCTCTTAAGAGGTCTTGCAGTGTGAGGTAAATCGTCTAAGCTTGGTGTTGGGTACATCTGGGTTTCAGCACAGGCTCTGTCACTACTACCTATGTCCTCAACCACTCTGGACTTGTTTCCTTATCTACAGAGTGTGCATAACGAGAGACTTCCTATCATAGAGCTGTGAAAATTAGAGTATCCATTTATGGCTCTTAGAATAGTGACTAGCACATAATTAGCACTCAATATGATTACTGTTATGTTTGCAAAATATATCAGAGTTCATTCAGTTCCACTGCACACCTTGCATAGGAATTCCCTCCAATTGACGATGATAGAAAATGCTTATTTTAAATACTTTGAGGACCTGGGATCTCACTACCTGCCCTGGCAGCCTAGGACCACAGAGCCGGCCACAGGTGGGCAGCTCACACTGGACCCAGAGCCACAATAAGCCTTCCTACAGCTGCCTGCTCCACCTCTGTTTCTTTCCTATCCCAACAGCAAACAACAGTTTTGAATTTAAAATATCCCTGTAACACACAAAAGGAAAAATAAAAGTGCACCCTCCTATTTTAGCTTAGGTAAAAATCTCCTTGGCAATCCCCCACACATTTAACTCACCCTCACCTGTGTCTTGTTTCATTTTAGAGCCAGATCATCACTGACCCATGTGATGGAAAGCCCGGTGTGTTACAGAGATGGGGAAGGAGGATGCCTGCCCATAAGACAAAGTAGGACTGCGCAGCCTAGGAGCAGGAGGATGGGTGTGCTGGCAAGTGCTTTGGCGGGAAAGGTGCATCTGTAACTAGAAGGTTGCGTGTGTGTGTGTGTGTGTGCGTGTGTGCGCGCGCGTGTGGTGCAGGTTGTTATGTGTGTGTGTGGTTTAGTTGGGGGGTGTATGCCTGGGTGTAGGTGCATGGGGGTATGTTGGGTGTGGGTAACGTGGGCATGTTGTACCTGGGTATGGGTAAGGACCATCCTGGTACTTCCTGGCGAGGGCACAGTGATCCCCAACTGCAGAGTGGCCACCAATTTAGGAGTGCATATCTTCTTATACCAACTTCCCCTGTCTTTTCAGGAAGCTGAATTTGTTGGCCAGGATTTGAGATTTCTTTCACTGAGGCCTCCGGAGAGACATTCCAATGGTGAATACAGAGCACAAACGCAAGAAATAAAACCACCTGGACCACCTCAAAGGCAACAAGGCAGGAGAGTGTCGAAAACCCCAGGGGGCGATGCAAAGTCTCAAAGTTCTGCAACCCACGCCCCTTGGAAAGAGCGTGGGGTCGGCTCCTCTCCCTCCCCAGACTCCCAGTGTGAATTCTAAAAATCAGCCTTATGAGCAAACATCTGCCACTCTCTGGCTTCTGAATGCAAGGTGAAGATCAGAACAAGGAATCTTTGTGTTTTCATTAGGTATTTTAGCAAATGCAATGAGGACATTCAGATTTGATTTCCCTGTTTTGTACACACACATAAGTCGGTGCTAAGAGGATTACTTTTCCTGGAGCCTCGTCCTTCTCAAAGGCCCCGGTCAAAAGAGACCCTTGTTCAACAGCGTTTTCCCTAATTTGTCTGTCTTTTCTTCCTTGCCTCAACATGCAGACATCTAGCTTGCTCCTAAATCCACCCACCTCACAGGCTTCGGGATAACGACGGTCCTGGACTCCATTCTCCTCCTGCCCCCGGATTCCTAATAAAGCTGGAGATGAACATTAGCGCTTGGTGCAGCAGCATCCGAAATGGAAAGGGTGGCCTCCTTGAGCCCTTGACGCCCCATAGAAAAATGTAGCCTTTTTGCCTCTCCTCCGATGAATGGCTTTTCGAGGGTTTTCATTAGGGCCGGGTCTGCTGGTGCAGAAAGCCTCACAGATGTTGACATTTTTTCATCCCTGGGTTAAGATGTCTTCCATAAGCTTTTATTCCTCATTTGTTACTTCTTTATTATCCGGGAGGTTTCTGCCTCCTCCCTCCTCTCCTTTCTCTGAAGAGAGCAGCGGTAGCTGAGCCCGTCATTATCTCGGCCCTTTTCTCCTGTCTCCAGAGGCAGCCTGGGCCTCGGGTCCCATTGTGGGAAACAGCAGGTAGCTGAGGCAGGCCGGGTCACTCTCCAGACCCTTTTGTGCACCGGTCCCCTCCTCCCTGCAGCTTGGTGCTGGGGATGTAAAAGGTCAGGGGCAGCCAAGCTTCCATACCTGAGCTTTTGTCTGGGGCTGGAGGCAAATGATTTTAGAAGCAATTTCTTGGAAAGCAGCCTAGAGACTCCCTTCTCCCTTGTTAAAATGCACAGCTGTACTCCTAGCCCACCCCTTGGGGCTGGGGGTGAGAAGACGGGGGATTAGCTCAGATCATCTGGATCCAAAAATGCCCTGAAAAAAAAAAAAAGCACTTTCTACCCAGAGGGTGGTTGAGGCGAATTCAAATGGAAGCTAGAGCCCCTGAGATGTTAGGCAGTGTTTTGTAATAAACAGACCGTGGTGTCCTTTCGCTTTGGATTCTTCTTTGCCTTTACTGGTAGCAGCCCTGAGCCTCCCTGCAACCTTCACCTCCTCACCTGTGGAATGGAAATGATCCACTGTCCCCTACCTGCCTCACACAGCTTACTACTTATTCTGTGGATCCAAGGAGGTGATAAACTGTTTTGCAAGCTGTCAGATTCTATAGGCATTGATCATTTTTGCCCTCTACTGGCTACCTGGACCCTGACTTGAATATAAGCCATCCCATGATGCAGTTAATTTTTCTGAAATTTATAGAGCAGAGATACAGACAGATTTAAGGGCCTAGTGCATGTGCTTCCAAGCCCTGCCCAAGCTTATGCTCTGCAGGTGAGAAAGGTCTTGGAAAAAGGCAGGCTCTCATGGTGGCAAAATCTTTGAGGTCACTCCCTTAGAAGGCAGCTCTCAGAGGCCACCTGCAGAAAGTTAATGTGCACATTTATGAAGGGGAAGATTAAAAGGGCCCAGGAGTGCTCATTGACCGTCAGTGTAACACAAACCTTTGCAGCAAGGCTGCCAGAAGAGCCAATGGGAACTTAAGCTGCCTACCGGGAAGAAGGGGGCCCCCACGCTCCACCCAAGGTGTGGAGACCTTTCTGGACATCACATCTGAAAATAGCTGTGCAGGTACAAAATTCTGCTCAAGGGAAAGAGACCAGAATCATGAGAGCACTAGAAATCTCGTTCTTACAGTGACTGGCTGGAGAGGCGGAGGCTGATTCCCCTGTTTGAGAGTTCAGGGATATTGGTAGGAAAGGGGAATCGGGCTCATTCTGTGTGGCCCTGGGGACAGACACTGGGACTGCAGAGTGGAAGCTGAAATGAAAACATTTTGAGCATATGAAAGGAAAATATTTCAAATGCTTGGAATTGTCTAAAATGGAATGGGCTGCTTTAAGAGAGAGTGAACACTCTATCATTAAGGATCATCTAGCAAAGTGGGATACCAGGGAGAAGATTCATCATCCCGGAGGATTCATTTAGGGCTTACTCTGTTAGGCCCAACACGTCCTTTCTAATCATGAAATTACTCCATTCTTTGATTTATTAAGAAATATAACATTCCTTGTTGAGTCATTAAGTTGAATATAGTCGACTTTCACTTCTGGTGATGGCTGAATAGTATCACACTCAGGAAAAAGAAGCAAGCAGATTATAATGGAGAGCTCATGCTCTGAAAAGTGAGTTTTGATATTTGCAGCCTTTAGTTGAGGCCAGATGCAGTTGGTGCAATACGCAGAACAGTGGAGAAGTGGAAGGGTGGCCACTGGGGCTGGGGGGCGGGGGACTGGGAAACTTTTGGGGCCTGGGAAACAAGGAAACAATGACAGTGGAGAGAAATGGTAAAAATCGGCGGGGCACGGTGGCTCACACCTGTAATCCCAGCACTTTGGGAGGCCAAGGCAGGCCGATCATGAGGTCAAGAGATCGAGACCATCCTGGCCAACATGGTGAAACTCCATCTCTACTAAAAATACAAAAACTACCTGGGCATGGTGGCATGTGCCTGTAGTCCTAGCTACTCTGGAGGCTGAGGCAAGAGAGTCATTTGAACCCAGGAGGCAGAGGTTGTAGTGAGCCAAGACTGTGCCACTGCACTCCAGCCTGGTGACAGAGCAAGACTCTGTCTTAAAAAAAAAAAAAAAAAAAAAAAAAAAAAAAAAAAGTAAAAATATTTGAAGGGAAAGAGCCCGAGAGAGGATCCCAATATTCTGTTTGCCCACATCTGTGTCTGAACCCTGAGCCCTAGGTGCACAGAGACATCGTAGAGCAACTAAGCTACCGGAGAAGGATCTGAGCTGATATTGGCATTGCTGCCTAAGAAACAGTTTGCAGTTTGAATCTGCTAGATTGGCAGTTAGGCAGACATGAGCAGGGCAGGAGAGGGTCCTCACTCCAGGAATGTCAGGTCGGGCAGTTGTTCAACCCTCACTCTAAAATAATAATCGGTCTCACCTGGCACCAGGTAAAGGCAGGCTCCTAAGAGATAGACAACACCTTACAGCTAATGATCAGCAGCTTCCCAGTGAGATCTCAGGAGTTGAGAGGGTGGGCTCAAGCAGGTGCACTAAGGGGCAAAATGGTGGCGTTTAAGTGGCATATGACCTTCCGCTGGGAGGGCTGGTAAGACAAAATCTGCCTCAAGTGAGCATGTGCACAACTTCAGTAAACACACTGCACATGCAGCCCCTCTCAGGTGCCAGCAGACCAGACCACCACGTGTGCAGACAGCCCACCCCAAGGGAAGACTCAAGGGAGAAGAAATGAAAACCCCGAAACCATGCCAAAGTATAAAACCCCAAGTCAAGGATCAGACGGGACACTTGGCTCTCTCACGTCACCCACGTGGCCCTCTTCCGAGCGTACTTTGCTTCTTTTCATTCCTGCTCCAAAACCTTTTAATAAATTTTCACTCCTGCTCTAAAACTTGTCTCAGTCTCTCCCTCTGCCTTAAACCTACTTCTACCCCTCTACCAAATTCTTTCTTCCGAAGAGGCAAGGATCAAGTTGGCCACAGACACGTCAGATTCACCACCAGTAACAAATCCAAGCAAGGAAATTGCCTGAAAACCCAAAAGAGATAATATTCATTGGAGAAAAAAGCAAAATCCCAAATCTAAACAACTGGACATGCATAATGTCCAGAATGCCGTCTAAAATAATTCAACATACACAGAAGCAGGAAAGAAGGACACATTCTCAAGACAAAAAGACATCAACTGAGAAAATCACAAGATGACCCAGATGTTGTAGTTAGCAGACAAGAAATTTCTAGCATGCGTTACAACTATATTGAATAACGTAAAAGAAAATTTGTTCATAGTCAATGAATAGATTTGAAATCTCAGCAAATAAAAATAAAAATGTAAATTCTAGAATCAAAAAATACAATATCTAAAAATTCTTCAAAAATCACTAGATGGTTTTAACAACAAAATTGAGATTGCAGAGGAAAGGGAAGGTAAACTTGAAGATGAAACAACAGACATTATCCAATGTAAAGAGCAAAGGAAGGCCAGGTGCGGTGGCTCAATCCTGTAATCCCAGCACTTTGGGAGGCCAACGTAGGCGGATCACTTGAGCTCAAGAGTTCGAGACCAGCCTGATCAACATGGTGAAACTCCATCTCTACTAAAAATACAAAAATTAACCAGGTGTGGTGGCGGGCACCTGTGATCCCAGCTACTAGGGAGGCTGAGTCAGAAGAATCACTTGAACCCTGGAGGCAGAGGTTGCAGCGAGCCAAGATTGCATCATTGCTCTCTAGCTTGCACAACAAGAGCAAAACTCCATCTAAAAAAAAAAAAAAAAAATCTGGAAGCAACCCAAATGTCCATCAGTTGATGAGTGGACAAATTGCAATTATCCTACAAATTACATTAGAGCAGTTTTTCAGATTTTTTTAATGGGCTGGAATTCAAGGCAAAATCAAAAATGGAATTGATTTAAATAAATAAAAATAAAAGATTTCATCTTTTCCTCCCCTCCAACAATCCCTTCAAGTCACTCTGATACACAAAGGAATGGCAAAATGCAATCCAACATTGACTCATAAATTACTATTCACCAGCAGCTGTGCTAGATGCTGGGACACCTAGGGTGATCACACCAGGGTCCTGTCCTTGAGAAGTTCACATGTAAACAGGGAGAGAGGTGGGCGCACCGTGAATGCTCACACAAACCAGACTGCAGCACAGTGCTTCACCGACGGGGGATAGTGAGCACTGACTGGGTAAGGAGTTTGAAGACTGTGGCCTCCCAGAGGAGGTAATAATGAGTAGGACCTTGAAAGATGAGACTTTTTTTTTTTTTTTAAGACAGGGTTTCGCTCTGTCTCCCAGGCTGGAGTGCAGTGGCGCAATCACAGCTCACTGCAGCCTCAAACTCCTGGGTTTAAGCAATCCTCCCACCCTAGCCTCCCTAGTAACTAGGACTACAGACACACTACCATGCCCCGCTAAGTTTTTTTATTTTTTGTAGAGATGGGATCTCACCATGTGGTTCAGGCTGGTCTCAAACTCCTGGGCTCAAGCAATCCTTCCACCTTGGCTTCTCAAAGTGCTGGGATTGCAGGAATGAGTCACTGTGCCCAGCCAGGATGAGACAAATTAAATAAGCAGAGACGGTGGAGAGATGTGGCAGAGGAAACGGCAAAGGGAAAATCTCAGCAGTGCCTCCTGTGGCGTTTGGAGGACTCATGGGTATTTTGGCGGGGCTGGTGCTTAGGGGCAAACAAATGGGAAAAGAAGCAATGCGGAGCATTTGGTCCCTGGTTTAGCTGTTTGCTGTCTGATGGTGTCTGTGTTTGGGAATCAGTCTTCCAGTCCTGCTTATGCCTACTGGGCCAGCCTCTGAGGAGAACAGCAGGGTACCCTATACATACTCATTCAGAGCCAGCGGCTAGGTGATAACTCAGCATAAAGAAACCTGCTTTGAGCCACATCATCCATGACGTTGGATCTGTACCGTCAAGTCCACAAAGCTGCAAAATTTTCCCAATGTATTCATTTAAGTTCCAGTTAAATGGGCAATAATGATCCTTTAGGAGTATGTATTAAAGTGTAAACCTATCCAGCACCTCATGCTTTCAAAACATGTTCTCACCTGTTGGCCAGACTCTTCTACCCATGCTCCCACAAATGAGGGAGGCAGAGAAAATGTACACCATGTGATAGATGAGGAAATAGGCTGGGGTTACCAACTAGGTTTAGGGTCGATATCCCCTGTCACAGTGGCTGAAGAACATAACAGTGTGAAGGTCAGGGGTCAGAGGAGGAATGATTTATTGACCAGGTCTCCATCTAGCTTTTTGGGATATGAGCCTTTCAGCAGAATGTCAAAAAGTCTCATTTTCTGTGAACTCCAGAAAAGTTGATTTTGATCAGATCAACAAACCGCCAGAGAGTGCTAGAAATCATACCCTCTGGCTTTTTCTGCTAATGACTATGAAATTCACATTCCATGATGAACCTATTCTCAGGATGGAATGCTTTTACAGTAATGCTAATTAATAACTCTCTTCTTCTCCAGCCATCTTTGTGATGTTGAATCATAGGGCGTTGATGCTGGCAGGGCTTTAGAGGCACTAATAATGTGGTTTTAAAGTTTTTTTCATTGACTGATTGACATTTTTCATCTCCTTGCTTCATAACCTGTGAAGTAGGCAACAGCCCGGTTCATTATCCTCATCTTATACGTGAAATCACCAAGAGAAAAAGTGGCTAAGCCACTTCCCCAAGTCATAGAGCTAGATCTAGAACATGCTTATGACTCCCAACCGGTGCTCAATCTACGACATCAAACTTCCTTTCTCTTCTACCCTGCAGATTACACACAAATTACGACATCCCTGAGCTTCACCAAGGAGGAAACTTCAGCCCAGAGAGGACTAGAGGTCTGGCCTTGATAGCAGTGTGGGAGAGCTCCTTGACTCTTACCCTCCCTCCAGAGAGAGAAACAGTTTTCCCTTCAAACCATCACGAGGATTGTTGCATGCCAGCTCTGTCTTAACTTAAATGTGATTCCAGGCCAATATCAAAAGGAAGATGACAGTGTCCGCCTACCCATTCTCGGGGAGCTGGCCACATTGTGCCATCCTAGCCACAGCTGAGCCTGCTACAGGCCATCCTCTTGAAACACATTATAGCATCCTCCCCCCAGCCCAGCTTCCACTGACAGGCCAGCTATGAAGCCAGCAGGCTGCTGCCTGAAGCAGCTCCCAGCAGGAGCTAGATGGAGGCCGGCAAGGTTACAGGTGCTTTTCATCCAGCCTCACAGGAGAGCACCAACTTCCTGCTGCTAGAAATTTGTCTGCAAATTTTTGTCTTCATTCAAATCGGTGGATAGAAGCCGGAGACACTGGGGTGATATGATAACTTGATTAAGCCCCAGAACAGATGACACGGTAGCTCAAAGGCCGTGTGCTCTCCTCCTTAACCTCTCCCAGGGAGACGGCAGGCTTTGCTACTAATTGCCCCATTGTCCTTCCACTGTGCTTCCTGCACAAGCCAGGAGTCGCCTGGCTCGGGGCTCCTCTCCCTGGCAGCCTTAAATACTCTCAGACCCATCAGGCCTAGGGAACTGTGAAAAATACCTGTGCAATGGAACATACCAGAGTCACACTTTGAAAAGCTGAAATTGACCCTTCTGAAAACGATGACCTAAGATATTCTCCCATACTCAAGCACAGCTGTAAATTGCAACACATTTAGGGATGAAAGGCCAAGACTGTTAAAAGGTGTTCAAACTCTTAGAATATTCCGTTCTCTCGGGGAAAAAAAATCCCCCTGACCTTTCATTTTTGTCCACTTCGGTGTCTCCTGTTGGATGATACATGATTGAGAGTATTTTTGATCAACCGCTTCCAGATCCTCTGGCGTTCACTAGCGTAGGCCCGTCTTGAGTGAGCTAATGTGGATACCTGTGTATGTCACTGCCTCTGGAAAAGAGATAGGTGGGGTCCGAGCCAAAAAGGAGAGTGCTAAATAGAAGATATAAGTAGAACCAGATGCAGTGGCTCATGCCTGTAATCCCAGCACTTTGGGAGGCTGAGGCTGGCAGATCACCTGAGTGAGGTCAGGAGTTCGAGACTGGCCTGGACAAAGTGTTGAAATCCCGTCTCTACTGGAAAAAAAAAAAAAAAAAAAAAAAAGGAGCCGTGTGTGGTGGTGGATGCCTGTAATCTCAGTTACTTGGGAGGCTGAGGCAGGAGAATCGCTTGAACCCAGGAGGAGGAGGCTGCAGTGAGCTGAGACTGCACCACTGCACTCCAGCCTGGGTGGCAGAGCAAGATTCCATTTCAAATTCCAAAACAAAAAACAGATACAAATAGATATTTACCATGATGATAGTTTTCCGTTCTGTTTTAAAATCTCCTATCAGCCTTTGTTCAGTGATAGACTTGAAGCATTTTAGAGCTGAGAGGGAGTTGAACACGAATCCCCTCAACCAATTTTTTGGTTTTTTTTTTTTTTTTTTTTAGGAATATATGAAAGGAATAAAATTCACTAATGTCTGCTCAAAGTCTGGGTTGGATCCTTGCTGGGGAATGTGAAAAACAAAGCTGTTAGTGACGCTCTGAAAATAAGCAAGGTATACGATTAAAGGTTAAATAAATGCTGTTTTAAATTTTCATTCATTATGATTTATTGCTCAAGTCTCCCCCTAAGAAAGAGGGCTACAGTACGCCGACATCACCCCTTTCTGTTTTTGTCATGGGAATGGAATGTCTTTTGAACTGCTAAAGTAGATAATTCCGTGCCTGGAAGAAAAACGAAGGGAGGGGGAGGGGGAGAGTGAAAGGAAAAAAGATCCTCTCATTTCCTAATAATTGCAAAGGCCAGGAATGTGCCACAGCGGCATTCAGGAAAATTCGGCGATGCGTGCCACAGTTGGGTGCGCGCCCCGTCCCTCTGGTGCCAGGTGGGGGACTGGGAAGCTGCCTCTGCCATCTGCCAAGGACCCACGCGGCCCGAGCGATTTACCCAGTCCCGGCAATTGCAATGGCGAGATTTCTTTCCAAAAAAAAAAAAAAAAACTTTGTCGTTTCACCGTTGGCCTCTTGGCCCCGAAGGGCGGCGCGCGCCGTGCGCGCAGTGCCCGGGCCCTCGCGGCGCTTGGAGCCTCCAAGCCCGGGTCGCGCGGCTGGAAAGGCCTCTTTAAAGGGGGCGTTCCGCTCTGCCCACTGCGACTCCGGCCATTGTCCCCACTCGCCCTGCACGGGGACTGAGGAGGGGGCTTTTTAAATAGTTCTCCGGGAACAAAGGGGGCCCAGGCGCCGGGCTTCATTACCCGCTCATCGGCCACATCAGCGGGCCCGCCCCTCGTCGCCACAGCCGCGGCCACAACCAGCCCCGGCCAGTCAGTGGCTCAAGGCCGCCGCCGCCAGCTTGCTGGCTCCTCCCGGCCCTTCCCCTCCTGCCCCCTCGGTCCCCTCCTCTCCAGCCCCGGGCCCCTGCTGCGCCCACACCCACGCCCACGCCCCGCAGGACTGTTCCCGCCTGCCAAGTAAAGGAAGCAAAGCACCGAGATCCACCCGGCCCGGGCCCCTCCGGACCTGCCCCACGCCCTGCCGCGTTCCTTTCCCGGTGGGGACCCCCTGGCAGCCTGAGTTTGAGAGAAGATCTAACCTAAGCCGCCACAGCGAGGGACCAGGATCCGAGCCTGCCTGGCGGTGGTGAGCCTTTTCTGCGGCTGAACAGACCAAACTGACCACAGCGCGGAGTGGGCCATCCGAGGGTCAGGAGTGGTTTTAGACGTGAAATACACACGTGTGTGACCTCAAATATATTCTCTGAGCCTCTTGTTGGACAATACGGAGCTAGGCAGGTTTTTTGTTTGAGACGGAGTCTCACTCTGTCGCCCAGGCCGGAGTACAATGGTGCAATCTTGGCTCACTGCAACCTCTGCGTCCCGGGTTCAAGCTATTCTCCTGCCTCAGCCTCCCGAGTAGCTGGGATTATAGGTGCCCGCCACTACACCTAGCTAATTTTTTGTATTTTTAGTAGAGACAGGGTTTCACCATGTTGGCCAGGCTGGTTTCGAACTCCTGACCTCATGATTCACCCACCTCAGCCTCCCAAAGTGCTGGGATTACAGGTGTGTGCCACTGGAGTGTAGTGGTGAAATCTCAGCTCACTGCAACCTCTGTCTCCCAGATTCAAGTGATTTTCCTGCCTCAGCCTCCCAAGTAGCTGGGACTACAGGTGCATGCCACCATGCCCAACTAATTTTTGTATTTTTATTAGAGAAGGGTTTCGCCATGTTGGTCAGGCTGGTCTTGAACTCCTGATCTCAGGTGATCCCCTGCCTCAGCCTCCCAAAGTGCTGGGATTACAGAAGCGAGCCACCACTTGGAACTAGGCAGTTTTAAGAGTGATCAATAGCTCTCTCTTCCCGACGCCCAAGATGCCGAAAGGAAAGAAAGCCAAGGGGAAGAAGGTGGCTCCGGCCCCTGCTGTCATGAAGAAGCAGGAAGCCAAGAAAGTGATGAATCCACTATTTGAGAAAAGGCCTAAAAATTTTGGCATTGGACAAGACATCCAGCCCAAAAGAGACCTCACCCGCTTTGTGAAATGGCCCCGCTATATCAGGTTGCAGCGGCAGAGCGCAACTGAAAGTGCCCCCTGCAATTAACCAGTTCACCAGGCCCTGGGCCGCCAAACAGCTACTCAGCTGCTTAAGCTGGCCCACAAGTATAGACCAGAGACGAAGAAAGAAAAGAAGCAGAGGCTGTTGGCCCGGGCTGAGAAGAAAGCAGCTGGCAAAGGGAACATCCCCACTAAGAGACCACCTGTCCTTCAAGCAGGAGTTAACACCGTCACCACCTTGGTGGAGAACAAGAAAGCTCAGCTGGTGGTGACAGCACACGACGTGGACCCTGTTGAGCTCATTGTCTTCTTGCCTGCCCTGTGTCGTAAAATGGGAGTCCCTTACTGCATTATCAAGGGGAAGGCAAGACTGGGACATCTAGTCCACAGGAATACCCACGCCACTGTCATCTTCACACACGTGAACTCGGAAGACAAAGGTGCTTTGGCTAAGCTGGTGGAAGCTATCCGCACCAACTACAATGACCGATATGATGAGATCCGCCGTCACTGGGGAGGCAATGTCCTGGGTCCCAAGTCTGTGGCTCGCATCACCAAGCCCGAAAAGGCAAAGGCTAAAGAACTTGCCACGAAACTGGGTTAAATGTACACTGTTTTCTATAAAATAATGCAAATTTTCCTTCAAAAAAAAAAAGAGTGACCAATAATGTGTGAGACACACCCCTTTCTAGTAGGTGCTGCTTAAATCATAATTACAGTGTCATTATCACACGGAACCGATAGCATCCAATGTCATAGGCTTTGAAAAGTGCTTCTGGGCCAGACAAGGTGGCTCCCCTCTATAATCCCAGCTACTCTGGGGGCTGAGGCAGGAAGATTGCTTGAGGCCAGAAGTTCAAGCACAGTCTGGGAAACAGCAAGATTTCATCTCTAAAAAATAAAATAAATTAGCCAGGCATGGTGGTGCACACCTGTAGTCGTAGCTACTCAGGCTGAGACAGGGGAATTGCTTGAGTCCAGGAGTTCACCGCAGTGAACTATGATCACATCACTGTACTCTAGCCTGGGCAACAAAAGAGACCCAGTCTCTTTTAAAATTTTAGAAAGTGCTCTGAAGCGATGAAGTCTGCAGCGGGGCAGACACAAGCTAGGCAAATGATAACACATGCACCTCCACTGGGAGAAAGCCTCCTCCATGCGCCCCCGCTCCTCTGCAGAGGGACCTTCAAAGCCTGCGGCAAGGCCCCTGGCAGGCACTGCACATCGATCAATCCTGATGGATAAGACACCCAGACAAGGCTAATGGGCCACGCTGTGGGAAGCCAGGAGGTAATTGGAATAGACAGATTTCCCTGGGTGGCTGGGAGGGCAGTTCCATGTGGAAACAGGCCATACTCTGTTGCTCACAGAGGATCTTGCCAGTGTCCACAGGAAGTGGGCGGCAGAACATGCACCAGTAGAATAAGAGTGCAGCCTCCCAGGGGAACTTCCCATAGGCCAAAGAGCTCACACTCCAGCTCCTCGGTGGCACCCCAGGTTAGTTAAAGGCTGACCTTGGCCGGGCGCAGTGGCTTGTGTCTGTAATTCCAGCACTTTGGGAGGCCAAGGCAGCTGGATCACGAGGTCAGGAGATCAAGACCAGCCTGGAGAAGATGCCAAAACCCCATCTCTACTAAAAATACAAAAATTAGCCAGGCATGGTGGCACGTACCTATAATCCCAGCTACTCAGGAGGCGGAGGCAGGAAATCGTTTGAGCCCAGGAGATGGAGGTTGCAGTGAGCCAAGATTGTGGTACTGTATTCCAGCCTGGGTGACGGAGCGAGACTCCATCTAAAAAAAAAAAAAAAAATGCTGCCCTCATTGGTGCCTACCCAGAGGATTCCCAAAGCACTGGGATTACAGGCTTGAGCCACCACACCCGGCCTATTTTTTTTCTTTTCTTTTTTTGCGAAATCTGATGGTTTTATATATATATATATATTTTTTTTTTTTTCTCACCCGTCCTGCTTAAACCTTTTATTTACATGTCCTGCCTATTTTTTTCATAGTGATCATGAATTAACTGTAAATTTTTTTTATTTATTATAAAAAGAAACAGAACCCATTGAATAGTCTGAGAACTCAGATCTACCAGTGAGAAAAACTGCTAGTTGAGACTAAAATAGAGCTTAAACTCCCAAAGAGATGTAGAGGCCCCGGGCCGCTGTGTGCGGGCACGTGTCCTCAAGGGTGAGGAAGGGGCGGAGCCGCAGCCTGGCCCCGCGTTCCTGCAGTCGCTCGACTCGCCGTGTTCCCAGATTCGATCATGTCACTCCCGAGAAAGGTCCTTCCTTCTCCCAAAGCCTCCTACACCTCGTGGCCCACACCCAGTCTGTCCTACGTGAAGTGACGCCTTCCTGGGGGCGCCGGGAAGCCAGCTGCCGTCTTCTGGAGGAAAACGTGCGGCACAGGTTTCTTCCGCATCTGGGCTGAGGGAGCAACTGACAGCTCGGCTGCAGGAACGCTCCCGAAACACATTAGGTGAGCCGGCCTCAGGCGAGGCGGGATGAGGCCCAGGACGGATGACGCAATCTTGGCCTCCGCTAGAGAGCTGGCTTGGGAAGGAGGCGGAAAGCTTCCATAACGAGATTCCCAGCCCGGTTCGGTCAGCCAGAGGCAGCGAAATGAGCCAAGAGCCTTGCTCTGGCTGGAGCGGAATCCTATGGGCTGCTTTTGGAAGAACTGGTTTAACCTAGAGCAACAGGGTCTCAGAGTCAGGGTACTTGTGTGCGGGAGGCATGCTTTGGGGAGAGGGGAGAATATGCAAATATTTATCGGTGGTGGTATTCAAAGTCTGGAGAGACATCTGCTCAATGAAAAACGTAACATACGTTTAATATTCACATGCATTGCATGTAATAATACAGTCCATTTTAAGTCTAGAGTTTTGCTTTTTAAAAACTCTATGAAAGTTTCAAAATTAAGTTTGTCCAACCTCCTCTCTTCACTCGACGCTTCAATATTAACTGAACTGTTTCTGAACTCTGATTTTGAACTAGCTCACCAGTACACTGGCCTGTGAGCTTCCTCCACATCTCACATGTAGCGTGTATATAAAAGCAGGGTTGCAGTTAACATCACTCTATTTATCTATTTATTTGAGACAGAGTCTCGCTGTGTCACCCAGGCTGGAGTGCAGTGGCACGATCTTGGCTCAGTGCAGCCTCCACCTCCTAGGTTCAAGTGATTCTTCTGCCACAGCCTCCCGAGTAGCTGGGACTACAGGCGCACACCACCACGCCCAGCTAATTTTTGTATTTTTAATAGAGACAGAATTTAACCATATTGGCCAGGCCGGTCTTGAACTCCTGACCTCGTGATCCACCCGCCTCAGTCTTCCAAACTGCTGGAATTATAGGCGTGAGCCACCACACCCAGCCACTTTGTTATTTTAAATGCTGGCTTTCAGTCTAATAATTCACCATTTTGGGGGAAGCTATAACATATTTGGTGCTTAAATAGGCCCTTGACATTGATAATGCTTGAATAATTGTGGGTGATATTGAGAGCTTTAAGGAACAAAGTTAAGAGACACATCACCTTACAGAAAAAAGCATATTCTCTATCTTCTGTACTCTTTGTAACTATGGACTAGTCACCCTCACTATTATGAGTAGCATTCAGAAGCATCATCGAAGTAACTTACCCTCTCTGACACTGGCATAGCCCTGTACATGATATCTGTTCTGTTTTGTTTTTATGCCTTTAGCAAACACATACTTGATTTCCTCCAACGTGCCGGGCTCTGTGCTTTCTGTTCTTTAAGTCACATTCAGTAGAAGATGCAAACGTGGAAGAAATAAAGATGGTACCATGTTGTAAGTGTTAAATTCAAGAAATAAACAGAGAGCCAAAAGGCGGAAGGTACAAACTCTTCCCAGAAGAGGGAAGAGAAAGCAGGGAAGGCTTCCCTGCGGAGGAGGCGGCATTGGGAATGGCTCCTTGCTCTCAAGGACCCTGTCTGGGACTGTAACCACAGCCTCCTGAACGATTTCCCAGCTTCCACACTTCAAGCAAGAGGATAAGTAAAGTTCTAACAGTGTGTTGAAGGCCTGCTCTTCCCCCTACCACAACCCCCCATGCCGCCCCCACCAGGCCTGAAGCGCTTCAGCAGGAGTAGGGACTAGCCATTCTGATTAAAAGTGACAGCCAGACCTCTGCAAAATGTCAACAAGGACTCTCCACCAGCTAGTAATAAAGGAACACATTCATGTACTAAACGCTGACATTTTCAAGGGTCAATTCTGGTGAAAAACACCCCATTCTGATTCCTACTCTTAGCGGATGACGCTGAGAGTCGAGTTGCTTTTGCACCTGCTGTTCCTTCTGCCTTCAGTACCTTCCTCCGCTCTAAGGACAGGCAACATAGACACCAATTCATCCAGGAAGCCCTCCTGGTAACCCCAACTAAGGGAACTCCAGCACCCTCCGCTTCATTCATTCAGCTAAAGCTTACTGAGCACATGAGGCAGATACGAGGGACACAGTGGTGAACAAAACACACAAAACATTCTGCCCTCAAGGAGCTTACATTCTAGTACCGCCAAGGGCAGACCTTGACAGGGAAATGAACAATAAGCAAAACAAACAAGGGAAACACACGGTGTATTAAAACAGAGGCGAATCGATGTAGGCAGCCCGCCCTGGCAGGAAGGTGTACTGATAATAGAATTTAGAGTTGCTGGTGTGTGGGGCTCATGAAGAGCAAACCCACTTTGAGATTATTTCACGACCATTTCAACATTCTCTGCAGATGACGCATCTCCTTTTACCTGGACCCAGGGCAGGTCCTGCCCCTGGCCACCACTGAATTGGAATGCCACTGGATTAAAGAATGACAGGTCAAATGCAGGAAGCAGAGCAAGGATGGAGGAGGAGGAATGTGTATTGAATGGGTTGTAATTTGAAATAGGACGGCCAGGGAAGGAGGCATCACTAAGGTGACTCTTGAGTGAAGGCTTGGAGGGAAAGAGTTCCGAGCAGAAGAAACAGTGAGTCCAAATGTCCTGAGGCAGGAGAGAGTGACGTGAGGAGGCACAGAGGAGCGCCGTGAGAGAACAGAGAGAGCAGGGACAAGTGCCACACAGTCCTTTGGAATGAGCGTGGCTGACAGAGTGAGGCAGGAGGGAGAAGAGGGGCTCTGACTCACTTTTTGAAAGGATTGCTCGGGAAGCTGTGTGGAGGAGAGTCTGGAGGCAGGGTGGGAACTTACTGGGACATGATGAGGTCAGGGAGAACCAGCTGGGAGGCTCGTAGTACTCCAGCCAAGAGCCAACGGGGGGTTGGACGAGGGGATGACAAGAATCGTGATGAGAAGCGTCTGATTTGGAAGCGCTCGCAGGATTCGGTGCCTCAGGTGAAGGGAGGTAGAGCCTAAGAGAAGAATCAAAGAGGACACAGAGGATTTTTGGACTCGCCATTGACTGAGATGGGAAATCTGGACAAGAAGGGTCTGTGTGTGGGCGGGGTGGGCAGGAGCTCGGCTGTGGATGAAACGTCTGTTACCTGCCAGACAGGATGTCTTACAGGCAATGGATTCTCCGCACACATAACTCTGGGAGTCAGCATGGAAGTCTCATTTAAAGATGAGTAATGGAGAGTTTCAAGGATTGAGCCTTGTTCTTTGTAATTCCTTTGCAGGAATCCGAAGAGAAGATGGCAAAAGAGACTGAGAGGTAGCTACCAGAAGGCGAAGGAAAGCAAGGTGGATGTGAAGAAAGTGTTCAGTGTGGAGGGAGGAACCAGCCACATCGAACGATGCTGCCAGCTGGGCAAGATGAGGACCAAGAGATGCCCACTGCATGTAGCAAAACGAGGACATTGGTGACCTTGACAAGAACAGTGTCAGGGATGACAGTGTGACTGCGGTGCATTCACGGGAGAATGGGAGGACAGCATTTGGAGATGATGATCCCAGACAGCCATTCTGTAAAGCAGTAAGAACTGGCGCCGTTCTCCTTGGGGCGGAGGTGGGGTCAAGAGCAGGTGTCTTTACACGGGAGAAATGATAGCATGGTGGCATGCTGCTAGGAGAGACCCCACAGAGAGGAGAAGACGGATGGTGCAAGAGAGAGAAGGGACACGCTGGAGTGATGTCCTTGAGTAGCCAGGAGGTCATGGGATGGATGGTGCAGGGGGAGGGGCTGGCCTGAGCCAGGGAGTGAAATGTTCATCCAAAGAATAGGAGAGGGGCAGACACAAAACACAGGCGTGTGGGAGGCGGGGAGTGAGCTGGGGCCATCTGCTCATGACAAGCTCTTCTGCATGCTTTTACCTGCCTTGTGAAATGGGAAGCTCAGGCATCACCCGAGATGACGGCTCGGCGAGTCCGTGTAAGGCAAGCGGGACTGTAAGCTCCATGAGGCCAGGAACCTCGTCTCTTGTTCACCATCACCCCCCTGTGCTAGCACAGTGCTGGGGATGTACCAGGTGTTCAAAAGGCATCTGTTGGGTTGGATGATGAACTGATGAATGGCAAAATGGGCAGATTGTCACAGGACCTGAAACCAGTTATCCTCGCCCTAGATGGGCACAGGCCAGATGCCCAGTGCTTTTTTTTTTTTTTTTTTTGAGATGGGGCCTCGCTCTGTTGCTCAGGCTGGAGTGCAGTGGCACAATCGCCAACCACTGCAGCCTTGACCTCCTGGGCTCAGGCAATCCTCCCACCTGAGCTTCCCGAGCAGCTGGGACTGCAGGTGCACACCACCACACCCGGCTAATTTTTGTACTTTTTGTAGAGACGGGGTTTCACCATGTTGCCCGGGCTGTTCTCGTACTCCTGTCCTCAAGTGATCCTCCTCCACCTTCAAAAACGCTGGGATTTTAGGTGTGAGCCTAGCCTCCACAGGGCTATTCTGATTCATACACTTATGCTGACAGCCATCAAGTCCCAGGGGTGCCTTGGGGCACTGGGCAACCTCTGGCCAATCTCTGTCCTGCTCTTCCTGCTCTCACTGACCTTAGAAGAGAGTTGGCTCAGGTCTTCTGGTAAAATGACCAGTTCTCTCTAATGGAAGACCGGGGTACCCTATCACATTTGTATCTATTCTTTGCTCTTTTTCTCTTTCCTGACCACCCTCATGCTGCCGTATTTGTTTCCGGGCTCACTAAGGAGGGCACCCCAGGGTGCCAGGGTTGTCACCTCTCGGCAGAGGGAAAGCTTGAAGGCGACAGCGCCTGACCCCATGATGTCCACAGGCGCCATTACAATTCAACTGCTTCATCCAGACCCAGGGAATATTTTTCTTTGCAAATTACTAATATTCTATCAACATTACTAGTAGTTTATATTGTTTGGAATCTTCCGGTCCAAGGCAGAGCTGTGGGGCTGTGGATTCGGGGTCTTGCCTGAAATGGGACCCCTGCAGGCTGCCTCAAGTCTAAAGGTCTGGGTCCTCAGCCACGGATCACACAGCCTGGAGCCTGCGGGTGGAGAGTTCCTGCCACACTCCCCTGAGCCAGAGTCTCAAACCTACAGGAGTCCCGTGGCTCCACGATGCTCTCTAGCCCAACTCTCTTCAACGCCAAACTCCTTATGCATCTATGAGATGGTCCTTCAACTTCTGGGTGAAGTGCAGGTTGAGAAGTGAACTGCCAGAGAAGCAGTCACTCCAAATGCCTGCAAAAGTCTGTGTGTCTGTCACCTCATCTGTCCTTCCCTCAACAGCCAGACCTCAGTCCATCATGGTGGGGGGACAGGGGAGAAAGGGCTGGCCTGGTCCTGCCAACTCCGATTAACAGGTGACACACTGGCTGGGCGTTCCTGGAACTGGGATCTCCGCTTGTCTCTCTCATGCTGAGCTGCCTCTTGGAAACATCTGCGGGAGGGGACAGTCTTCCCCCCAGAACCCTTCTCATCCCCAGGGCACCAGAAGAGCAGCTGACAGCCCCAGGACAAGGCCTTGAATTCTTTATTTGTCTTATTTGTCTCCTCTTTATAAGAGGAGGCTAAGGGGTGGGGGTTGGGAGAGGAATCCACCATTCAGTCAGTAAACAGGTATGGAGAACCCACAGTGTGCCAGGCACTGTTCAAGATGCTGGGATTTCCGAGTGAACAAAACCCACAGAATCTCCTGCCTGGGGATCTTGCATTCTAGGGAGGGGAAAGGTCAGAGTTCAGGCAGAGGCTTCATAACACAACGGGCATCCCTTCCCCCAGGGCAAGAGGTATCCAGCCAGGCTTCTGCTGGGCCAGTGGATCAGTCCCAAGCAGCGGCACTGAGTCCTTCCCGGCCTGTGTGTGCTCAGCCGGGACCCCACCCTCCAGATCCGACAGGCACATCGGCGGACTCCAGCTCCCAGAGACGCAGAGCCACTCAGCAATCAACGTGATCAGCGCCCCAGCCACGGCTGGAGGCAACCCCAGGGCCCGCCGTGGGGGATGCTGTAGCTCCGCCCCCTGCCACCTGCTTCCTGCCTCTGAAGCCACAAGGGAAACACCACCTTTGAGGAGGGCGAGCCTGTCACCCAGATAAGCAGGCTTCGCAGGCCACTTCCACAGAAAAACACACTTTCTAAGAAGCCAGCTCCTTCCTCTAGTTGTTTTCCTGGCAAGCAGAAGCAGCATGAACACCTGCAGATCGCAAGGAGACGGGGCGGATGAAAGTAAACTCTCCTGACTTTTAAAACACCCAGCATCCCCTCAAATCCTGGGGATGGCTTCCCAAATATAATCTTTTTAGAGAAAAAAAATGCCCACATCGACCACTGCTTGCAAACAATTCAAACAACTGGGACCTGTCTTCTCCCTGTGGTGGGCAGTAAAAAGGACTCTTGACATCTGTTTCCTTTAAGAAGTTTGTAAAAAAAAAAAAAAAAAAAAAAAAAACTCATGCAGATGCGCGCGATTGCTTGACTATAAGCAAAGCAACATCCCATTCCTGACCATCCATGGGCACTTGCTGGAGCCAGAAGACCCCACCTCAGGAACTGGCAAAGGGGTACATGGTTCGAGGGTGGGTTTTCGGCTCCTACGGTGGACCCTTGGCCCAACCAATGCCTAACCGGCAAGCCAAACAAGACAGAATTCTCAGTCACGGCGAGGAAACGTCTCCTTTTCTAGGCCCCAGCTTGTATCAATTAATTCTTTGTATCTAACCGTGGAAGGAGATTTGAATGAGACACAAGTCACCCCAATGGTATAATGAAATATCTGAAGCTTAAAAAAAAAATCATCAAAATACAGAGACAGTTGCATGAGACATTTCCTCCAATGCAAAATTAGTTTCTAGATCCGTGATTCTCAGAATAGGGTAGGGTGGTGGAATGATTCTCAGAATAGGGCGGGTTGCGGGGAAAAGCATATAATGAGTTTAGTGGCTTTTTCAAACTACCTGTGTGCCACCCCCATCCTCAATTCTAGAGAGTCTGGCACACACCCAGGACGTCCCTCCTCTCCGTGAAACACCGTCATAGTGAGTTATTCTTACTCAGTGGTTCTCAAAGATGAGCTTACACCAGAAGCACCTGCTGGGCTCAGTAAAGCCCAAACCACTTGTTTCCATCCCGTTTCTGATTCAGTAACCCTGAGGTGGGGTTCAGAATTTGCATTTCTAACAAGTGCCCAGGTGACGCTGTTGCTGGTACCAGGCACCGCACCAAAAATCCTCCAGGTGTTTTGAGGCAGAAGATGATTAAGAACAACTGGGTTTGAAAAGAAATGATTTGCTGTGGGCCGGGTGCGGTAATCCCAGTACTTTAGGAGGCCAAGGCAGGTAGATCTTGAGGTCAAGAGATCGAGACCGTCCTGGCCCACATGGTGAAACCCCGTCTCTACTAAAAATACAAAAAATTAGCTTAGCATGGTGGTGTGCACCGGTAGTCCCAGCTACTTGGGAGGCTGAGGCAGGAGAATCGCTTGAACCTGGGAGTCCAACGTTGCAGTCAGCTGAGATGGCGTCACTGCACTCCAGCCTGGTGACAGAGCAAGACTCCATCTCAAAAAAAAAAAGAAAAGAAAAAGAAAAGGAATTATTTGCTGTGTATTGCAAAAGAACAAAACCAAACTTCTTTGCAGCACCTCTTGCTGCCGATGGCATGGCTGTACACTGAAGTATTGGGGGGAAATGGCTGAGACCCCAAGACTAGATATAAGCCCATGACCAAGATTCTAGCTCCATCAGCGCTAACAGCTCCCCCAGAAAGTTCCCTCTGTGGGATAAGGTTTGAGACTGTCAGCTGCTCATTTATTAGAGCACAGAGGTACGAAGAATAGGCCGTGGATTCCATCTCCACGTGGATCCAGAAGCTGGTCCTGTCCTGCGGCCGTGGGCAGTGGTGTCTCAGGGCTCGGTCCTCAGGCCACTGAGCAGGAAGAGAATGCAAGGGTGACCACCCCTCACTACTGCGGCTGCTCAGTACCTCTGCTAGAACCCACCCCAGCTACGGCAGAAACTTTCCACCCAGAAGGAAAGGCCCTATTAGAATTCAGAAGGGATTTCATGGCAACCAAACTTGCAGCATATAAGCGAACGTCACGCCATACCTCAAAGGTTAGTCATGGTCCCAGGCATGATCTAGAAAGAAACCGGGCCTCCAGTTCCGGGAAGGGAAACCCACAGTCTGGGAAAAGTAGAATTTGAGAATTAACTTTTTATTTCCTGTCAGTTCTCATCCCATATGGGATTACACTGTCTCCTAATTATAGTTGCAGGTGGGGAAATAGATTCCACTACTTCCTCCAGGGAAGGGAGCTTCTTTGTCAGAGCTTCCAGGGCCTAGCACAGCCAGGAGCACACAGGTCCTCAGTTAATGGTAAATCTTTTTTATTTTATTTTATTTTATTTTATTTTTGAGATGGAGTCTCGCTCTGTCATGCAGGCTGTAGTACAGTGGCACGATCTCAGCTCACTGCAAACACTGCCTCCTGGATTCAAGCAATTCTCTGCTTCAGTCTCCTGAGTAGCTGAGACTACAGGCACATACCACCACTCCCGGCTAATTTTTGTATTTTTAGTAGAGACGGAATTTCACAGTGCTGCCAGGATGGTCTCGATCTCTTGACCTCGAGATCCGCCCACCTCAGCCTCTCAAAGTAGTGGGATTACAGGCATGAGCCACCGTGCCTGGCCAATGATAAATCCTTTAAATATGGTTTTTAAAGTTAATACCTCCCAAAGGGGAGAAAATACCATCAAAAGGCAGGACTTTGAGGGCCTGCGAACCTGGTGTTTATCTTAGGGAAGTGCAATGCCATTTAACAAGGAATTCCACAGCCATGGAGCAAAGATTCCTTCCCCTAATTCTGTTGTTTTGCCTGGCTCTGTTCCTGAATATTTAATTGGAGTAATTAAGCCTATCACCAACAGGCTGTCAGTCCCAGCATTCAGAAACTCTCCTGTTGTTCTTCCAAAGAGTTAATGATCTTCAGACCTTGAAAAGATCCTGTATTTTTGGCTGGTTATCAAAATCAACTATAGAAGAGCTGATTCCAGGATGCTAAGAGCCTCGCTCTCTTGCTCTGTGGGGGGGGCGTGCTGGGCTAGGGGAAAAGGACTTGCATTCATACCCACAGACTTTCCCACCACGCACACATGTGAACACATACACGCACATCAACACCAACACCAAAACTTAAGTGTTGACTAGTTTAATGAGGCGATTCATTTTCTGTGGGGGATGGGGGTGGGGTAGTGGTGTAGTACAGCATTAATGATTCCTGAGTCATATTCTGTCTTGTATGTGTATACTTCCATAGTTAGCTTTTCTTCTTTTTTTTTTGAAACGAGTCTCGCTGTGTCTCCCAGGCACAATCTGGACTCACTGTAACCTCTGCCTCCCGGGTTCAAGCGATTCTCCTGCCTCAGCCTTCTGAGTCTGAGACTGCTGGGACTGCAGGTGTGAGCCACCACAGCCTGCTAATTTTTTGTATTTTTAGTAGAGACGGGTTTCACCATGTTAGCCAAATGGTCTCGATCTCCTGACCTCGCAATCCACCCGCCTCGGTCTCTCAAAGTGCTGGGATTACAGGCGTGAGCTGCCACACCTGGCCTTAGCCTTTTTTCTTTTTTGCCCCAGGTTCAACTCAAAGTACTCTTAAGTCTGGAATGCACGATGCACAGGCCAGATAATTTTATCAGTTCTCTTGGAGTTTCCTATATTCTGTTCTACCCCTCAAGATCACTTTCACTTCCCACACTAGTCATTACAAAGCTCTAAATGCTGGTTAAGGGTCATAACAACAACAACAAAAAAATCCATATGAAAACTACTTGGGCATTTCACGTAAAACTGGTGTCAACCCACTGGTCCGTGGTATCATTCGGCAAGAGTTCCTTAAGAAATCTTTTAGAGCTCAAAAGCCAGATGAATTTTATCGCTCCTAAGAAATCCATATACTTTTCTCCTTTTATTTTTTTCTTGGCTGCCAACAGCCTCAGAGTTAAATTTAATAATAGTTTTAGGTTTTGTATATTCACTTCCCTCCTTCTTCCTGTGGTCCTAAAAATACGATAAGTATTTTAATAATTTTATTGAACGTGTTTTCTTTGTTGTAAGGCATCCAATTTTTTTCTCTTTTTCAAAAAACACAAGCTATTGATGATCTTAGTGTAAAATAAGAATAAATGGAGGATCTCGCAGTCAGAGGTAAACTCAATTGCATACAGAATGACGACTCCCTATAAACAAATATTCCTGAAAAAAGATTAAGAAGTCATAGTGGGCCACAAGCGGATGGTGCAACGGTAACCCTGTGCAAGGAAGCGGGTGGAGCTAATACACTAGGCTTCTGAGTGTGTGGTTACATTGTGAGGGCTCGCCTGTCTCCAGTATGCTATTTTATTTCAACCCTTCCTGAAGCTTGGTGGTTTAGCTTTACGTTGGCCCCTAGAGAAGATCTCATTAAGAGTTGTGGAAAAAGGTTGTGTTGGCCAGGCGTGGTGGCTCACACCTGTAATCGCAGGACTTTGGGAGGCCAAACCGGGTGGATCACGACATCAGGAGTTTGAGACCAGCCTGGTCAACATGGCAAAACCCCGTCTCTACTAAAAATACAAAAATTAGCTGGGTGTGGTGGCACTTGCCTGTAGTCCCAGCTACTTGGGAGGCTGAGGCAGGAGAGTTACTTGACCCTGGGAGGCAGAGGTTGCAGTGGGCCAAAATCATGCCACTGCACTCCAGCCTGGGTGACAGAGTGATAATTTGTCTCAAAAAAAAAAAAAAAGAAAAAAAGAAAAGAAAAGAAAGAAAAAATAGTACTGCTGTGAGGGGGACCTGATCTGAACCCTTAAACTCCTACTCTGCAAAGCCCCGATCAGACGGAGGCCCAGCCTCGAAAGCAGCTCGCGGTTTAGGCCACTCAGGCAGGCTCCCGGAAGCCGGGCGTGCAGCACCGCCACACGGTATGGTCCTAATTCACCCTCTAATCCTCCACAGCCTTTGCTCCTGGAGCGGCTGCATTGGGTGTTCTGGCACCAGCGGCCACGTGAGCCACGCTGGCCCCATTCCCTGATGTTTTTGAAATATAAATTTTTAAATGTGTCTTTGAGATGAAAGCAGGAATGCCAAAAGTAGGCCGATGCTTTCTTGTGTTCAATTACAGCCCTGGGGAGTACCCCACACAAGGAACTGCTCAGAGCTCCAGCCAAGATGAAATCTGCTTTTCCAATAAGCACTTCAAACGGCAGAGGATGTTTTTGGCTGGCTTCAGCAACTGGGAGGCCAACAGTTAATAGGGCTGGGCACAGAGGCAGGGCTGCCCGCCATCAGGGGAAACCTGAAGCTGCCTTCCACAGCAGCTTTCACCGCAGCTGAAGTTACAAGACACTTGTCTGGCTCCCCCAAGCCAGCGGCATGAACCCACCCTTGGGCTTCATCGAGAAGATCGTCCACGATTAAAGATTTCAATATCCAATGTATGGAGAGTAATTACTCTTCATACAGTTTTTCTTCATTATTTTCTCAGGCCAAATTCCTTTACAGTAAGTCTTAGCCATGTTCCAAATTATTTTACTGGACTGGAATTTTGTTGGTTTGAATATAGGCCACACCAGAAATGCTGATATAATGAAATGAGGCTACTGAATGTGGTGGTGAGGATGGATGGATAGAGGGATGGATGCACAGATGGATGGAGGGATGGATGCACAGATGGATGGATGCATGGATGGATGGATGGATGGATGGATGCATGGATGCATGCATGGATGGATGGATGGATGCATGGATGGATGGATGGATGAATGGATGAATGGATGCATGGATGGATGCATGCACGGATGGATGGATGGATGGATGGATGGGTGGGTGGGGGAGGTGGGTGGATGGATGGGTGGATGGGTAGGTGGGTGGATGGATGGATGGATGGATGGATGGATGGATGGATGGATGGGTGGATGGATAGATGGATGAATGGACACACAGATTGGCTGGTGGTAGAGATAGTGGCAGTGTTATAAGGTAAGTAGGGAAAGGTCTAGCAGCTCCACTTCCCAAACCTGGAAGCTGAAACTCCTCAAAGCAAATGACTGGCCCAAGTTTACCACTGGTGAGCCTGATGTAGAACTCAAGCCTTCTAAGTTACCCGCTCCTCAAGACACCAACCTGTACTTGAGTAATCTGTGATGCACTGTGACCGCTTATCAGTGTCCTGCCCTGGCACAGGGCTTTCCAGGCTCAGTCACAGTCGTGGGTGCATTTTGCCTGGTTTAGTTACTAAGTATTGGCCAATTATCAAGTCATGAAGGAAATTGTCACCAAGACTCTGGATTCCAGCTTCGTTCTTGAATCCCTAAAACCCCTCCTGGATTTGAACAAATATTTTCTGACCTGTTAGATTTAAAAAAAAGCAGCACCAGGGTAAAGAGCAGGGATTTCCACATTGTGGTGTGGATAAATGACTTGTTAAAATACATATTCCTGGGCCTCATGTCCCTGCCGGGTTCTGAATGAGGAGGACTGAAGCAGGTGCAGGAAATAGAGGTTCAGTAGCAAAACACTTAACCTCTTTGAAGTCTCAGTTCAAATGTCACCGGGGTAAGGTTTATCCTGACCACTCCATCGAAAATTTCAACCAACATGCAACATCATCACTCCCCAGCACCTCGTCCCGCTCTCCTTCTCCCCCTAGTACTCTCTGTTAGGTAATGGACTTCTTTTTTTATGTTTTTGAGACAGGGTCCCTCTGTTGCCCAGGCTGGAGTGCAGTGGCACAATCACGGTTCACTGCAGCGTCGACCTCCTGGGCTAAGATGATCCTCCTACCTCGGGCTCTCAAGTAGTTGAGGCTACAGGCATTTTTTTATTTTTATTTTTATTTTTGGTAGAGATGGGGGTTTCACCATGTTGCCCAGGCTGGTCTCAAACTCCTACACTCAAGTGATCCTTCCACCTTTGACTCCCAAAGTGTTGGGATTACAAGCATGAGCCATAGCACCCAGCCAACTTATTTCTTATATTTGTTTGTTCTTGGCCTCCTGTAATAAAGGAAGCTTCAGAAGGACCAGGAACTGTCTTCTTCATCGCCGAATCCCACGAGCCTGAGCCATGCCTAGGTCAGTAACTCCCCGTTTAAAACAACAGAGACTGAATGAGGAAGTAACTATAATTACTGCAGGTGGCCCAAGATGCACACTTGGAGAAACGCTGCTCTAAGAGCATGAAGTTGGCATCAGCCCATCTGGGGTTGGGTCCCAGCTCTTCCCGCCTGCTATGTGACTTTAGACACTTTAGACCCCCTGAGCCTCCGTTCTCTCATCTGTGAAATGGAGACAATCCTTACATCTTAGGGTTGCCACACACGGATCCAGCAACATAATTGGGCACAGAGCAGGATGCTGCAGCATTACCTCTTCCTTCCTTATGTGCTGGGTGGAATTTTGCAAGCAACGGTGTCTGAGCAGAAAATGAATCTGAAGCCTCCCAGATGGGAAGGAACATATTCCCTGTTTCTGATCAGGTGGGGAGAGGCAGGGAGGAAGAGTTAATGGAGGTCACCTGTCAGGGGGAGTGTGTAAGTCATCGCTGCCGGCTACCTCTGCAGTCCCGAGGACACACGTTCACCTCCCTCCCTCCCTCCTTCCCTTCCCACCAGCAGAAATGAACAAGCAGTTTCTCTGAGTAAACAGATGATAAATCACTGGCTGGAATCAGTCCTCCCGCCAAAGCAGCATCATTTGAGGTCTCCGGCAGAGCAAGCGCGCGTGCTTGGGGACTGCAATTTGGATTTAGAGGCAGCCCTGCCAGGCCTGCACGCTGCCGAGTGAGCATTCCTCCCCAGACAGCCCAGCCCGCTCCCCGGGGCCCTTGGAGTGAGTCCCACGGCCTCTTGCCAGCCCCACCTGGAAGGACTTAAGCTCCAGCGTGGGGGATGTGGGTGAGGCAGGAACGTGGGCTTCCTGACAGTGGTCCTGGAATGGGTAACCGAGGTTGTAGACTTTTTCTGAGTTGTATGAAGCAGATAGGATTTGGAGGTAAAGAGACAAAATAAAAAACGTCTACACACACGCGCGCACACACACACACACAGACATACACACATTACACACCCCAAAGGGAGGAGAAGAGAACATTCTCTGCAGAGGGGGATCAGGGCCTCTGCACATCGATGGCAGGACAGCGGTGGCGACACACAGCCCAGAGTCCAGAGCCCACGTCCAAGCTCCAACTCCGCCACTCACTGTCCAGTGACCTTGGACCAGTGTCTCTCCTGGCCTCCCCTTGGGGTTTCTTCCTCTTGAAGCACGAGCATGCATCCCTGATGCTCCCCGAGCTGATGTTTCACGGGGCTCTGATTCCCAGCTGGGGCCTGGCCAGGCACATTGCGGAGGCAGCGGGGAAATCTGCCCAAGTGTGTGGCTGCCTCAATCTTCTTGGCCAGACCCCAGCCCCAGCTGAGATCTAATTGAAAGCTTGGACCTTTACTTTCAGAGTCTACATTGGAAGGAGCGGGATTCATATTGACGTCCCACATCGTCTTCCTGGCTTTCTGTCCCCGGTGGGGACTCTGTGCCTGACAGGCTAAACGCCTTCTGAGCTCTTCAGCGGCAGTTTCTATCCACAGCCCCTGCCTCAGCTGTGACAGCCTCAGGGTGAGGCTGAGCTCTGAAACCACAACTGCCGCCCAGGAGGGGTCCCTCATCTGGATTCAGGGAGAACTGGTGTTCTTCAGTGCAACCCTACTCCCGGCGGAAGCCACCCGCCACTCCCTCAGGGCTCCCAGGAGTATCCCACTCCAGAAGACAGCAGGAGCTTCTGAGGAATTAGCTAAGAAAGGGTTCTGCCAGGAACTGCTTGTGTGACCTTGAGCGAGTCCCTTCCCCTCTCTGGGTCTCAGTTTCCCCATCTGGCTGGCCTGGCTCTATGCCATCTACCCAGTACTGTCAGTCTGTGTCCCCGTCTGACCGCTGGCAGCCTCTCCCTCCCCGGGGGTGCAGGGAGTGCTCCCCTCACTGGCCAGCCAGGGGTGGGGTTCAAATGGAGGAAGCCAGGAGCAACCCTCACAGTCCAGGCTCCAGGCAGGAATCAGAAGGGAAGCCTCCCTCTCCCCCCCCCCCAGCCTCATCTCCTCTTTCCCTCTTAGAATTATGGGCCGGCAAAGCTGGGGAAGCTATCAGGCGTTATCCAGACTAGGAGTGTTCAAGCTTCTTTTATGTACATGGCCTTCCTTCTAGTGAAATCTCACAGAAATATCAGATTAGGGGATTGGGGTGGGGTGGGGGATGGGCAGGGATGAACTATGGAGTCGAACATTGATGATAAAGACAGCTCTGGGCCAGACACAGTGGTTCATGCTTGTAATCCCAGCATTTTGGGAAGCTGAGGCAGGAGGATTGCTTGAGGCCAGCCTGGGCAACACAGTACGACTCCGTCTCTACAAAACATTTTTAAAAAGTAGCTGGGTGTGGTGGTGTGTGCCTGTAATTCTAGCCTCTCTGGAGGCTGAGTTGGGAGGATCCCTTGAACCTGGGAGGTCAAGGTTGCAGTGAACTGTGGTCATGCCACTGCACTTCCAGCCTGGGAGGCCAAGTGAGGCCTTGTCTCAAAAAAAAAAAAAGACAGTTCTGGCGTCCTGGTTGAGGAAACTCCTCCAGCATGGAAAACCCTTCCAGCCAGCTGAGGCAGCTAGACAAGGCAGGGTTGCTCTACTTGACGGAGTTCTCCAGAATCAACTCCCATCGCTGCCTTCCGAGGGGAGGAGGGCTGGGATACTAAAGTTTCATCAACAACCTCCTCACCCGCGACGTACATGATGCATCTTACAAACGCAGTCCTATCTGTGCTAGCAAAGGAGGCAGCCCCCTTTCCTAGCCCGTCTCTTCCACCTCTGTGCATGAGAACACATAGGCAGGAAGTATCTGATCCTAACAGCTCAGATAAGAGAGAAAGAGGGGCAGGAACAGGAAAGGCACTGAGCAGAGGAGAGACCCAGAAAGGGAAAGCAGAAAGGGGAGAAGCGGTTCTTGCGGCTGACTTGGCAAGTTCCCAGGCTTGTGGGATTTCCCGGGACCCTCAGGGTTTTGGCAGGAACAGCCCGGGACGACGGAAACTGGTGTCCGGTCGGGTGGAAATGGGGAGAAACTCCCGCGCGAGGGTCACCAGAGCAGTAAGAGCGAAGGCTCAGTTCCAGAGGGAAGCCCGGCGTCCTGCCTGGAGGGGGCGGGCAGCAGGGCTGGCCAGGGTGAAGCAACCTGCGCCGAGCGGCTGCAAAGGCCGCGTCTCCCCAGCACGGAGCACATCACTGACGTCAACGCGGCGAGGCCGCGGCCGGCATTAATTAGGTGCAGATGCACGGGGGCGGGCAGGCCTGGGCCAGAAGCCGCTCCCGGAGGCCCGGGCCCGCGGTGCTTCGCGCCGCCTCCCAGCCCGGAGCTCCTCCAGCCGCGGGCAGGAGGCGGCCGAGCGGCCGTCGGCCTCCCCGCGGCGCCACAGCGCGCCCTAGTGGCCGTCGTCGGGAAAGCGCTGTCAGGAGAATCGCAGGCTCGCGGCCCCGGAGCCCCGCAGCCCTCATCTTCAATCCGCCCTAAGGCTCATTGACCTCACATTAGAATCACTTGGGGGCTTAAAAAAAATCCCGATGCCGGAATCAGAGGTTGCAGTGAGCCAAGATGGCACCATTGCACTCCAACCTGGGCAACAAGAGCAAAGCTGCCTCAAAAAAAAAAAAAAAAGCAGGCTGTGTTGACTGCTTGCAAGACCACTTCCCATCCCCCTCGCCCCAAATCCCTGGATCAGAGAGCTGGATAGAATGTCCCAGATTATCTGATCCAATTATTTTGCAGGACAGATGGGGGGGAAACTGAGGCCCAAGAGAAGGCAATGAATTGATCCAAGGTCCCAAAGTCCTAGGGTGGCCTGTCATCCTGGGTACCTCAACACTCATATGCTCACAAACACCCTCCTTCTTCCCCAGAAGGTAGCACTGTGACTTCTGTTCTTGATCCACCTGTCAGGCAGCAAGCACTCCAGGGGGCCTGAGGAGGCCCGGGCTCCATCCTGGCTGCTTGGGAGGGTACTGAAGCACTGAGCAGGGACACAGGACGTCTGCAGCAGAGAATACAGCACGAGAAGCCCTGTGCAAGATGGTTAGATTTGAAAGCTGGGTGTGAGTCCTTGAGCTTCCATGTTGAGAATCATATAATCGTGATTGATTATTCATGAGTATATGAAAGTTTATTCATGAGTCTTGTTCATGATTATTCTGAATTCTCAGGAAAAAGAGACAGGTCAGAGGCCTATCTTAGGGTCACCAGAAGCAAATCTATACACACTAAGCATTCTGTCTTAACAGTGGGCTGGATGGCCACCACGAGCCACAGCTTATGGTGGGTTTCTGTCTCTTCGTCCTGTTACTTGGAGTTGAATGGCCAATGAAGTTGGGCATGCATATGTGGCCACCAAGCTGTGCTGCCCTCGTGGATAAGTTAAACGAGCCAATGGGAAGCTCTTTCTATGGCCATTGTGTTCGTACCTTTGTGCATTGCTACAGAGAAATGCCTGGTGCTGGCAATTTATAAAGAAAAAGGGTTTAATTGGCTCACAATTCTGCAGGTGGTAAGAGAAGCATGGCGCCAGCATCTGGCTCTGGTAAGAACCTTGGAAAGCCTCCACCCGTGCTGAAGGGTGGAAGGCAAAAGGGGAGGAGCAGGCACATCCCACAGCAAGAGTAGGAGCAAGGGGTTGGCAGAGGTCCCAGACTCTTCTAAACAGCTGGATCTCACATGAACTAACTGAGCAAGGACTCACTTACCACCAAGGGCAAGGAATGACTTATCGCCAGTGGACTATTAACCATTCCTGAGGGGCCTGCCTCCATGATCCATTCACCTCCCACCAGGCCCCACCCCCAGCATTGGGAATCACCTTTCAACATGACCATTGAAGGGGACAAATATCCAAACCGTATTATTCCACCCTGAGGCCCCAATGTCATGTCTTTCTCCCATTTGAAAATAGAATCATGCATTTGCAATCGTCCCCCTAAGTCTTAACTTGTTCCAGAATTAATTAAGAAGTCCAAGTCTCATCTGAGTCTTAAGGCATGCTCCTGCTACCTACATGCCTGTAAAAGCAAAACAAGTTATTTACTTCCAAGATACAATGGTGGTACAGGCATTGGGTAGACTTTCCCATTCTAAAAGGGAGAAAATGGCCCAAAGGAAGGGGCTACAGCACCCATGCAAGTCTGAAACCCAGTGGAGGAGTCATTAAACCTTAAAGCTCCAAAATGATTCTTGACCCTGTGTCCTGCATCCTGGATACACTGGTTCAAGGGATGGGCCCCCAAGGCCTTGAGCAGCACTGCCCCTGTGGGTTTTCTGGGTGTAGCCCCTATGGCTGCTCTCATGGTTGCAGTTGAGTGCCTGTGGCTATTCCATGCTCAGTATGCACGCTGTCAGTGACTCTGTCATTCTGGGGTCCGGAGGACATCAGCCACCTTCCCACAGCTCCACAAGGCAATGCCCTGTTGGGGCTTCCAACCCCAATTTCTCCTCCACACTGCCTTAGGAGAGCTTCTCTGGTGGGGGCTCCACCCCTGCAACAGACTTCTGCCTGGGCAGCCCCCTTAGGCTTGCTGATACATCCTCTGAAATCTAGGTGGAAGTTGCCAAGCCTCCTTGACACTTTGCTATGAAGAAGTGCCTGGGCGCCTGCAGACTTAACACCAAGTAGAAACTGCCAAGGCTATGGCAGCTTGCTTTCTCCAAAGCAGCAGCTGGAGCTGTACCTGAGCTTGGCATCCTTGGAGCCTGTAGGGATGTGGGAAGCAGTGACCTGAGGCTGAACGAGACATCAGTGCCCCAGATCTGGCCCTTGAACACATTCTTTCCTCCTAGGCCTTGGAGCGTGAGATGGGAAGAGCTATCTCCAAGACCTCTGCAATGCCTTTGAGACCTTTTCCCCATTGTACTGGGTTTTGGCATTTGGCTCCCTTTTGATCAGACAGATCTCTCTAGAAAGCTACACGGGCTGCTTGGATTCCTCTCCTGAAAATGCTTTTTCTTTCCCTCCTGTATGGCTAGGCTATGAACATTTCTGTTCTGCTTCCTTTTGTGTGTGAGTTCCAACTTTAAGTCGTTTCTTTGCTCCCATGTCTGATCGTAGGCAATTAGAAGCAGCCATACCACTTCCTGATACTCAGAAATTTCTTCTGCCAGCTGCCACCGAAGTTCAACCTTCCACAAATCGCTAGGACGTGAACACAATATATCCAGGTGCTTTGCTAGGGAGTAACACAGGCGATCTTAGCTTCAGTTCCCAGTCACTTTCTCATGAGATTTTGTCAGCCTGGACTTCCCTGTAGCATATCTCCATCAGCATTTTTGTCAGAACCATTTAACCAGTCTCTAAGAAGTTCCAAATTTTCCCTCATCTTCCAGTCTTCTTCTGAGTCCTCCAAACTCTTCCAACCTCTGCCTGTTACTGAGTTCCACATCTTCAGGTATTTTTATGACAACACCCTATTCACGATACCAATTTTCTGTGTTAGTCTGTGCGTTGCTATGAAACATACCTTAGACTGGGTAATTTATAAAGAAAAGACGTTTCGTTGGCTCACAGTTCTGCGGGCTGTAAAAGAAGCATGTTGCCAGCATGTTCTGGTAAGGACCTCAGGAAGCTTCTCCGGAAGGTGAAAGGAGAGTAGGCATATCAGGCAGTGACAGTGAGAGCAAGGAAGAGAGAGAGGAGGTCCAAGGTGCTTAAACAACCAGAGCTCACATGAACTGACTGAGCGAGAATTCACTTATCACCAGGACGATGGTGCTAACCTACTCATAAGGGATCTTCCCCCTTGACCCACTCACCTCCTAGCAGGCCCTGCCTCCAACACTGGGAATTACATTACAGCACGAGACTTGGAGATTACAAACTCCAAGCCGTATCAGTCATTATTCATGTGAGCAGTCTTGGACACACAGAGACCCGTAATAGACCTGTTGTCTTCAGCATTTAGAGTCCAGGTGGAAAAACTAGACAAACACATGAATAAGGGACAGAGAAATAGAGCACAAGACTGACAAGGTTTAATGCCACGGAGGCAGAGACATGACACTTGGAGCAGGCAGACAATGGAGAAATTCATGGCCATGGGTCAGAAAAATCAGAGCAGGCTTCCTGGAGGTGGTGTGGCTATCAGAGCGTGGATATGATGCAGCTTGCACATGAACCCTGGTCCTCCTGAATTTGGACCTCATCTCCTAAGTGCTCCTTTACCCTATCCTCAAAGAGGGCAGGAGTGAGACTCACTTCGTGGCCTGTCTGGAATCTGTAAGCAGGATGTCTGGCTGGAAATGAAGGTCCCACCGAGACAGCCAAGGTTGAAAAGGGAGAAAAGGGCCAAGAGGGAGGGTCTTGAAGTTAAAGTTGATGAGCTCAGGCTTTATCCAGGATCCCACAGAAAGCCATCTGTGCTGTGACACAGGAATCTGACACTGATGGAAGTTTCAGGAAGACGGGATCTTTCCAGAGGCCAGCACATGGCTGGTGTGCAAAATCCAGCCCTAGGGGCCTGTGATGAAAGGATCACAAATGCTCTTTATATGATTCTATCATTTTGCAGGGCTGCATTTTAACATTCTGAATTCATTTCGATTCATTCCCAAAAAGCTCTGGGAAATGACTTTTAATTATTAAGTAAACGTGGGCCTGGTATTTGTTTTCCTCTTGGGGGTTTTGCTCTTTTGCATTCTCTGCTACATCGCTCTGTTATCAACTTTACAGAAAACAAAGAAACTGGAATTAAACATTAACCAGGATCATTGAAAATGTCACTGAAATGCACAGTCTTGGGGTTAGGACAGGAGAGGCCCCTCATTCTCAGGTTGGTTGTTCAAACAGGAAAGGGTCCTGGGAGTAAGCCCCATCTCCAAGGGCTTGGGGGGCGGGGGGGCGAGGTGATTCCAGTCAACATTTACTGAGTTTCTGTGTGAGGGCTGCTGGCCCAGGGCTAGGAATCTGGGTACTAGAGGGAGTAGACAGGGTCTTAGTCCTGGAGATATTCGTATCACATGTGAGAAGGGCCCTCACAGGGGCGGGGACGAAGGGCCGAGGAAAGCAGAATGGGTAGTGACGTTTCACTCTAGAGGACGCGGCAATTGCAGTAGGTCTTAAAGAATCAATAGACTTTGACAAGTAAGACACAGAGGGCCAGCCAGGCACGGTGGCTCCTGCCTGTCATCCCAGCACGTTGGGAGGCTGAGGCGGGTGGATCACTTAGGTCAGGAGTTTGAAACCAGCTGAGTTAGCATGGTGAAACCCCATCTTTACTAAAAATACAAACATGAGTTGAGTGTGGTGGTGGGTGCCTGTCCTCGCAGTGATTCAGAAGGCTGAGGCCAGGGAATGGCTTGAACTTGGGGTGCGGAGGTTGCAGTGAGACAAGATCAAGCCACTGCACTGCAGCTTGGGCAGCAGAAAGAGACTCCATCTCAAAAAGGAATGAACGAACGAACGAAAGAAAGAGAGACAGGAAAGAGAGAAAGAAGAGAGAAAGGAAGGAAGGAAGAAAGAGAGAAGGAAAGAAAGAGAAAAAGACAGAAAGAACAAAAGGGCAATCGAGGCAGAAAGAGCAGCATGACGGAGAGGGCGGACCACCTGGGGCCATCCTCCTAGAAGGAAGTATCATCAGGGGTCCAGCCCAGCAGGAGCCCCGCTAGTATTTCAAACAGAGGGCGTTTAATCCTGGGGACTGGTTGCGTAGGTGGTATAAAAACGGAGAAGGTAAATCGGACGGTGACAGACCAGAGCACAGGCTGTATCTGGGAAATGGCCGGTGGTCTGGTGACGGGGCGTGGGGCGCACAGTGGGAGGAGGGGTGTGCGGAGGACGGTGTGGGGCGCACAGTGGGAGGAGGGGTGTGCGGAGGACGGTGTGGGGCGCACAGTGGGAGGAGGGGTGTGTGGAGGACGGTGTGGGGCGCACAGTGGGAGGAGGGGTGTGCGGAGGACGGTGTGGGGCGCACAGTGGGAGGAGGGGTGTGCGGAGGACGGTGTGGGGCGCACAGTGGGAGGAGGGGTGTGCGGAGGACGGTGTGGGGCGCACAGTGGGAGGAGGGGTGTGCGGAGGACGGTGTGGGGCGCACAGTGGGAGGAGGGGTGTGTGGAGGACGATGTGGGGCGCACAGTGGGAGGAGGGGTGTGCGGAGGACGGTGTGGGGCACACAGTGGGAGGAGGGGTGTGCGGAGGACGGTGTGGGGCGCACAGTGGGAGGAGGGGTGTGCGGAGGACGGTGTGGGGCGCACAGTGGGAGGAGGGGTGTGCGGAGGACGGTGTGGGGCGCACAGTGGGAGGAGGGGTGTGCGGAGGACTGCACAGGGCTGGAAGGCAGCTCGGGAGCAGCGTGGAAAGGCTGGCCCTACAGTGCACGCTTGATTTGGAAAGTTACGGAGCCTTATCTAAAGCATGTCCTAGCGGGCTTTGGCAGCCGTGGGACGGTGGGCTGCTGGGCTGGCCCTGGCGGGAGGCTGCTGCAATCAACCAGGGCAGAGACGACCGATCAGGACTTCCCCAGGGCTGCTGCGGCGGGGAGGAGAGGTGGGCTGGGCTCAGAGACATTCTTGAGGCTGTCTTCCGACTCAGTGACTAATTGGGTGCAGGGAAGGACGTCAGCAAAGCTGAGCACCCTAACCCGATGCCATCCTCCTAGAAGGAAGTGCATCAGCCAGGGGCCCCGCCCGCAGGAACCACGCTGGTATTTCACACCGTGGGAGTTTCATCCAGGGCACTGGCTGCATAGGTGGTATAAAAACTCAGAAGGCAAACAAGACGGTGAGCAGCCCAGAGGTGAGCAGTGGAGGGAGCCGCCACACCACCTGGCGCAGGACGGACAGAAAAGCAGCAGGTCAATCCCGGAGGCCGGGAGCCGCCGACCCAGCAAAGCCAGAGCAGGCCTGCAGTGGGACGGGTGCCAGGGAGACACAGGCCCTGCTAGAGATGCTTCCTACAGCAGAGCCAGGAGAAGACAAGCCCCGGCTTCTCCCCTCCGCCCACCCTCTCGTCACCTGCTATTGGCCGAACCTACCTGGAAGCCCAGAGAGCAGGGGACCTGGGGAATGCAACCCTGAGATAGAAACCCGCCGGGCGCGGTGGCTCAAGCCTGTAATCCCAGCACTTTGGGAGGCCGAGGCGGGTGGATCACAAGGTCGAGAGATCGAGACCATCCTGGTCAACATGGTGAAACCCCGTCTCTGGCCGGGCGCGGTGGCTCAAGCCTGTAATCCCAGCACTTTGGGAGGCCGAGGCGGGTGGATCACGAGGTCAAGAGATCGAGACCATCCTGGTCAACATGGTGAAACCCCGTCTCTACTAAAAATACAAAAAACTAGCTGGGCGTGGTGGCGCGTGCCTGTAATCCCAGCTACTCAGGAGGCTGAGGCAGGAGAATTGCCTGAGCCCAGGAGGCGGAGGTTGCGGTGAGCCGAGATCGCACCATTGCACTCCAGCCTGGGTAACAAGAGTGAAACGCCGTCTCAAAAAAAAAAAAAAAAGGAAAAGAAAGAAACCAGCCCGAGAAGACGGGGCGTGTGTGTGGGAGCAGCGGCTGATGTAAGCACAGGAACACCAGAGGCCGCAGCTGCAGAGAGGAGCCCGTGAGCCCCGATTTGAAGAGGGAGGTCCCACCAGGAAGGAATGTCTAGTTTGCAGCGGAACACAGACCGGGAAGCCTGGAAAGGTCACTGTGGGAGGCATGATCGTAGCTCTCTGTCTCAGGTTTTCTCAGCCCAGACACGGGCTGATTGATGGCTGAGTCACCCCGTCCCGAAACGGAACCTCTTGGGTAGAGCAGGGCAAGGTGGTAGCAGGTGGCTTGGCGATGTCCCAGGCCTGAGGCGGGGGGGGTGAGGATAGTGTGGGGAAAACAGAGCTGGCCTGGAGAGTCTGTCACACCCACAGGTTCATCCCAGTTCTGACAGCAAAGCTGTGTGACTCTGAGGAAATGAATGATGCTCTCTGGGCTTCGATTTCCCGGTTGTCACCTCCCCCTGCCTCCAGCACAAGCTGCTCCACCCAGGGAACCTCTTGTAGCTGCCCAAACTCTGTGCTCTCTCAACACGAAGGCCTGCCTAGATGCCACTCCTCCACCTGGAATCTCCTTCCCCCATTCCCACACATCTTACTGTCTCCAGTCTTTAAGATTCAGTCCTAGCATCACCTCCTCCAGAAAGCCTTCCCCGACTGCCTCATCCCCTCTCCTACACGGGCACGGTGGGTGGTATTTTTTCAAGGTGGCCCCTTGGGCATGCTCCCATATCCCACCCACACAGTGCAACACTCCTCCCACAGAGAGGTGGGGTCTGCCTTCCCCTGACCCTAAGCCATGAAAAGGCGAGTGCGTCCCTCTCCTTCCTTCCCTGCCTGGAACTCAGCCTCCATGCTACCAGGAAGCTCAGGCCACTGAAAGAGGCCACGTAGCGGACTCCAGCATCAACCAGGTGTGGAAGTGGGCAGGCACCCTTCAAGTCATTACAGCAGCCAGCCTCGAGTCTCGTAGTTGCGGCCACATGTGATGGCCACATGTGACTGTCCCCACGGTGCCCTCTGCATCCAGACCCACAGAAACCTGAGCGAATAAACGATCTCCGTTGTGATAAGCCTCTGGTTTAGGGCGATTTCGTATGCAGCAGGTGACAGAAATCCCCCTGCAGAGTCCAGGACTCCGAGCTTCTCTCTGTCAGAGCGTTTTTGTCCCGGCTGTTCCTGCTGCTGCCACCGGACTGTGAGAACGCGGGGCAGCAGCCATCACGCCGGTCTTCGGAGAGCACGTCACAAAGGTTTATCCCACAAAACCCAGAAAATAAGAGGGAAGCTCTCAGGTGATAGAAATATTTGAGCCACAGCATGAAACATGCGTTTTAAAAACAGGATGTGTGTTTTTTAAATGCATGACGTATTGGTGAGAATGTGTTCATCTAATCCTTTGAGGTTTGTGAACAGGTCGCAGGGGGCCGGGGTCCCTTGGGGGGCTTGCACAGGCTTGTCTGTGGAGTGATGCCCTTCAGCCTAGACGACCTCACAAAACCACCGAGTCACACTCATTTCTACCTCTGAAACGGACTCCAGAGCTTCCTCAAACAGCAGGCAGCCGTCACCCCGTGGGGCACCACTTCCTCCGCCTTCCACTTCCGCCCTCCTGGGACTCTGTAGGGACCCCCAGCTCTGCCCTGCAGGGAGGTGCCTGCCCGAAGGCCCCAGACCCGAATCTGCTCTGCCGCCCCCCTTCCTGGGCCTGCACTGCCTCCGGGGGCGCCCTCCAGGCAATGGCACCAAGGCCATGGCCTGGACTTCTGGCCCCATCCGCGGACCCTCACTCCCCTGGCCGCTGACAGCGAAGCTGCTGCAAACCCCAGGGGTGGATCCCACGGCGTGTTCAGTCCACGTGGGTGGACTGACGCATCCGCAGACATTTGACCAGCTCTGCTAAGCCCAGGGCACCCGGGACATGCCTTGGCCCCCGGACCCACAGGGTGAGGTAAACACAGCAAAGGAACACTCAGGTAAATGAAATAGCATGAGCCTGGTGCTTCTGTCACCTAAAACAACCACACACACAGCAAAACACACTACGAAGACAAAAACAAAATCCCTTGAACGGCCATTTCCTGAGCCAGTTACAACCCCCGACAACTGTTTTGGGATTACTTATGATTTGCGCTCATTTCCCCTGTACCAAAAGTTAAGAATCAAGTGAGCTGTGCCGTGTCTGCTTATATGAATGGGAGAGGGTACAAGCATGTGTCCGCACACACACACGCCTCTCTCCGGATAAAGAGGTCTCGGGGTGAGGATTCTGGAGCCTGTCCTTCCACACCTACTGCCTCTGCTCTCTGTCTCTGAGGCTGACATTCCTCACGCTGAGGGATGGGCAGGCAGGAGGCTGCAGGCAGTGCGCCAGCCAGGTCAGCTTACAGCGAGCTGTCAACCCAGTCACCGGCGCCTCGGGGAAGCCATCAATAATAGCGGCGAAGCTGCAGCAGGCCACCCAGGCCTCCCCCAGAGCACTGTCCCTCCATCACTCTCTCCTGATGACTGCCTAGGCATTCAGGCTTCTGCCGTGACCTGACCTCAGCCCCAAGCGTTCTTTGCGGCACAGAGTCCCTTCCCCAGGATGGGAGGGGTCAGCCAGGAGCACGCTGCCTTGCAAGGCCCCCATGTCCTGCCAATATACTTTATGGATGCTGGAAACCGGCGGAAAACACTCCCATCACTCAAAACCCCACCCTTTCAAGACGGGCTCCAGAAAGCAGAGCTCCTTCGCGGTGGCTGATCCGGTCACGGTGGATTGTATACCGGGAGTGACGCACACAGCCACCGCGGCCTCCGCCATGCAGCAGCGACTCACCCGGTGCCCAGCTGGGCTTGTGTTCTTCGCAATGGGAGTGGGCAAAGCCGACGTATAGGGAAGCTCCACTGCCCACACTCCTCCTGTCCTGCCCTCAGCTCAGGGACCTTTTGTCCATACCCTTTGTTCTGAGCTTTCATCGGCCTCAACTCTCACCACCCTAAAACATCCACCTAAAATGAATCAACTTAGCTGTGCCACATACACATGCCACGTACACACATATGCACCACATCACACACACATCACACATACCACACACAAACACCACAGCCACCACACACACATACCACACACAAACACCCATATGCACCACACACACCACACACACACATCACACATACCACACACTCCCTTCAAACATCTCCCTTCAAACATACATACACCACACACCACACACACACCACACACAAACACTCACACAACACACAACACACACACACCATACACACACACGACACCACATACTATACACACAGCACACATATCATACACACACCACACTACACACACAAACACCACACACCACACACTTACCACACACATTACACACACCACAGACACCCACACAACACACACATGTACCACATACCATACACACACACACGACACCACATACCGTGCACACACCACAAACACACCACACAACACATACAACACACATATAAAATACACACCACACTATACACACATACACACACCATACACCACACATGCATCACACACACCAAACACACCACACACATTACACACACCACAGACACACACCACATACACACCACACACACCACACACATACCACACACATGCATACTCACACACTACACATACACCACACTTTTGACACGCAGTACACACATATACACACCACAGACACACCACACCACCCATACACACATACACCACACACACACACACACACACACACACCAGCTGAAGCCAGCAGAAATGAAAAGTCCTCCACTCATGCTCACACTCATGCGGGTCACGGTGGCATGGTGCCCTCAGATGCATGTCCAGAGAGCACATGGGCTGTCCCAGCGTGGTCAAGACTGCCTCATTCACCCGAGACCCTCTGTGTGCATTACTCTGGATTGAGTCACCATTGGATAACTAAGGACTTGCCTATCAAGGGATAAAACATTTAGCACTTACACTCCTTTGAGTGGAATGACAGAATAAGAGTGTAGAGTGTAGAGCAGGCGTCCCCAAACTTTTTACACAGGGGGCCAGTTCACTGTCCCTCAGACCGTTGGAGGGCCGCCACATACTGTGCTCCTCTCACTGACCACCAATGAAAGAGGTGCCCCTTCCTGAAGTGCGGCGGGGGGGCAGATCAATGGCCTCAGGGGGCCGCATGCAGGCCACAGGCCTTAGTTTGGGAACTCCTGGTGTAGAGTGTAAGTGTAGAGGAGTGTAGAGTGTAGACTGTAAGAGTGTAGTGTGCAGAGTGCAGAGTGCAGAGTCTAGAGTGCAGAGCGTAGAGTCTAGAGTGTAGAGTGCAGACTGCAGAGTGCAGAGTGTAGACAGTAGAGTGTAGAGTGTAGAGTTCAGAGTGCAGAGTGCAGAGCGCAGAGCGCAGAGTGTAGAGTGCCAACCGTAAGGGTGTAGTGTGTAGAGTGTAGAATGCAAAGGGTGAGAGTGTAGAGTGTAGACTGTAAGAGTGTAGTGTGCAGAGTGCAGAGTGCAGAGTCTAGAGTGCAGAGCGTAGAGTCTAGAGTGTAGAGTGCAGACTGCAGAGTGCAGAGTGTAGACAGTAGAGTGTAGAGTGTAGAGTTCAGAGTGCAGAGTGCAGAGCGCAGAGCGCAGAGTGTAGAGTGCCAACCGTAAGGGTGTAGTGTGTAGAGTGTAGAATGCAAAGGGTGAGAGTGTAGAGTGTAGATGCAGAGTGTAAGAGTGTAGAGTGTAGCGTGTAGAATGCAGAGGGCGAGAGTGTAGAGTGTAAGACCGCAGAGTACAGAGTGTAGAGCGCAGAGTGCAGAGTGTAGAATGTCAATGTAGCGTGTACAGTGCACAGTGTAGAGCATAGTGTGTACAGAGTGTAAGAGTGGAGAGCGTAGCGGGTACAGCGTAGTGTGTAGTGTGTAGCGTGTAACGTGTACAGTGTAGGGTGTACGCGTTCGTTGCCTGCTGCTTTCAAGCAAGGGCACTTGCAGGGATGCCTTCCACCCCACTGTTTCAGAAGCCAGTGTGTGGGTGGCCCCACCCCAGTCTCCCACCTTGAGGCTCACTCCGAGCTGTCTCTCCGCTGGAGTGTTCCCCGACGCCCCTTTGCCTGAGCGCCGCGTGTTGAGTGGAAGCGTCGGTGGGAGCCGGTGTAGGCACGTGCGCCTCCTGTGCTCCAGAAAGGCCGCCCTGGAGACCTTCTGGCCACTTCCCAGGACGAGCCCGCGGCAGCCCCCAGAGCCTGCATGTTTATCTGCTGGTTCTCCCACTTCCCCACCTCAGGGTCCTGCTTCCTGGGATCATCGCCCAGTTAAATGACATCCCAGTCCTTGCATCAGGCTCTGCTTCAGGGCAACGCAAACTGAGACAGTGTTCTTATACCCAGTGTTGCCTTTTCCAAGGTAGCTGGGGTCATCATTATTCCCCTCGTGCTTATCTGTGCTGGAGTAGCATGCTGCTCTCTGAAGCTACAAGGTACCCTCCATGAAATGGCCCAGTTGTTCTTTGGGAGTTCGTGTCCGATTTTGCCGTTTTACTATCACTTTCTTTGTTATTGGTAAGTCTTATTCCAGCAGGACGGCTACCTTCCTGCCAGTTAATCGCGTTTGTCTTCCACCTGCTACAGCCTGGAAATCTCCATACCGGACTTGACGGCCCGTGTCTATTGTGAAGGTGAACAGATTCTGAAAGGAGGAATGTTCTTTGGAGTAAATACATGAGCTTTCATTTCAGGTGCTGGAAATTCATTTTGGCTGCTTCAAAGGCATTTTTATCTCCCTGGTTTAGGGCACTATTTTGGAAAGGGTAGAGGTTGGATAGTGAAATGTATTGAGTTCATTCTTATATTTTAATTTAGATGTGGGAGGTGCTAGTGGGTGAATGCAGTGGGTCTAATAATACCACAAAAGCCTGAGGGCTGTGACTTCCCATTATTAGCATATGCCGATTTCCAACTTTTAGATCCAGTTTTTAAGACTCCAGGAGAATTCACAAGTGTGTCAGCTGCACAGATGTGAAAACAATATCACACACCAAAAACCGGCAGCTTACATATCTCAGAGCAAAAATAAAATCAGCCCAAGGATTGAATACAAATCCTCCCCACTCAGTCCCCAGGTCTCACCCAGATGTCCCCTCTCCTTTCTGGAGAAGTTATATGTCCCCTCCTGTGGGCAGGTGGAGGTACGTGTCTGTTTCGTCTTCAGGAGGACTCCGTGGAATTACTTGTGTAGGAAGAACTCTGTTCTGGGGCTGCCCTTCCCCTGCCACTTCCTTGATCGCTGGGGCTCACAGACCAGCCTCTGGTGCCTGGCTGATGGGCATAGCTGGCGAAGACCACAGAGCAGCCAACTGTGGGAGCAGATGCAAGAGCAAACACAGCAGGTGTGCTGACCGTAATGACAGGGTCAGTGACGCTGCCTCCCAGGTGTTTTCTGGCTGCTGATAACTGGGGCAGGTGAAAGCACGTGGGAATTTGTTGTTGGAAAGGTTACACGGGAAGGAGGGAGAGAGGCTGTGGCTGTGGGCACCTCCCCAGGACATGCAGTGAATGGGCGTTTCTTTCTTGGGTGGGCTCAGTGTGCCCACCCAGTTTCTTTCTTAGCTGTGGGCTCCCTGTTGGAGAGGAAATCGAAGTCCAGGCAAAGGGAAGTTTGCAGGCTCTTCTCAACCTATGACGGGGTTCCATCCTGAACAACTCATTGTTAGTCCAAAATATAAGTCAAAAATGCATTTAATACCCCCAATAAATCTATCATAAAGTCTGAAAAGCGTAAGTTGAACCCTCAAGTGGGTGGCCATCTGTATTTCACTGGAACCGTGGCGAGAAGACCCCCAGACTGGCATTCTGGACATGGCTGCAGGTGACAGAAGGGCTGTGGCTTGAGGGTCATGGTGGCCTGAAAGGACCTGGGATGTGAAACGCTGTCATCGAGAGCTGGAGCGCATACAGGAGGTTGATGAGGTGTGGCTGCGGAGAGGTAGGGGTTGAGAGCATGGTCACAGGGCTCACTGGTTACAAGGACACTTGATGCTACTGAGGGTGGCGAAGCCTCAGCAGGGCTGGCTATAAGCAAAGCAGGGCCCTTCAGTCACTTTCAGCTGTTGCACGGAGTGGCAGTGAGATGGTGATGACTTTACCCACGTGGGAATCCTCTGAGGCCACCTGAGAATCACGTGGATAAATGCAGATGCAGAAGGCCCAGGAAAAGCTTACCACCTCGGTGGCTCCGGGGAGAGACTCCAAAACATTTGCAAAAGAAAATTCACCTCCTTTAAAGAGGCGGTGTAATTGACCTCTGCACTGAAATATGTGAGTTTCCCAAATCCATGATTCTCCGAGGAAGAACTGAAATCCGGGTATGAAAACTACTCCCCCTCTTGGTTGAGGGGTGCCTGGCAGAAGGTTGGAGCTGTTCCAGCTGGGCCCTGCTCCCGGGAAGAGCAGCCTTGCAGAACTGGCCTCAGCATGGCCCAGCTCATATGAACTGGGTTTCCCCTGGCTGCCGCTGACTGGCCCAAAGAGGACATAAGAGGGAAGCTTCCCAGGGAGACTGCTTTCCAACGCATCATTTCTAATCCAAGGCACTTCTGGGAAAAACTCCCACTGTCCTGAACACTCAGTTCAACCAGGTACACTAGGTGGTCCAGAATCCTGAGGGGTGGACCCAGTTTCAGCCAAGTACACCAGGATCAGCTAGCACCCTCATCCCTTGGGCAGGAAAGAAATGTCAGTATTTGTAAGTAGAAAATTTCCTCTTCAAAGTTTCATAAGTGTTAGAAATAACGGTTTGCCTTAAAGACTTTCTTCAAAGCCTTCTTGCTTTTTGCTAATAACTCTTTGTTAAGCCCTATCCTATGTAGCTGTTTGACACATTTACAGGCACGTAGCACATTCTATGTACTTGTACTTTAACCAAGATATCTGTGCTGGACGTGCTCACAGGCATGTCCCAGCTAGCAGTCTCTGCCTCTTCCTTGTTCGGACTTCCTTTTTGTTCTCCATTGCTTTTACCTGTTTGGAAAAGTTTTAAGTTATTAGCCAATCAGGTTTCAATTAAATTGTGAGGGTCTGGCACCAACCAATAGAAATCAGACACAGCAGTAAGGACAACCCCAAATGCGTAACGGATAAATCTGTCTGCTTTTCCTTTGTTTGTTGTACTCTCATGACAAGATGGCTGGTGAAGGTCCCCTTCCCAAGGGAAGTAAAGATTGCCTTGCTAAGAAATCCTTTGTCTCGGTGCTGATTTTTCTTTGCACTGAGCATGTTTCCAACCGTGTTGCTTAGGAAGTTTCTCCAACTCTCAAGGTTATCAGTCTCTTCTTTTGATTCATCTGCCATTCTGAAGACTGGATTTTCATTTCTGCAGGAGGAAAGGTGGTGTCTGAGCACCTTGGTGACCCGTCTCATAAAGTGACATCTGCAGAGACCCCTGAGCACATCAGGCCTTCCAGATTAGTAATACATCTGCTTCAGAGGACTCAGGCAGACGCTGCACAGGCCACTTTTCCAATCTTGCAGGAGTATTAATGCTCCCCATCCAATAACAGGAATGGCTATGACCAGGAAATATCTCTCCGAAGGCTGACTCCATAGTCTCTGGAATTTCCATGACAGCCAACGTGGCAAAGAAGGCTGTTGCTGGAATATTCCACCCAACAGGATTGAAATCAAAGGACACAAACAGGCCAGGCACAGAGTTCCAAGAAAAAAATCAGAAGATCCCTGGATTCAGTGACAGATGAAAACCGCCAGGAAAAAGTCTCCCAGCTACAATGGGACCTCAGCCCCGGAGCCCCAGCCCTGCAAAAAGGCATCTCCTTCAAGATGACCCGCAATCCCCGCTTCTATGGCACAGAGATTGTGGAAGAAGACTCTGCCTTGCGTGAGAAAGTACTTGTGAGAAGTTGCTCCTGGCAATGTTTAGACCAGGGATGGGAGGACTCCCTGAGGAGGATGGAGACTGCTTCCTCTTCTGAAGGGCTGCTTGGGGACAGGGGTGTCCACTTGCCTAGGGCCAGTGGGAATGTTCCAGGGAAGCTGCCCAGGGAAGTTTGGGCTGCAGAGAGAGGGAATGAGTTCACCATCACTGGGAACAGCCAGTGGGCAAGGAGATTACAGGAAAGGTTCTTGAGGGGCCAGGCTAGACGGCTGCCGTCTGCACTGAGTGGTGGCCAAGGGGTTCTGCTGCCCGCAGAGCACTGAGAGTTTGGGCTCTGGCTGCGCCCCACCCTGGGGAGGTGCCCACCATCCTCCAGGCCAAGTGAGGGGGTGGGTGCCTGCCAGAGAGGCAGCACACCTCAGAAGGCTTAAGCGGGAGGTGGGCATCCACATGTCCAGTAAGACTTTCAGGCCCTGGTTACCCAGTGGAGACTCTGAGGCCTGGTGAGAGGCACAGATCAAAAGTGAGGCAGAGCGGATGCCACAAATCAGGTCTCCTAACTGTAATGGTCAGTTTTAGGTGTCAACCTGAGTGAGCCACAGGGTCCCCTGATGGCATACTGTGCCCAGGTGTGTCCTTGAGGGCATTTCTCGATGACAATGACATTTGGAATGGGGGACTCAGCACAGCAGACCCCTTCCCAGTGAGGGCCGGCACTGTCCAATCCATTGGGAGCCCGCATGGATGAAAAGGCAGAAAAAGGAGGAAGTCCCCCGAGTCTTCCTGCCTCACTGCTGGTGCCGAGACTTGCCTCTCGTCTCCTGCTTTGGCAGTGGGATTTACAGAATCAGTTCCCCTGGTTCTCAGGTCCTGGGACTTGGACTGAATTACACCACCGGCTTCCCTGGGTTTCCAGCTTGCGGGACCTGAGAACGCTCAGCCTCTGCAATTGCATGAGCCAATTCCTATCTAGCTGTCTACCTACCTACCTATCTACCTATCTACCTGTCTGTCTATCTACCTCTCTATCAACTCTTGTTGGCTCTTTTTCTTTGGAGAACAGACTAATACACGAATCTGTCTTTTCCCTCCAAAGGTAACTTGAATCTGTCTTTTTCCTCCCAATGCAATCCCCTTTAGGAAGCTTCTCTGCTAAATTGGAAGTGAGAGGATCTCTCACACTATGGTGAGACGTGAGCCTCTGACCCATAGCCCCCACTCAGGAGGAAACAGGGCCGGGAAACGCACCACGCCTCCTTTGATGAAGACAGTGTGGTTTTGCTCCTTCTGTTACTGCCTGGATTTTGCTGTTGTTTTGTTGTTGTTCTGGGGTTTTGTTGGTTTGTTTCTTTGTTTTTGAGATGGAGTCTCCCTCTTGTGCCCAGGCTGGAGTGCAGTGTCACAGTCTCGGCTCACTGCTGCCTCCCCTCCTGGGTTCAAGTGATTCTCCTGTCACAGCCTCCAGAGTAGCTGGGATTACAGGCGGGTGCCACCTTGCCTGGCTAATTTTTGTATTTTTAGTAGAGATAGGGTTTCACCATGTTAGGCTGGCTGGTCTCGAATTCCTGACGACATGATCTGCCTGCTTCGGCCTCCCAAAGTGCTGGGATTACAGGCGTGAGCCACCGCGACCGGTCTGCTCCTTCTGTTACTTTCGGCACCGAATCCCACCCCCACAGACCTAATGATTTCATGGCAAATCATTTGCAACACCCGCTTTAGTCTGCTGATGTCAAACTTCACAGATAATAGCATCAAACCTCTCAGAGAATTTAAAAATAAAACGTTATCTGTCATATAAATCAGAGGTAAAAGGTGACTTATAATAAAAGAATTCATCTCCATGTGGAATGCCTGGCCAAGACCTCACTAACCGACTGGAAGTCACTTTCACCACTTATAATGAGTAAAGGATGAATGTCTGCCCGTGTTTGACATCCTGAAATCCAGGCTAAGCATCGCCTAGGGGAAAAGACTACCAAAGTGCTGAACAGCTCATGATAAACTGCCAAAGAAAACAAAGCACAGTCTTCCCAGGGTGCCCGTTGCCAGTGCGGTCCTGAACCGTGCGTCCACGTGGCTGCAGATCGCAGCAGGAGGCCCGCTGCTGAGATCCTTGCGGAGGGGTTCGCACCACATCGGCACCTGGAGGTCGCAGGGGACGCCTGGAAGTCGTGGAGGGGCGCGGGACGAGTCACTGTGCAGGACCGCGGCCGCGCGAGGACAGTCTGGAGCGCCCCAAAGCTTCGCAGCCCCATCGGGCGGCTGGGGGACTCGGCCTCCGCCCTGCGGCTCCTCGGCGCGTGCGTACCGAGCGGACCCGGCGCTTTCCCAGGCGTACAGGAGACCGAAGCCGCCGCGGCTCTGCACGCACGCACGCCGGCGAGTATCTCCCGGGTCACCGAGTCTGTGTACCCGTGTCCCTTCTGGGGAACCCGGTTCTGCTTTCCCCGGAATAAAGGGCGGCGAGCGCGCTGGACGAAGCTGGGCTAACCCTACGCCTGGCAGGTCGGCCCGGGGCGCGTTCTCCGTGCGGCCACAAGAGGGCGCTCCGAGACCAGGCTGGGGACACCTGCAGGCGCCGACTTCACGTGCTTGCAGATACACGCGCGTGCTGGCAGCAAGCTCAGAGCGCCAGAAAGCATTCCTGTGTGGACTTGCACGGTGCTAGACTGTCTGATCTTTGACGGCACCGTCCAGTTTTCAAATATCCACTGTTAGCACTGAACGATTGTGTCAACCCCATTTCCAATCCTTCCGGACAGTACAGTTTTGACATACAAACCGCAGTTTTAACGTTCTTCCGGAAACTGATCAATGGGAACGGGTAAAACAATTGGCCAGTACTTGCCTACCCCATCCTCACCCACACCCACAGTTCTCTCTAGAATAATACTAACAAAAATAATAATGCAAGATAACGATTTTGGAGAACGTGCCATGTGTCGTTTTGAGGACTTCCTATGGATGCGCTAGTTTTATCTTCAGCAATAACAAACTCTATCAGGTGGTGCCATGTGAGAAACAGTGAGGTGAGGACGCTGAGCCACAGAGAGCTTTGTAACTTGCCCAGAGTTGCATGGCTGCAAGTAGCAGAACATAGAGAAGGTACAGCATTCAAAGCTTCCAGGAAGGGAGCCCTGCCTGGAAGGAGCTTTGGAATGGCTTAACCACCCTTTACTGTAAGAAAGCAAGGCAGAGCACACCCCTTCAAAAATGCTGCTGTTTCTTCAAAAATGCAAGATTCATGAGAGCACTAATGCTGATAATATTAAAAACATCAACAAGAAAGAATTATGATTTTTTTTCTTTCTTTTTTTTTTTTTTTTTTTTTTTTCTTTTTTCTTTTTAGAGACAGAGTCTTGCACTGTCGCCCAGGCCAGAGTGCAATGGCATGATCTCGGCTCACTGCAACCTCCACCTCCCGGGTTCAAGAGATTCTCCTGCCTTATCCTCCTGAGTAGCTGGAATTACAGGCACACACCACCACACCTGGCTAATTTTTTGTATTTTTAGTTGAGACAGGCTTTCACTATATTGGCCAGATTGGTCTTGAACTCCTGACCTCGTGATCTGCCTGCCTCAGTCTCCCAAAGTGCTGGGATTACAGGTGTGAGCCACCGCGCTGGGTCACAAAATATTTTTATACATGATGTTTGTCACTTGTTTCATTCATGAAACCATCCAGAGCAGACACCAGGTGGGTCTGAGGAGGCTAGCTTTGCCCACTGCAGATTACACTGTGCGACCTAGCCCTGGACAGTGCCTGAGACAAAATCCCGCCCGAAATACTTAACCCTGCCACGCGTTAGAGTCGCTGGGGGAGTTTTGAACAAGATGATATCTGGGTCACCCCAGCGTTAGGGAGGCAGGAGCCTAGAAGAGAGAGAGTAAGATCATCTTAAAATCAGCTCTATCTTCAAACTAGCGGAGCACATTCCTGGCCAATCATCCACGGTCCTACGATGTTCACAGCCAAGGAAGCAGCTCAGTAATGGCTTGCAAGGAAAACTTCTACAACCACAGAAGCCCGGGTGTCCCAAAACCCATGAGGACTAAGCTCCGACCTTTTATTTTGCCCAGATTCCCACCTAAGGGGTTTAGGGAGTCATGCCCCACAAACCATAAATTCTCTTCAGATGGGTTTTATTTGACCCTATATATCATGACTTACTTTTTAATCTGATTCTGACATAACATTAAGAGACAGGGAAAAAATATTTAACCCCAAATTATATTTCCTTGCCGCGCCTTGAAACTGCCCGGCAAAGCTTGTTGTGAGGAAAACACACATCCTCTAGAGGGTCTCCTTACCCCTTTGTTCTCTGTCCTTTCTTTCCAGATCCAGGGGATAATCAAATAAGAGCCAGGTGCCCTTTGTCGGTCTGAGAAGAAACATTTTACAACCTGCTCGCTCTCTCTCTGAAGTCTGCTCTGTGAAAGCTTCCTCTGCACAATAACACCTGGTCTCCACAATCCTTTATCTTCACCTGAGTGTTCCTTTCCCTTGATCCCAGGTCTTCAGACAAACTCAACCAGTTGGCAACTGGAAAATGTTTAAATTTACCTGTAGCCTGGAAGCCCCCACTTTGAATTGTCCCACCTTTCTGAACCAAGCCAATGTATTTCTTAAATGTATTTGATTGATGTCTTGCGGCTCCCTAAAAATGTATAAAACCAAACTGCATCCCAGCCACCTTGGACACACGTTCTCAGGACCTCCTGAGGGCTGGGTCACCGGCCATGGTCACTCATATTTGGCTCACAATAAATCTTTTCAGATATTTTACAGAGTCTGATTCTTTTTGTTAACACCCATAGCAATATATGCTTTCAGAAAAATTATAGTTATGCTTTGATGTACTCACATGCTAAATAAATGGCAAGGATAGTTTTCTTTTTTTTCTTTTTTGAGGCAGAGTCTCACTCTGTCGCCCAGGCTGGAGTGCAATGGCCTGATCTAGGCTCACTGCAACCTCCGCCTCCCAGGTTCAAGAGATTCTCCTGCCTCAGTCTCCAAAGTAGCTGGGATTACAGGCACATGCCACCAAGTCCAGCTAATTTTTTTAATTAGAGATTGGGTTTTGCTGTGTTAGCCAGGATGGTCTCGATCTCCTGACCTCGTGATCCACCCACCTCGGCCTTGCAAGGAGTAGTTTTCTTTTTTTCTTTTTTTCTCAGTTTCATAGGATTCCAGGAATAGTTTTCTTTAAACCAACAAAATAATAAATTTTGTCATGCCGTCAGCCCATCCACATGTAGTCACAACTGAGTTTTAGTCTTTCATAGAGAAGGCCCCTAGATAAGAAAAACTAAAAACAAAGATGATGCGTTCCTCCGCTTGCCTTCTGAGGACACCCTGCCCTGTAAGGGAGTAGCTTTCAATAAAATGTCTCTTCTCACTGCACTCAGTGACTGGCCTTGAATTCCTTCCTGCGTGAGATCCAAGAACCCTCTTTCGGGGTCTGGATCAAGACTGTTTTCTGATCACACCACCACCACTGGCTAATTGAATCAGAATCTCAAAAAATGGGTCCCAGGCACCTGCATTTTGGTTACGGTTATTAAAACCCTCCCCAGGTGACTGAAAGGTTCAACCAGCGTTGAGAGCCAACCTCCCTGTTATATAGAGGAGGAAACGGAGGCTCAGAGAGGAGGTGTAATTTACCAAAGGCTGAAGAATGTTAAGAAAACAGGTGGGGGAGCCGCTTGCGGATTTCCAGTTCGGAACCCGTGGGAAAGTTTCCTGCTGGGCCAGACGAGACACATCGGCAGGAGACAGGGCATGAGGTGCCCGGGAAGCAGGCCACACTGCCAGCTGCCCCTTCACCGGCCTCACCTCGGACTGTGCTCTTTCCCCAACACCATTTGGCACATAGGTTATGATGTCGTAATTTAACTCAGCGCTATGTTTTGAGGGAGAAATTTAATTGAGAGAAATGTCTGCTTGATTATCTTATCCCTTTATCGCTGCCAGGGGACAGGACGTGTCTGTGGCTCGTCGCCAGGCATTCAGGCCATGGGGATTTCCGAGTCTCCTGCGATGTGCTAAGATGTGGGTCACTTTCCCAGAGAGGGTCGTCACATCCAGGTGGAAGCCAGCAGCCCAAGGCCAAGATCCCCAGCCTTGGAAGGATCCAGACAAGGTTATTCTTAGGCCAAATGAATTTGGGAGTCTGTTGCTTTGGTGAATGTGCTGATCCGCCTTCCATCACCTTAGAATGTCATTGATTTGAGCCACAGGAAGCCTTTAAAAAAAGTCCCACAAGCCAAGCTCAGTGGTGTATGCCTATAGTCCCAGCTACTCAGGAGGCTGGGGTGGGAGGATCACTAGAAGCCAGGAGTTCAAGGTGAGCCTTGCCAACATAAAGAGACTCTTGTCTCTAAGAAATAAATAAGAAATAAAGGCCAGGCGAGGGTGCCTCATGCCTGTAATCCCAACACTTTGGGAGGATAAGGTGGGTGAATCACAAGGTCAGGAGTTCAAGACCAGCTGTCCAACATGGTGAAACTATTCTTGTACTAAAACTACAAGAATTAGCCAGGTGTGATGGAGCATGCCGTAATCCCAGCTACTCAGGAGGCTGAGGCAGGAGAATCTCTTGAACCGGGGAGGTGGAGGTTGCAGTGAGCCGAGATCATACCATTGCACTCCAGCCTGGGCAACAGAGCGAGACTTTGTCTCAAAAAAAAGAAAGAAAGAAAGAAAATACCCCACAGGACATGAGGAAGACAGTGTGCTTCCTAGTCTAATGCAGGCACGTCTCACCTTTCTTTCCCCAAACCTGTCCCTGCCCCTGCTTCCTGGCCTCACTGTCCCCCAGACACCCAGGAGGGAAACCTGAGACTCAGCCCGGCGCCCCATCCCACATCTCCCAACCCCGCCCGTTCAACTCCCGCACCAAACCCTTCCTTAGACCTGCTGGCTTGCTCTCGGGGGGCTATGCCAGGGGCACCTGGAGGTTCCCTGATGCCCACACCCTGGCCCACACTTGGCACAGATCCCTTTGTCATATTTGCAGGCCTGTTGGTGTAGAGCAATATCTATGGTGTTTTTATTTGCATTTCTGTAATTCACACAGGTCTTTCCGTTCCTCCGCCTATGTCTCTGCTGTTGTGTTGCTGAAGCTTTTTGATTCTCTTTCCATGGCATCCCTTGCCCTCCAGGCTCTCATCTCAAACCAGGCCACAGCCCACACTGTTCCCTGCCTTGCTTTCCCAGGATCTCACTGAGCCAGCCGCCCCAAGCAAGAGTGTGTCCCTCCTCTGCCCCACCTTCAATAACGGCCTGGGGCCTCCTTCGGAAGCATGCACACTCCTCAGTCCGCCCAGGGCTCTTCAGAGTCAGCTCCGCCTGGGTTTCCAGCCTGATCTCTTCCTCCTCATCCCCTCTCCACAGCCTGACCCCTCCTCCTTGCCCGGCCCATCCCTTAGTTTAGGCTTTTCTTGCTCTACCTGGAGCCGGCCTTAAGGCCCAAGATCCAGTGCAGGCTTTCTCGCAGCAGCTGCATTCCGCAGCTTCGCCCCCTCAACTCCCCAGCACTGGCCTGCCCTGACCTCTTTCTGCCTCATGTTTTCATCCCATGTGGCCGATCTCTCCCAGAGGCCACGAGCTCCTGAGAACCTACTGTGCATCTGGGTCCCCTCTTCCGCCCTGCCCGATCCTTTCTCCCAGGCCAGCCCATAACACAGCTGGAACCCACAGACAGGGCTGTGCAGTGGGTCAGCCTGGGCTACAGAGCATCTGGGAGCAGGAGGGGAGGGGCGGCTAAAGGGACACAGAGGCTGAAAGCCTGAGCATTGGCAGACTCCTAGGCCCTGAGGACTGAGGGGGAGGAGCGAGTAGAGAAGGCGCCCAGCTCCTGGGCTGGTCCATGTGGGGGTGGGGGAGTTGGGGACACGGCCTGGTTAGACGTGTCTGTGGCCAACAGAACTCGGGTCTCTGAGCAGGGGCTTTCAGCCTGGGGCTGAAAAGAGCTGAGCCCAAGAGGAGAGCTGGGCTCATTGCGGTAGAGGAGGCATCCACCCAGGGGTGCATGCCACACTGCCCAGGACGTGGGAGGACAGCGAACCCTGAGATGAAGCTGTAGGAGGCGGCCCAGGAGGACTGCAGGGGTGGCCGAGCTGGGTAAGAGGGCAGTGTCTTCAAAACCAAGGGAGAGCCTGGGCGCAGTAGCTCACACCTGTAATTCCAGCCCTTTGGGAGGCCAAGGCAGGTGGATCACCTGAGGTCAGGAGTACGAGACCAGGCCGGCCAACAAAGTGAAACCCTGTCTCCGCTAAAAGCACAAAAATTAGCCAGGCCTGGTGGCACGTGCCTGTAATCTCAGCTCCTTGGGAAGCTGAGGCAGGAGACTTGTTTGAGCCTAGGGGACAGAGCTTGCAGTGAGTCGAGATCACGCCACTGCACTCCAGCCTGAGCAACAAGAGCAAAACTCCACCAAAAAAAAAAAAAAAAAAAAAAAAACCGCACAAAGGGAAATGGTGAGTGAGCAGCTTGTACTCAGATGCTGCGAGCATGAACCTGCGACCTGGCCCAGCCTGCGCCACTACACCCCAAACCTTCTCTTTAGGAGCAGCCAGCGTGTGCGGGGAGCAGACACCACCTCCCCTCTGGTGGCTCTGTGTCACAAAGCCCAGCGTCTGGGGTTTCCCTTCCTGAGGTTTCGTTTCGTCTCAGTTTCTCCTGAGCGAAGCGTGGAGGTGGGTGCTGAGCACGGGGTCTCCACACACCCGTCACAGCCCTGCCCCTTGCTTTCTGGTCACCTCTGCTTCTACCACACCCTTTTCTTCTCTATACCACAATTCCAGGGAGATAAAGTGAAACAGACGCTGGGCATGGAAGGCAGTGACCTCCACTTTGCGTCACTGGGATGCAGTGGATGGGCCTCAGGGTATAGGCCAGAGCAGATGGGTGTTAAATAATGGGGAAGCGTCAGGCTGAAGATATTTTATTCTCCAGTCTATGGTGCAGCTTCCCAGGGTGCTTTAAAGCTTTAGGATGGGCTTGTTAGCCTCACACTCCGGGAAAAGCAGTGCAGGAAGAGAAGGAGGAGGAGGAGGCGCTGGCTAGTGCAGCAGACCAGACTCCACTCCCACCCCTCGGGCATGTAACCCTGTGCCTTGCACGTGAGAAGCCAAGGCTTCAGAGACTCAGCTCCTCTCCACCCCACCCGCCGCCTGGTCGGATCCCAGAGGCCACCTGCCCCTGCTCCTAGGGCCCCGCTGCCCGAGCCTCAATAGACACCGTGACCCGCAGAGAGCCGCAGCTCGACCTCAGGTCCCACTCCTGGCTAGCATTGTACGGCAGTCCTGGGGATCCCTGCTGAGGAGACAGTTGGACGTTCAGCCAGCGACACCAGGCCTGGTCACAGGCGAGCACCACGGTGCCCTCAGGGTTGCTGTAGGTACACTGGCTGCGGGCTGCCCTTTCCTGCACAGCCAGGTCCCAGCTGCCCCCTGCCTTTCTGTCATCCAGCCATGTGACCCGAAAGCCCAAGGGGTCCCGGGTGACGGGACACACCAGCTGCTCCTCGTTCAAGGCGGGCACCACCTGGCCTTTGAGGTAGGCAGGGCCGGCGCAGTAGGCCCGGATGTTCAGGAGCTGATCGGTATACTGCTGCAGCCAGTTGAAGAGGTAGGCCAGGTGGCAGTCACACTGCCAGGGGTTGCCATGTAGGGCCAGGTTGAACAGGTTGTAGTTGGTGTCGAAGATGCCCTCCGGAAGCGTGCTCAGCTGGTTCTTGGACAGGCTGAGCAGCTCCAGCTTGGACAGGTTCTGGAAGAGGGCTGGGTGCAGGGCCGTCAGGTTGTTGCTGCAGAGGTAGAGCTTGACCAGCTCCTGGAGGTCCCTGAAGATGCCAGCTGGGAGGTGAGCAATGGCATTGTGTGAGAGCGTGAGGGAACTCAGGTTGGACAGGTGGGCAAAGGCACCCTCAGCCACAGTCTCCAGCTGGTTATGCGACAGAGACAGGCCGACCAGGCGAGGGGTGTGGGCAAAGAGGCCGGCAGGCAGGACTCGAAGCCCGTTCCCCTGCAGGCTCAGAAAGGTCAGATTGCCCAGGGAAGAGAAGATCGGGAGTGGCAGGTGCGTGATGACGTTGCGCTGCAGCCACAGCCTCTCCAGGCGGAAGAGCTGGGAGAACACCGCTAGGGGCAGCTCTGAGATCTTGTTGCCATCCAGGAAGAGCTCCTGCAGGCTGCCCAGTTTGCCAAACACCCCCTGGGGGAGGCCAGAGAGTGCGTTGTTGCTCAACTTCAGGCTCTGCAGGCTGCTGAGTGGGTGGAACAGCTCCTCGGGGAGCTGGGCCAGGCGGTTCTGGGCCAGGTTGAGCGTCTTCAGACGGGTCAGAGGCTGGAAGAGCCTCCTGGGCAGTGCCTGGAACCAGTTTCCCTGCAGGTGCAGGGACTCCAGGGCAGGCATGTGCTGGAAGAGACCCTCGGGCAGCGCCTCCAGCATGTTGAAGTTGAGGGTGAACTTGCGCAGCGAGGTCAGGTTGGAGAAGATGTTGGCGCTGAGGTTTGAGAAGCTGCTGCCTGTGATCTCCAGGTCCTCCAGCTCGGGCAGCCCCCCAAAGGCATCTGGCCAAAAGTGGCGGAGCTGCGTGTTGAGGAAGACCACCTTGGACAGGTTGGGGTTGCTACCAAAGGCTCTGGTTTCCACCGTGGTGAACAAGGTCTCCACAAACACGATGTCTGTGGCGTGTGGCGGGATGTCCGGCGGGATGGTGGCCAGGTCATCTGAGCAGAACACCTCCTGGACGAAGCAGTCGCAACCCGTGGGGCAGGGCTGGGCGGGCCTGGCCAGGAGCAGGAGGGAGGCCCAGCGCAGCCAGGCTCCAGTGAGCATCTTCTGGATTCAAGGAGGGAAAAGAAACACGAAGGGAAACTGTCATCACACGGCGCGACGCAGTGACCAGAGCACCGGACAGCGAGCTCGAACATGTGGCGCGACCGAGACCCAGGGCTTTGGGGCTTTCTGTATTCTTTCCAGATCGGGGACAGACGTGAAAAGGAGACGAAAAGGCATGGAAGAGAGGTAGAAAAGGAGAGGGTGGGCACTGTGGGATTTTTAAAGATAATAGATAGGATATGGACAGATGATTCCTGTGTTGGAAGTTCCTAAACCATAACTCTTCCTGAGTTTCCAAATGATGCGGAGAGCCTGGCACCTGCAGTTTCCACAGTTGGTGGAGGGGGAGTGCAGCCACTGGGATGAGGTGGGCTCCCCAAAACTGCTGCTGAAATGCCCTCCTCCTGGCCACTTTTGCCTACTCTTCCACAGCGGGGCTCAAGCAGCCTTCCAGCATCATGTGGACAGAAGGACTCCAGATGTGAGGATTCTACAGACCAGTAGATTTCTTTAAAACTAGGGAGGGGAGGGCTGGGTGCAGTGGCTCACCTGTAATCCCAGCACTTTGGGAGGCCGAGGCAGGTGGATCACCTGAGGTCGGGAGTTCAAGACCAGCCTGACCAACATGGTGAAACCCCATCTCTACTAAAAATACAAAATTAGCCGGGAGTAGTGGTGCGCGCCTTTAATTCCAGCTACTTGAAAGGCTGAGGCAGGTGAATCGCTTGAACCCAGGAGGTGGAGGTTGCGGTGAGCTGAGATCACACCATTTCACTCCAGCCCAGGCAACAAGAGCGAAACTCCATCTAAAAAAAAAAAAAAAAAAAAAAAAAAAAAAAAAACTAGGGAGGGAAAACAAGCTTTTAATTTGCTCAATATTAACCTTTTTAAAACTGTTAGCATCTACCCACAGGTCACAAATTGCCAATGCACCTTACAAATATGTTTTGTTTCTTCCTCAGGGACCTTTTTCATATAAGAATCAGTAGCGAACATGTACAAATTGGAAAACATCACAATAAAAGTCTAGGTTTCAGAATGATCCGGGGACAGCGGGCCCTCATTTCCACATGGCAAGACCAGCTGGGGCTTCATTGCCCCTGCCCTGTCAGAGCGCTCTAGGCTGCCCCTGTTCCCACCCACAGCACTTATTCACATGGCTTGGAGTGGTCCTGATTCCATGAGTTCAAATCTTAGGTCCATCACTTTCTAGCTACATGACCTTGGGCTTGTTACTTAATCCATCCGTGCTTCAGTTTCCTTATCTGCACAATGAGGATTATAATAGTCCCTACCTCGTGAGGGTAATTCTTAAGGATTAAGTGAGTGTGTATAGGTAACAGTTTTACATCAGGATCTGGCATAGAGTGAGTAATTAACCAACCACATTAACTATTGTTAAAGGTTACAAGCCACCATCATTACAGAAAAGGTTATTTCAAGACCAAAAAAAAAAATTAAAAAAAAATGCTCTTTAGACGGAATACACTTGAATTTACCAAAATTTAAAAAAAAAGGAAGAAGCCCTCTCACAACATAATCCTAATTTTTCTTAACTAATCTGTTTTCAGTATAAGGTTGCCGTTGGATACCCGAAACGGGTTCCGCAGGTGCAGAATCTGGGTCCCCAGCACTCTTCACTGGCTGTCTCTCTGCTGCCCTCTGCTGATGCCTCGTCCACCTCGCAATTCAGCTTCTGGCTGAAGGTCTCCCATTAAACTCAGGGCTCCGGGAAGCCCCCTTTACTCTCTCCCACTCAGTCCCTCAGTGACTTTCAGTCCTTCCAGGAATGTTCTGCCTCATCATTAGAGAAGGGACAACTTCTCCCTGAGAAAATGCTGAGCTCCCTTTCGGCTGCTCCGAGCCACGCACAGCTAAGTGAGCTAGGGAAGGTGTAAAGAAGGCCTCTGCTAGCGATACCGCGGGCCTGGGGTTACAATCTGACTCCTGCAATCAATCACCTCTTCCAGGAAAAGGCAAACATCCCTGCCACTTAGGACATGTGAGGGAAAGGAACACGCCTCAGGCAAATGTGTCCTTAGACCTCAGCCACAGAGTTAGCATGAGACCGAACAGCGAGAAGGCAGTGCACCTGGCTGAAAAGGCATGGGGGGGGGCGCTTGTCCCCCAACACACACACAGCTGCCACCAGTGCCCGGGCTGCCCCTGAGGCACCTACACAAAACCCCGGGGGTCCTGAAAGAAACCGCCCCGACCCTAGGAAGGAAGACCTGGAGGTACATGTCTTCACCTTCACACTCAGCTTAGGCACCAGAATGATGCGTTCTCGCGGAAGTCTTTTCTGAGTACTCATCTCCCTATGCCCGGAGCAGTGGTGACTTCCTGTGGGCTCAGGCAGGTTGTGTGGAATGGAGCTCTCCAAGGCTGGAAGAGCAGCTTGGGAGGCACAGCCGCCCCCCGTGGGATGGACAAACCCAGAATGAACGACCCCCAGCCAGGCTGCCAGAGCCGCCTGGATTCCTCCTGAGAGTAAGAGGGGAGCAGTTCTGTTTAATTTGATCATTTTTTTGAGACAGAGCTTCACTCTGTTACCCAGGAGGCTGGAGTGCAGTGGCACGATCATAGCTCACTGCAGCCTCAGTCTCCTGGTCTCCTGGGTGTAGGTGATCTTCCTGCCTCAGCCTCCAGAATAGTTAGGACTATAGGCGTACACCCCCATGCCTGGTAAACCCTTATTTTTAACATGCTACCATGTGACCATTGTGCAGTCCCCCTTCCTTGCTAGCCCCTTTGATCATTGTCTCTCAAAGGTCATTTCCAGAAAGTCATTTCCTGGGAATGATGGGTTGGATAACGCTGGGGCGTGTGGGTCCCGAGACCATCTGGCCAGCCTCCCCACAGGGAGAGTGAGGCAGATCTCAGGGTGTTGACAGCAGGGCTTGGCTTGTGGAGCTCACATGTGGTTTTGTTCATCACTCCTGCCAGGAAAACAGGACCAAAGCCAGAGGCGCATCATGGAAAGCTCAGGTTGGGGAGCGTGTGTCTCTGCTGAGCAACCCCAGCTGCTTCCTGGCTTCCCTTGGGCTGTGCCTCTAACTTTTAATCCATTGTCATTTGGAAAGAGTGTGCTCTACATATTTCCAACAAAGGAAGGAGCTCTGGAATTCAAGCCTTGAATCAAAACCATGGTGCTGTTGGCAGAGAAAGTCAAGCGTAGGCAAGTCAGCTAAGGCTCAGAGATGCGGGCAGAGGGAGAGACATCTCTCTATCTCTCTGACATGGGGGTTTGGCTGAGGAGTCAGTTCCCACCTGCCAGTTCCTGAAGCTCCCACATATACGTCTTGATCCTCAGGGCATACCTACAAGTGCCCACGACAGGGAGATTGGGGCTCCCAGAGCTACAGTCTGGGCTGGCCCAAGGGCACACAAAACGAAGACCAGTCCTAACAGCCCAGGCTCTGCAGGGTGCTTGCCCTGACACCACCAGGCTCTGTCCCAGGGCAGTGGAGTGGGTGGGTGGGCAGGCCCGCTCCTCGTATCTGCAGGCACCAGGGAGAACATCATCTACCTGAAGCTCTGCCCACTGTCAATTCCCTTCTCTTCCCCCGCCCCCACTCTCCAGCACCGTCAGTAGAGATCCCCCACACAGCTGTCCCTGGACACCCCACAGACCTAAGGCTGTGAATTCTGGGGCATGGTCAGCCTAGGGAAGAGGGACCCGGGGAGGCAGCCCATGCAGGCTGAAGTCCTGGGTACCCAAAGCGTGGTTTCAAATGGGGGCGCAGTCTCCAGATGGGCATGTGCCCTTGGTACCCCTTGGGGTTGGTATGAGAGGAGGAAGAGGATGAGAACAGGGCTCTCTAAGGTTCAGGGAAAGACCCCTCTTGCCTGGGTCTACTGGGGTGGGGGGCGGGGAGGCAGGGACATTTCTCACAGTGAAGGCGCAGAATGCTGACAGTTTCCAGACGGTGCACTCCCAGCCCAAGCCCCATCCTCACCTCATTCTGGAGTGGCTATGAGTCAGACAGTCTGGGTTCATGTCCTAACCCCACTCCAGCTTAGCTCTGTGTCCTCGACTGCATCGCATAACCTCTCTGTGTTTCGCTTTCCTCCACTTCAAAACAGTGAGCACAGCACCACCTTCCTGGTGGGGATGTGAGGAGGAATGAGAAAATGCCTGGAACGCTCCAACCTCAGGACCTGACACACGGCACGTGACCTGCAACGTTAGTGACCCTGATGCTCCGAGTTTAGCGAGGCCCCAGCTCTGTGCTGAAGCAGTCAGAGCTTCGCTAGGGAGAAACCCATGAGATCACCCAGCCACCCCACTGTGAGCCAGCGAGAGGCTCTCCACGCCCTCCTCCTGGCTCCTTTCCTCCAGCCAAGGGAAAGCGTCACTGTCTGGTCCTTGGTTTAGGGCAGCACAGATTCTCAGGGCTTTGGCCGGGAGGCTCTGGACTTGGGCCTCTTCCCCAGCCTGCCCTCAAGTAAGCAGGTCACTGGGGAGCCCTGGAGAAGGAAGGGCCCCCGCCTGGGCACTGTGGAGGCTGGCCCTGAGGACCACAGCAGGGCGGCAGCCAGAGGCTTTCTGCTCCTGATCTGGGAAGAAGACCAGCCGATGCCCACAAAAATGTTCCACGCTTTGGGCAAGCCAAGGAAGTCTGGCTTTTTAAACAGGTCTTTTTGGGGGTAGGGAGGGGTTGGCTGGGTACAAATGAACTCCTTCCTCTCCTCAGTTGCTCTTGGGAGGGTACATTTCTGTGCACGCCTCAAGCCGGTCTGTCATGTACCACAGAGCTAAGCCTCACACCTTGCACAGGGTGATAGGGCCAAAACCCGGCCCGACACCCAGGGACTGCTGCCTGAGCCTGGCTATGTGGAGGTCTGCCTCACCAACAGGGCTGGATTTGGCCACTTGCGCTCCAGCTCAGCTGGAAGCACAAAGAGGGGCTTCTGAGACCTGTCCAGAGTCCCCGGCTGCCTCAGCTGATCCTCTAAGAAGACCCCTTGCTCCCCAGACCTGGTCCCCTCTCTTTTCAACCCAGCAAGATAAGTCTAGTGGCTGAGGGGGTTAGGCTTGGGCTGGGTGCCGGCCTCTGCTCCTGCCCTGGCCAGCCCACCCCATTCACTGCCCAGTTGTGTCCCAGGGAGTAAAGCCACCTCCCAGAGTCCCAGCCTCTGCATCTGTAAACCATGATGACAATCATCATCATAATAGCTGAATTACAGCCTTATTAGGGCTATTGTGGCTCCTAATGAGCTAACAGGCATTGGACCACAGCAGAAAAACAGAAACAACACAAATGCCGAGCATGAGGGATGGGTGACATGAATTATGCTATGCAGATATAATGGAAATCCTCTCTGCTATCTTTCAAATTATGTTAGAGGCTCATGTCTATAATCCCAGCACTTTGGGAGGCAGAGGCAGGGGGATCGCATGAGACCAGGAGTTTGAGATCAGCCTGGGCAACATGATAATATCTCATCTCTACAGAAAATTAAAATTAGCTGAGCATGGTGGTGCATGCTTGTAGTCTCAGCTACTCGAGAGGCTGAGGCGGGAGGATCGCTTGAGCCTGGGAGGTCGAGGCAGCAGTGAGCAGTGAGTGACTGCACTACCACACGCCAGCCTAGGTGACAGAGGGAGAGCTTGTCTCAAAAATAAAAACAAAAATTTTAAATGAAAAAAAATTATTATAGATGTTTATTTATTGACAAGATGTTTGCAATATCTTTTTTCTGTTTTTTTTCAGACAGAGTCTCGCTCTATCGCCCAGGCTGGAGTGCAGTGGCGTGACCTCGGCTCACTGCAACCTCCACCTCCCAGGTTCAAGCAATTCTCTGCCTCAGCTTCCTCAGTAGTTGGGACTACGGGCATGTGCCACCATGCCCAACTAATTTTTGTATTTTAGCAGAGACGAGGTTTCACCATGTTGGCCAGGCTGGTCTCGAACTCCTGACCTCAGGTGATCTGCCCACCTTGACCTCCCAAAGTGCTGGAATTACAGGTGTGGGCCTCCGCAGCCTGCCTGTTTGCAATATCTTAAATGAAATAGATGAAATCCCAGAATGCTACTTTTCCATTCTTAAGGTGTATTTGTGCACAGAAAACATAATAGAAGCTTATGCACAAAATATTTGCAGTGGGGCTGGGCACAGTGGCTCACACCTGTAATCCCAGAACTTTGGGAGGTCAAGGTGGGCAGATCACCTGAGGTCAGGAGTTCAAAACCAGCCTGGCCAACATGGTGAAAACCGTCTCTCTACCAAAAATACAAATTTTAGCTGGGCGTGGTGGTGTGCATCCATAATCCCAGATACTCAGGAGGCTGAGGCAGGAGAATCGCTTGAACCCAGGAGGTGGAGGTTGCAGGGAGCCAAGGTCATGCCACTGCACTCCAGACTGGGCAACAAAAATGAAACTCCATCTCAAAATACATGTATATATATTTGTGGTGGTTGCCTCTGAAGAATCAATTTGTGGATGACTTTAATTTTTTCCTTGTGTTTAAAAATATATGTTCTAGGCTGGGCACGGTGGCTCACACCTGTAATCCCAACACTTTGGGAGGCCAAGGTGGGCAGATCATGAGGTCAAGAGATCAAGACCATCCTGGCCAACATGGTGAAACCCCACTTCTATTAAAAATACAAAAATTAGCTGGGTGTGGTAGCAGGTGCCTGCAGTCCCAGCTAATCGGGAGGTTAGGGCAGGAAAACCGCTTGAACCTGGAGACGGACGTTATGTGCCATAGCTGACCCAGAGTTAGAACCTAAGCAATGCCATCTTAAACCCTGCACCCTGCAACCACCAAGAAAAACGGTTTTTCCAAAAATAAGTTGTAACTGCTGCCCCGTTTCCTTTGTGATAACTGCTTGCTGCCCCGTTTTCCTTGTGATAACTGCTGACGTTGACTTCTGTGAAAAAGGGCTAGCTTGCTCTGCATAACACCGATTGCAAAAAAAAAAAGAACCCTGTGCCCCACCAGGATGTGGGTTTTCTGCTTAAATCCCTTGCTCCCCCTGAGCTCTGGGCCACGGATTGGAGAGACCCTAGTCCTCCGTGGTCACCGGCAATAAATGACCCTCTGAACTGGCTTACATTAGTCTCAGTGGTGATTCTGTACTCGCTTGTTTACAACATTTGCGGTGAGCTGAGATTGTGCCACTGCACTCCAGCCTGGTGACAGAGAGCAAGACCCCCTCTCAAACAAAAAAAAAAATATATATATATGTTCTACATTTTTAGGTAAGAAACATATCACTTTTCCTGTAAGGTTGAAACCTATTTTATTCTAAATATTGAGATAAACGTGAAAAATGCAAAGCACAATTCCACACACATAGTAGGTGCTTACGTGACTCTTTCCTTCCAGGCAGTGACGTTGCAAAGGCCCAAGGGAGCTTGTCTATCAGCTGTGTGAGTGTTCTGGAAGAGAAGACAGCTGACAGGTTGCACCAAGAGGCAGTCATGAACTGGGCACTATGCCACCCTCTTGATTTATACCCACCCTTCCAGGCCAGCAAAAGTCACACTTACCCCATGAAGCCTTCATTGACTATCCTTTTTTTTTCTTTTTGAGACAGTTTCCCTCTTGTCACCCAGGCTGGAGTGCAGTGGCGCAATCTTGGCTCACTGCAGCCTCCACCTCCCAGGTTCAGGTGATTCTCCTGCCTCAGCCTCCTGAGTAGCTGGGATTACAGGTGCCCGCCACCACACCCGGCTAATTTCTGTATTTTTAGTAGACAGGGTCTCACCGTGTTGGCCAGGCTGGTCTCAAACTCCTGACCTCAGGTGATCTGCCCGACTCAGCCTCCCAAAGTGCTGGGATTACCAGCAGGAGCCACAGCAACCAGCCCTTTCTTGGATCCTCGGATCCTCTGGTACTGTGTTGAATGCCTGGGCTCTCCCGCTCTGTTTTCTAGTTGGGTGCACCCATCCATCTGAGCCTGGGCTCTGTAGGTGGGTGTAGTTCAGGGTCATTTTGCAACCTTCAGAACTAGACTACATGGTCTAGTTTTCAAAAAACTAGAAAACAGACCCGTCTCTGTGAGCGGCTCAGCTGCACCCCAGCACCTGGCTCAGGGCTAGGCACTTCGAAGGCAGCCAGGCCCTGCACGGTGAATTGAAGGGAATGTGTTCCGGACCTTCGGTGACTTTACATCTCAGGCTTCACTCTCATCCTGCTTAGTAGCAGGGGAAAGCACTTTCGCTCTGCCAGTGACCCAAGCTGGGATCAGATTCTGACGCCATCACTTACTAGCCGTGGGGTCTTGGGCAAATCACTCCAACTCTCTAAGCCTCAGTTTTTCCTTCCTAAATTAACACGTCTGCCCTTAGGGTTAATATTAGCACTCCATTGGATGATAAATATGCTAAATAAGGTAGGAAATATAAAGCCCTTAACCCAAGCCCTTAAAAGGCGGCTCCCTGCAGCTTTATATGACCGTAACTTTGATCATATGAGCCAGCAGCTTCTGCGAAGGAAACTAAGAGCCACTTATCTTTGTGCCTGAGCTGGGTGCGGAGGTGTGCGCTTGTAATCCCAACTACTCAGCAGGCTGAGTGGGAGGATCGCTTGAAGCCAGGAGTTCAAGACCAACCTGAGCAACATAACAAGACCCCATCTCAAAAAAACAATAATGATATTAATAAATAATATTTAATATTAACATAGTATTAATAAATAGTTAATACGATTTATTAAGCCAAGATGACAAGTATAAACTAGGCAGAACCAGGCCAACCTAGACATCTGGTCGCCCTGCCTATCCTCTACTCACTAGGAGCTCCCTGCAGGCAGAGACCCAGCAGTGGTCTTCATCTGACAGCCACCAGCCCCGCACCCCACCCCCCACCTTCCTCCTGCCGGGAACCTCGCGGACTTCTCCTCCCGTGACAGGGTCCCCCCAGGAACTGCAGCCTGTCTGGAGCTGCGGAATGCTCTGAAACCAGGGAGATCGCAAGTCCCTCTCCCGCCCCCACGTCCCTGCAGATGCAGGAGCCCTTTAGTGACCCCGGGAGCCTACCGTGAGAGCTGAGCAGGTGGCGCCGGGCTGCCCGGTCTTCCTCGGGAGCAGAAGGGAGTCTGGTGTGGCCTGTGGTCAGCTCAATCCAGCCCCCCACGCTGATCAAAGTTCCAGGCAGTGGCTCCTCCCCTCACGTGGCCCGAACGTCCCGGGATGTCACTGGGGTCACAGGTCGGGAGAGGGCCTCGGCAAGGCCTCTGAAGATTGCAAAATGACCCTGAACTACACCCGCCTACAGAGCCCAGGCAAGGCCGAAATCCCCCCCACCCTGGGTTGCCAGGTTGGCTCCTTCAGGACCCCAAGGCTAGAAATTCCGCCAGCTGCTGAGGTGCGGAGGACTGCGATGGGGTCCTCGCTCACACCCGCGCCCCAGGAGCAGAGGCAGAGGAACTGGAGGCCTGCCTTCATCCTTGGGCCCCTGCTCGGCTCTCAGCGCTGAGACATTCCAAGAGGGCTTCGATTTGTAGTTTTGTCTTATTTGTTTGTTTGTTGAACTAATGAACTTTCTAAACGCTTTCTGAGTTAGAAGGGGAAAAGTTACGGGGAGGTAAATTCGGGCTCAGGATGGAGAGGAGCGCTCACACGCTCAGGGCTGCCTAAGGGCTGAAGACGCTGCTTTGGGAGGGAGGGACTTTCCTGTCTCTGGAGGTGTGGAGCCAGGGCTGCGGGACACGCAGAGTGTGTGTGTGGTGCATGTGTGCGTGTGGGTGTGGTGTGTGTGTGGTGGGTGTAGGTGTGTGTGTGGTGTGGGTACGTACATGTGTGAGCGATCGTGTATGTTGTGTGTGGGGGGAGTGCGTGTGTGTGGGTGTGGTGTGAGTGGGTGTAGGGTGTGTGAGTGGGTGTAGGTGTGTGTGGTGTAAGTGGGTATGTACCTGTGTGAGTGAGCGTGTATGTTGTGTGTGCAGTGCGTACGTGCATGTCAGGGTGGTGTGTGTGTGAGTGGGTGTAGGTGTGTGTGTGGTGTCAGTGGGTATGTATATGTGTGAGTGGGCATGTGTGGGGGGGAGTGCGTGTGTATGGGTGTGGTGGGTGTGTGAGTGGGTGTAGGTGTGCGTGGTGTGAGTATGTATATGTGTGAGTGGGTGTGTATGTTGTGTGCGTGGTGAGTACATGTGTGTGTGGTGTGTGTGTGAGTGGGTGTGAGTGGGTGTAGGTGCATGTGTGGTGTGTGGGTATATATGAGTGAGCATGTGTGTGTGTGATGAGTGTGTGAGAGCATGTGTGGTGAGTGTGAGTGGATGTGTGGTGTGGGGGTGTGTGATTACTATGGGTATATGAGTGTGTGGGTGTGATGCATGTGTGTGCGTGTGACGACTGTATGTGGGGAGGGTGTGGTGAGTGTGTGGGGGTGTGTGTATTTGTGGTGTGGAGGGGTTGTATATGTTACTGTGTGTGTGAATGCGTGTGTTTGGGTGTGTGTGCGAGTCCATGTGTGTATGTGTGGTGTGTGGTGAGTATGGATAGCTGTGCAGGGATGAGTGCATTGGGGTGTGTGGTGAGTGGCTGTGTATGAGTGTGCAGTGTGTGTGTCAGGTGTGTGAGCGAGTGTGGTGTGGTGAGTGGGTAAGTGAATGTGTCGGGGGGTGTGGGGGGTGTGGTGAGTGGGTGTGAGTGTGCAGTGAGTGTGAGAGTGTGGGTCTGTGGTGAGAGTGTAGGAGTAGGTGTATATTTAAAGGAGTGCAGGGTGAAGGGGTGACCCAGACAAGCAATCCAAGATTGTCTCAATGCCGAGTCTACTATTTAAAGTAGACTGATGGCCTTTTCTCTCACCGCATGGCATTAATTTTTATCTCACACTTTTTATGAGTGAAAATTAATGTTTTATTTGCTTGTGAGCCAATTGCATCAGCCAAACTGCAAAGGCCTGATAGAGCATGGCGAGGAAGTGTGTTTCAGTGGCGCTATGCCACAAATGCACTCTGGCAGAGGTGAGCAGAAGCCTCTTAGATGGCGAAAGTTGGTGAACATAGTGTGCCCAGCTCCCCCTCAGCAGCCCCCGGACTGGCAAGGGCGGGACAGTGGCTTGGAGAAGCGGCTTGTGTGGGGCACTCACAAGGGCAGGACAGTGGCTTGGAGAAGCGGCTTGTGTGGGGCACTCACAAGCAGGTCTGGGAAGAGCCTGGCGCTGCCTTTCACTTGCCAGGTTCTCAAGGCATCCCCATTCACCTCCAGCAACACCGTCTGCGCATTGCTCGACATGGCCTGGTGAACAAGAGAAACTTGGCATTGGACAGATCTCAGTTTGAATTCTGACTCTTCAACTAGCTAGTCAGTCCTTAGACAAGTTCATCTCTACAAGTCTCTGCATTCTCATCTGGGGAATGGGTGTGGCAGAAGGTCTGGGGAGGCAGGAGAGAGAGAGAGACTCGTGTGTGTGTGTGTGTGTGTGTGTGTGTGTGTGTGTGTGTGTCATGAGACATCTGTGGAAGGGGACTTGCCTTAAAACTTCCAAAAATCAGCCGGGTGCGGTGACTCATACCTGTAATCTCAGCACTTTGGGAGGCTGAGGTAGGCAGATCATGAGGTCAGGAGTTCGAGACCAGCCTGGCCATTATGGTGAAACCTTGTCTCTATTAAAAATACAGAAATTAGCCAGGTGTGGTGGCACATGCCTGTAGTCCCAGCTACCCAGGAGGCTGAGGCAGAAGAATCACTTGAACACAGGAGGCGAAGGTTGCAGTGAGCCGAGATTGCACCACTGTGGTCCAGCCTGTGTGACAGAGCAAGACTCCATCTCAAAAAAAAAATAAAAAATAAAAAAAATTTAAAAAAATTCCAAAGATCTTCTGAGAGAGAAGGGACAAAGATTCTAACTCCTTTCTCCATTATCCAAAGTTCCAGAAAGCTGTTTGAGTGTACTACATTTCAGTGGTTAGGGAAGGGCAGCAAGCCTCTGGCCCCTTATTGAAGGGGTCTAGCCCTATAATACACTGAACTTGACTGACTCCTGTCCAGCTTAATCTCCTGGGACAGGCTTACACCTGGCGGAGGGGATCTAAGGTGCTAAAAGAGTCCAGGTAAATATGATTGGAAGCCCTTTTCCTGGGTATAACTGTGAAATAAAGGAACAGCAGATCATCCCTCTCTTAACTGCTGGAGCTGCACCAGCAGCCGTGACACCCCTGGGACACAGAGACCTGGTTTCTGGGGACGCCTGGGCACTTGGAGGTAGTCAGCTTCATTCAGACAGTGTCTTCTGACACTGGTGTTAAGTAGTCATAAGAGTTCAGAGGTGTGCAAGACAGTCCTACCACCTGCCCACGTGCACGTGTGTGTGTGTGTGTGTGCATACACACGTGTGCTTCAAACAAATGCTGAGTGAATATCAGTGCCTTCCTGGTGGCATAAAAGAACCAGCCTGGGAGCCTGAAGACCTGGGTTGCAGGGCTAGCTCAGCCACTGGCTTACTGGGTGACTGCAGGAAATTCATTTCCTGTCTTCAGCTCATTTTCCTCCTCTACAAAATGGGTTGAACTTAACCTTAAGGTCTGTTCCAGCTGAGGTGGCTTATAGATATTATTTGTTATTTCCTTTTTGGTCCTCATTCACTTTCTTTTCTTTTTTCCTTTTTTGTTTCTTTTCTCTCTCTCTCTCTCTCTCTCTCTCTCTCTCTCTCTCTCTCTCGACAGAGCCTTGCTCTGTTGCTCTGTCGCCCAGGCTGGAGGACAGTGGCACAATCTCTGCTCACTGCAACCTCTGCCTGCTGGGTTCGAGTGATTCTCCTGCCTCAGCGTCCTGACTGGCTGAGATTACAGGCACATGCTAATTTTTTATTTTTAGTAGAGATGGGGTTTCACCATGTTGGCCAGGCTGGTCTTGAACTCCTGACCTCAGGTGATCCACCCACCTCTGTCTCCCAATGTGCTGGGATTACAGGGAGGCCACCGAGACTAGCCTCCCACTCACCTTCCAAAGTCCTATTCTCAGCCAAGAATCTGCTTTCTGTACCTTGCACAAGCATGGCAAGAGCAGAATCCACAGGTGTGAGACCCCCTCCCCCTCACCAAGACATCCATGGAGAGCACACACGGTCTGCGTATACCATTTATTGTTGATTCTGTACACCAAATGTATGAGAAGCAGCATCCAGCAGAAGACAGACCCCTAACCCTGCCCACCAGGGCTCACACTCTACAAAACCCTGAGGCTCTAAAAATCTCTAAATGCATTGCCAAGCACTGGGGATGATTTGCATAATTCTCTAAGCGAGGCAGACGTGATCTGCTTTTGAAGGCAGCATGAAGGCAGTGGGTTGGTGAGAACGATCTCTCCTTAGAAGAAACCTCAGGCGGAAGAAGTTTTACCCGGAAGTGGCTTGCAAGCCTACCCTCTCTGAACCACAGCAATGGCTTCCTTCCCAAGGTCACCACTCCCTCCCCAGCAACCCAGATTCAGTTCTGACTGTGGGATCTGGGAGCTGAATCTTTGAGTGCTTTATAGCTAAAGGCTAGGATATATCTAACATCTGTCAACTAACTCTGGTTCCCGAGTTATCTCTAGCTGTCTGCTCTCTGTAAGCTTCCTGAGTGTGGAAGTTCCTTCCCAATAGCTCTACATCAGCATCCGAAAGGTTGTGGAAAGTGTGTCCGTGAAAAGTTATAAGAACTCTTGGATCTCTGCGTTCTAAGGAGGAAGAACGATATATCTACAGCCCAATTCCCATGAGAGGGACCAGCTATTCTATTCTTTAAGGGATGGATGAGTGTAATCTTTTCCTGCAGTTACAAAGCTTTTGATCTAAATGATACCAAGTGAGATTCCAATAACCAAGACGAAGGAGACCAACAGGGGAGTGGCTTCCATTTTCTTTGGTTTAATGGTGAAAGCTCAAGGCAAGCCATGAGCTCTTGTACGAAGTTTGAAGAGATAAACAAAACTCCCAACCTATGGAATGCCATGCAGAATAATGAGTGGCTCTGTGCCCCGTCACCAGCGGGGAGAGGCGGCACTCATGCCACCAGGGTGCTGTGAGGGCCAGAGGAGAATCCATGTCCAGTGCTTTGAGGAGAATCTGTGCACAGTAAGCACTTTTTAAAAATAGTGGTTCTAACTGGCTTTTCTCCAACACTGACTCATGGCTCCCACTCCAGATGGGCGTGGGACTGTCAAGGAGGGGAAGAGCACACCGAACTCTGTACCCTACTCCAGCTTTTTAGGGGACCAGCCGGTTCGTTCCAGATCTGAGAACTGAGCAAATGCATCATCGTGTTGGAAAGGAGACTCCACCCAGCTTTTCTAGGAGCTCCCCAGCCAGACAACATCGTGCGGAGAGGTTGAAGGACCCGCGGAGGAAAAGGAGGCCCGATGGCTCCATCCAGCCATTCTGATGGGAGAAAGGAAGAGGTAAGAGGTTCACAATAAAGGGGCCCCCAGCCCTCACCTAGGGTGCTCCTGGGTGGCGTCATCTGAGGACAGCAGCCCTCAGGTCAGCCTCTGGGCTGGAGAGGAAGATACTCCAATGTCATGGCTACTGACAGGAATACCCAGGGGTTCTGGGCTAAGATTGGCAAGGCCCACCAGGTGAGGAGGCTCCCCAACTCTCTCCAGCCCTGGCCCAGTTGTGCCTATGCACACAGGCAGCTGGAGCCCACTCACAGGAGCACCCAGCAGGTCTGGAGACAAGGAATGTGGGAAAACCTATGCTTCCTGTCGAGGGGAAAGGGCCAAGCTGCCCCTGTTGGCCCCATCCCACAGAGGCCCCCATCAGCGAGTGATGCTCACATGCCAGGCACTTCCTGTTGGCCCTGGCAACCATTTGTACAGGTCCTCCTGGTGCTACCAATAGTTTGGAAATGCTTGGAGACCCAGATTTGCCGTGGGGAGATGACATCTCTTGACTCTGACAGGCTCATCTCTCCTAGATTCCCTGGGACAGGGAATGAGAAGCTACAGAGTGCACTAGTGTTTCCAGACGTCCCTCTGGACCCTTTTTGTGCGGGAACTGGAAGGGACACCTGGTCAGCACCGTGCTGCTGTGGCCCTGGGGGATGTCACAGGTGTCTTGTGGAGCGGGGGAACTCATAAGAACCGAACAGGATTGGTGGTGGATTTCCAAATCCCGGCAGAGTCAGCGGAAGTTCTTTCTTGAGCAGACCTGGAAACCCTAAAGTCTCCATTTCACCGTTTTTACTTCTAAACCGGTGGGCCAGTTGTCCAGAGAAAGGCACACATTGACAGGAGCATAACTTCTTGAGCGGCACGTGAATACGTGTGTAGCAGGAAGACGGGAGAAGGCAGGCATTCGTGTGGCTGTGACTAGAGGAGAATAACCCTGGAGCAAACAACTCAACTCCTAACAGATCACATGCAGGAGGAGCTCCAGGGAGCCCCGAGACCCAGTGTGACGGTACCCCAGTGTTGCCTGCTGTGAGATTCTAAAGTTTAGCTGCTGGCTGACTGTGATGTTGATGGAGAATTTTACCACATTAGAAAGATGCTGGGTTCCATTACACTTGGTTTCCAATTAAAAGATCTCATCTCTGAGCTATTTCACTTCCCCTAAGTGAAGAATGAAAATTAAAAACAGATACAGACATATCATGTCCATAAAAGGCTCCAGGCAGAGGGGCCTCCAATGAGCTGCATGCAGACAGCTTGCTGGCAGAGAAGGGGGCGTGGCTGCACAGGACTCTGCCATCAGGATGCTTCTGACCTGGCCAGCCAGGGTGCTGTGGTCTCAGGATCTCCAGATTTAATAAAATCTCCGGTTCAGACCAGAGTCTCCCACCCTGTCCACATCCCCATATTCTCCACCCCTGGCCACTGGGCTTTTATGCAGGCCGGCTGTGGGAGGGGCATCCTGGCTCACGGGAAGCAGCTCCTAGGTTAGTCCATCTCCAGAAGCCCCCGTCTCCTCTGGGAAAAGCCCGGGATGCGGGATATTTGTGGTGCTCTGCGCCTTGGTCTGGATGCTGATCACACAGGTGTGTTCAGTTTGTGACAGTTCACCAAGCTGCACACGATCATGCTCCCACTTTTCTGTACATATACTTCAACTACAAATGTAAAAAAGAAAACTCTAGGGGTGAACACAAGAACCCCCCAGGCACCAGATTTCTTTCTCTATCCAGTACCAATAAGCTGATTTTAATGTTTTTAGAAGTCCAAAATCCAACATGATTTTATTCCTTAAAGGGCTAAACTTTTCAAAGCAAAGTTTACAGTTCGGAAAGATCCTTCTCTAAAAGCCTGGACTTGCTGTGCTGGGGTCTTTCTTCCTTTTCCAGATGAAAATCACAAGAGAGACGCTGATGACGGCTCTGTCTCCAGAACTGAGCGACATGACTTTCCTTCTCTCTTCCATAGCGTCCTCAAAGCCAGGCTGCTTGGCGGCTCTTAAGAAACCATTTAAATGGTTTGAAGTCTTCTTTGAGGAGAGAACTCACCCTGCCTTCAGGAGCAGAAAATGAAGCAGAGAACTTTCATTTGAGGGGATGTGCTGGGTCAAGCCACAGCACAAACAAGAGGAAGAAAAGAAGGGAAATCAACTCACATAATACTTAGAGGAGAGGGGCTATTTTGGCGGAGAACTATTCCCACGAAGAGAGCAGGCTGTGGACTGAGTCTGCAGAGGCCAGGAAGGGGCCTGGGCACAGGGAAGGTGGTTCTTGGAGGACAGGTAGGGAGGATTTGGAGGAGGAGTCCTCTTGAAGGAAGCCCAGGGGTGTGAATCAGAAATCCCCAGGGCTTTTGCCATGGCCCGTTGGATATGCCTGATTGTAGGAGGGTCTGGCATGACATGATTCTTTGCAGGAGAATCAGGAAGAGGTAGGCACACCTTTCTCTAGGGTTAGAAAGAGAAATCACGGGAAAACTCCGTAGACCCGGGAGTGGAGGCAGAAAGATGAAATTCCCAGGTCCTCTAGTTCCATCCTTCCCAGCCCTGCTCCAGCCTGTCTCTCTAACACTCATTGGGTGCCTTCATCTGCATCAGGACCGCTTGGCTTCTCTTCTTGCAGCAGCAACAGCCGATGCAGGCAGCCAGGGAGCAGGCCAGGGCAACAATGCCAATTACAATAGCGGCAATGGCCAGCCCGCTCTGGGCCTGGGTCATACCCCAAACGCTGCGGTCATCAGTGACCTGAATGGTAGTCAGATCAGTGTAGTCTTCCACAGAGCTGGTTAACTCAGTGGTAGAAGAGATGGATGTGGTGTCAGGGTAACGGGGTGTGTCTGGGTACCATGGTGTTTCTGGGTAACTAGGCACCTCAGGGACATGGACACTGGGAACAGCAACATTGACATTGATGATAATGAGGGATTGGCCTCGGACGTTGGCTGGGCTGAAACACACAGGTAGAGTGTCCGTCCCTAACCTAGGCTGGTTGAGCAGGAGCCAGTTGCGGAGAGGAAGGATGTCTGAGTCACACCTCCAGGGATTGTCGTACAGCCGCAGCTCACACAGCTTCCCCAAGTGATCGAAGATGCCCAGGGGCAAGTTCTCCAGCTGGTTGTTCTGCAGCTGGATGGTCATGAGGCCATTGACATTGGCGAAGATATTCCCTGGGAGCTGTCTCAGGTGGTTGTTCTGCAGGGAGATGTTCTGCAGGTTGGCCAACATGCGGAAGACGTTCCCATCCAGGTCCTGCAGCGCGTTGGTGTGGAGGGACAGCTCTCGAAGCTCCGTGAGCCCGTTGAAGGCACCTGGGGAGATGAAGCTGATCTGGTTGCGGCTAAGGATCAGGACCTGCAACTGGCGGAGGTTGCTGAAGACATTGTCAGGTAGAGAAGTGATGTGGTTGTCATAGAGCCAAAGCTCCCGCAGGTTGGGCATGGGCCCAAAGATCCCCGGAGAGAGCTCCTTCAGGGAATTGCCAAAGAGAGTAAGGCGGTTGAGCTGCGGCAGCTGCATGAAGATGCTGGGCGGCAGCTGGGAGATGCGGTTGTTGGACAGATAGAGTCTCTGGAGGTTGTGGTTGTTGTGGAAGAGACCGGGAGAGAGCAGCCCAATCTGGTTCTGCTGCAGAGCCAGCTCCTGGAGGTTGACAAGCCCGTCAAAAGTGCCCATGGGGATATCCGTGAGCCTGTTCTCATAGAGCCGGAGGACCTCCAGGTTGCCCAGGTGCTGGAAGACCCTGGGTGAGAGGTGGGTGAGGCTATTCTTGCCCAGATTGAGCTTGGTGAGTCCCACCAGGGGGTCGAAGGCTCCATCAGGGATGTATTCCAGGTGGTTGCCGTGCAGCTGCAGCTCTTTGAGGTTGCTGCACTGGGAGAAATGCGCCGGCTGGATCTGCACCAGCTGGTTACTAGACAGAAGCAGTGACTCGAGGCTGTCCAGGCCCTGGAAGAGACCGATGGGCAGAACCCGAAGCTTGTTGTTGGCGAGGCTGAGATAGCGCAGGGAGCCCAGGTTTCGGAAGGCGCTGGGCATGATGTGTGACAGCTCATTCTTCTCAATCCTCAGGGCGATGAGGGCTGAGATGTTGAGGAATGGGGACTCGTTGAGTTCGGTGATGTGCGTGTTGAGGATCTGCAGGCTCATGGCATTCCAGGGCAGAGGGGTGGGCACGGCTACAATGCGTGCCCCAGTGCACTCCACCTGGGAGGCTCTGGAGCAGGTACACTCGCTAGGGCAGCCATAGTAGGCCAGCCCTGAACCCCAGGCATGGCAGCCCACCAGCAAAAGGAGATAATGCTTCAGTGGCATGGCCTCTGCAAAGGGAGAGAGCACATGTTAGTCAGGGTCCCCTAGCTGACACTGGCACATTTTAAGCCAACATCAACTTGCAGTGCCAACACTGGCTTGGCTTTGAATCTCATCATCACATGCTGAACTCATGGTCCCTGTGCTCTGGCCAGCAAGCCTCTGTGCCCTAACCCCTGCCTTTCTACTTCCATGCCTTTGCTCAGCCAGTGCTCCCTACCTGGAGTGCTCCTTATCCTTATACAATTTTTTTCCCGTGCTTCCAAGTCCAGCTCCAGTGCAATTACCTTTAGGACACTTCCCAGATTCCATGAGTCAGGATCAGTTACCCGTCCATGAAGTGGTCTTCCCAGTCTCCATCATTGGGCATGCTACAGTGGCCTCGTATGGCATTCACTGTGTCCCTGTCTGTCTCCTTCCCCAGCCAATAAGCTTTCCAAAGACAGGGAGTTCATCTTTCATCCCTACAGATTCCTTACGGCAGGAACTTTATCTTGTTCATCTCTACATCCCTCATATCAACTGAATGTGCTGGTATCAAGTAACAGCTTGGCTGGGAGACCCCCACCCAGGCAGCGCTGAAGGTAATGAGAGGCAAACGCCCAGATAGAACAGCAAAGTGAGTCTATCCGGGGGGCCAACAGCCTTCCGAGCTGAGAGCCTCCAGGGCTGCCAGCATTCCAGGCTGAAGGCCCCCTGCAGATTCTGATCCATGTATTTATCCTCTCTGAACAGGTGATTATTATCAAAAAACAGGTGTTCTGTGTCTTCTCATGGCACAAAAATATACCAAGTAGGCAGCTGTTACCTGCTCACCACTGATTACAGACAAACTAAAAGGTATTCTCCATGAGGGAGCCCTGGGTGCAGGGTAAACTTAATATTTCTCAACATACTGGTTAAACACAGCCTTGTCAAGAGGAACACAGAGGCAATGAGAACAAATAAATAGGGTTGAACCTGGGGGAAGATGAGAAGGCCACGAACATGGTGGCCTACTGGGAGGTGCAGCAGCAGCGGCACAGTTAGGGCCACAGAGTCAGTATCTGCTCAAAAGACGAATGATGGCAGTGGAAGCAGCTCTTCCTCACCCTCGCCTGGTCCTGCCGTGCCCAGTCCATCACCACCAACCATCACTTAGCCCTTTGTTAATCCTTTCACATGTGCTTCCTTTTGGTTTAATTCAAACCAGCCTCCCAGTAAGGGCAAATGACATATCTTCTGGGAGAGGCTGCTATGGCTTAGCCGATGACTGGAGCCAGCCTTGTGAGTATAAGTCCCGGTTTCCACAGGAAACATTGGGTGAGTCCTTGAGTGAGCTGTAGAAAACCAATGAGATGCACTTTGAGTTAAAAGGTGGTAGGTCAGGCGTGGTGATGAACTGGCAGTGGGGGCAGATGCAGGGAAATGTCTGTGTTTGAAATCACTGATGACAATGACATATATATGTGTGTGTGTGTGTGTGTGTGTAATGTAGAGATATGGGGCATAGGTGCTGGTCTCTATATGAATATTTAAGGACCACTAACAGTTTCACCTTGAATGAAGCTTGAAGCCTCCAAGCTTCAGCTCCCTCATCTGTGAAGAGGGGACGGTGGCTCCCACCCCACTCTTGGGCTGTTGTGAGGAGTGAATGGGGAAGGGACAAGAGGCCATCCCCAGCAGTGCTGTGCAAACGCGGGCTGTTGTTCCATTATCCACAGCATGGACCCTACAGACTCCTGAAGTCAGGGGGCCTCAAAGTGCTTCTTGTCTTGGCATTGTTAGTCACGGGACTAAAGATTTTGGTGTGTATGTGAGAGTAGCTCCAACTTCCACCAAAGGCTCAAAGGGCTCTGAACTCCCGGAAAATTCAGCCCTCACTGCTGGCCAAGCATTCCCATCACTTTATGGGGATGCAAGAAGCAAGGAGAGACTTCCGAGCTTAAAGCCCAGGTCTCCAGACCCCTAGGGAAGTACTTCAAGTGTTAATGCTGTGTCACCCTTTCGATGAGCAAAAATCCTGAGTCAGAGGAAGGAATTTCAAATGATAGCATAGAAGGCATCAATGGCTGGGTGAAGAGGGTATTTCTCTGGTCTCTCTTTGTGCCCCTCAACTCATGGGGTCCGGAGCCTGGCCCACATCTCAGAATAACCCAGGCTTCCCAGTTTGGCCTCGGCCCCATGTACCCCTTCCCTGCACCCCAACAAGCTTACTCTGAGATAAAAACCTAAGCCCATTCCCCAACCACACAAACCATGATGTTTCACTTGTTCACAGCCCATGCAAGCCCCAACTTGTTATACTTCTGCATTAAGAACTTGACTAAGTACATAGAACAATAGAAAACAGAAAGGAAAAAGAATGCATTGGCCAGCGGAATCTAGATACAAAGGAATGGGGCCAGATTATGCTAGGGACACATATAAAAAAAAATAAACATATAGAGAAATGTCAGGTCCAGAACCTGAAAACAGAAAGTGAGCTGCCTAAACAGACTGCACAGAAAAAGGGGCTCAATATTCACCCTAGGAGAAGACTTAGGGCTTTTCACTAACGATAGCAAAGAAAGAAGGCTGTCCGCAAAAGCTAGTGTGGTCTGAGACTGAATTAATAGAAGTACCACATGTGGAAAAAAGGAGGTGATGGTCTCATCCTACACTTTCCTGACATGGCCACACTTGTGGTGCTGGGCTCAGTTCCACTCTGAACTTCAAGAAGGCTAATGACAAACTGGCCTCCTGAAGAATTCTAGAGGATGACGAGGGAGTCTAGGAAGCAGAACATCTGAGCATCCATGGAAGAAACTGTGTCAGCATCCTAAGACATGGTGAGAAAAAAATTAAATTAAAATTAAAATTGTGGAGCTGTGGATGAATAAATACCCAGATGAAGAGAAGCTGTGAAGAGTCACAATCACTTTCCTAGCATCTCTGAACGGCTGCTATGGCATGCAGAAAGCAGCCTAGCTCACTGTGGCTCCAGAGGTCAGACGAGTGCAGAAGTTACAGAGTAGCGGATTTCAGTTCATCACCGAAGACAGCCGATCCACAGTCAAAATGGGCAAACTCACAGAGGGAGTAAGCTCCCTGTCACTGGAAGCAATCAAGCAGAGGCTAAAGCGACTACTTGGTAAGCAAGCTGTAGAGAAGATTCCTACTCCTGGGAGGGTACTAGACCAGAAGACAACAGGGATCCTGTCCATTCCTAAGATCTTAGGATTCTAAGGCTGAGTTCCAGGGTGTGAATACACCATCTGTTCACCAAGGCAATGGTGTCTGTGCTCTTAGGGGTCTGTGTGGACAGGTGTGGGTATTTGCCCATCTCTTTGGTGTGAGGGTATGTGATATATTTACTGCCTGGGCTGTCATACAAAAGGTGGAGCTTGAAATTGCTCCCGGAGACAAGCTAGCTGGCGCTTATATTTAATGTACGCTCACATGCCCAGCGTGCTTCAAAATGATGTCACAGCCCAAGTATCAGAGACTAAATTAAGTACCTGTCATCTGGCCAGCCAGGGAAATCTTGAGTTTCCCCATCTATAACTGACAGTGTAGAATGAGGCACCCTCTGCTCATCTTTATGTGGCCTTCTCTGAGTCTGGGCTCCCCAGCTGGGGAGGGACATCAAACCAGCCCAGGAAGGGCTTGTGCCAGGGGAAGGTGCCTCTTGGCCTGGGAGGAGTACAGAGATAATTCCCTGTGGGAATAGGGCCACCCCTGTCTAAAATGGACCACATTCAGCAAGGCAAATATTGCAAGAGTTTGCAGATTTTCCTCTTGATAATCCTCTCATCTGGTTGGGCATGGTGTAATTACAGGGCATGCCTGTAATCCCAGCACTTTGGGAGTCTGAGGCAGGTGGATCACAAGGTCAGGAGTTCAAGACCATCCTGGCCAACATGGTGAAACCCTGTCTCTACTAAAAATACAAACAAATTAGCCAGGTGTAGTGGTGCGTGCCTGTAGTCCCAGCTACTCGGGAAGCTGAGGCGGTAGAATGGCTTGAACCCAAGAGGCAGAGATTGCAGTGAGCCAAGACCATGTCATTCCACTCCAGCCTAGGCAACAGAGCAAGACTCCATCTCAAAAAAAAAAAAAAAAAAAGGCCAGGCATGGTGGCTCATACGTGTAATCCCATCCCAGCATTTTGGGAGGTCGAGGCGGGCAGATCATGAGGTCAAGAGACCAAGACCATCCTGGCCAACATGGTGAAACCCTGTGTCTACTAAAAACTACAAAAAATTAGCTGGGTGTGGTGGCGTGCACCTGTAATCTCAGCAACTTGGGAGGATGAGGCAGGAGAATCACTAGAACCTGGGAGGCGGAGATTGCAATGAGCTGAGATCGCGCCACTGCACTGCAGCCTGGGGACAGAGCAAGATTCCATCTCAAAAAAAAAAAAAAAAAAAAAAAACCTCACATCTGCAAAGCCGGCCCCAGCACCACATACTGTAGTTTCCTGTTTTCCAGCACTCCTTACTGCTGTGGCTGGCGTCCACTGCTCCACAGGCCCTCCAGAGAGCCCACCTGAAAGCCAGCTGCAAAGCCCTCAGGGGAGGGAGAGGCCCTAGAACCAGGGCTGACGGCTGGGCGGGTGGATTTCCAGCACGTGATGCCAGCTCTCGCAGTAGCCACAGCCTCTAGAAGCCTAGCACATGGAAGCCTGATAGCCCACGCTGCCTGGTGCCGCTTGGCAGCTGTGACAGGTGGCAGTTAAAGGGCCACAAAGCTGTCCTAATTATAACTTCTCCCAGGCAGCTGAGAGCGTCCTCAATCACTTCAGTGACTCAGTCCAGCCCCTGTCCAGCTCCTGGGAAGGGGGGATCGCCTGGTGTCTATCACTGGCCCATGAAGTCAGCAAGCAGAGCAGACTATCCGAAGGGCAGCCTGACAGCTCACCCGGGCACTCCGACGCAGTCCCTACCCGTGAGCAAAGTGCACCAGCCAGGGCGCTCCGGCATTGGGCCTCAGCAGAAGCACCGTGACTCACCACCAAACGCATAATTAGCCTCGAAGCCCTGGGCTTTGTTGGTTGGTGAGTTGGAACGTTATTGGTTTAATACCATCGTTCACATTCTCTGAACACGAGATTCCCTGAAAGGAGACTCCTTTTTTTGAAATGGAGTCTCACTCTGTTGCCCAGGCTGGAGTGCAATGGTGCGATCTTGGTTCACTGCAACCTCCGCCTCCTGGACTCAAGCGATTCTCCTGCCTCAGCCTCCTAAGTAGCTGGAATTAACAGGCACACACTACGACACCCAGCTGATTTTTGTATTTTTAATAGAGACCATGTTGGCTAGGCTGGTCTTGAACTCCTGACCTCAGATCATCCACCTACCTCGGCCTCCCAAAATGCTGGGATTACAGGTGTAAGCCACTGCGCCCAGCTGACTCCTTATTTTAATACCACAGAGCAAAACTTTTGGATGGATCCTGGAAGACCAAATCAACGTCCTATTCTGGTTAACTCAGTTGAAGTGGGAGCTTAGGTACATTCTCCAGGCCTCAATTTCCCCTTCAGTAAAGACTTCCAAGGGCTCTGAGAGCTCTGCTACTTTCTGATGTGAGGCAGGAAGGAATTTGGCTTGAAGCCCCTCATTCTCCTTCTCTTCTCTTCCCCAGTGTACGTGCCAGACCCCCAGCAGGGCTGCCCGGCCTAGCTCCGGCTTCATGCGGAGGCCTGAGGAACTCAGGCCCATCTTTTCAGGCCCACCTGTCTCCAAGTTTCCCAGCCAGGGCAATCCCACCTAATAATCAGCACATCCAATAGCCAATAGCCGCTCCATGGAGCCCAGAGGCTAGGAAGGGCCTCTGGGAGCCTCTGGTCCTTCCCCCTCCCAAGGTACCTGGAGAAACTGAGACCCAGAGAGGGACTGTCTCTCCCTGGCCTCTGCCATCTCCCCACAGAGTGCCACCCAGTCATGGTCTTGAATGCAGAGAGATGTCACCCAACCAGTCTGAGGGCTTCTGAGGAAGATGCCAGGCTGGGAGCTGCCAGGGGCTGTCCCCACTGCCCACACCAGTGCTGTCCTCAAGCATGCGCTCACTGGGGCTCGGGTCAGCAGGTCTGTCTGAGAGGCTTGGCCTGAAGCTCAGGCCTCGGTGCTTCCAGACCTCCCCGTCTCACCAAACGTCGCCTCTCCTGGAGCAGCACATAAAATCACCTAGCTTGTTTAATAGAATTGACCTCATAGCGTTGCTGCTGTGAGGATTACATGAGTTAATGCATGGAAAACACTTAGGTGAGTTCTTGGCACAAAGTGAGGACCCAATAAATGTTAGTGACAATTGTTATTTTTGTTGTTGGGTAAAGAGATCCTGATCCCTAGATCTCGCTGGGGCCCAGGATTCTGCATGTTTTACGAACTTCCCAAGTGACTCCGATGCAGGATTCCACAGAACATGCTCAGAGACACCACGTGAGTACACAGAACATGCTCAGAGACACCACGTGAGTACACAGAACGTGCTCAGAGACACCACGTGAATTCACAGAACGTGCTCAGAGACACAACGTGAGTCCACAGAACATGTTCAGAGACACCACGTGAGTCCATAGAACACGCTCAGAGACACCACGTGAGGTCTAGACCAGCCGAGAACCCAGGCTTGGACTGACCGCTGAGAAAAAGAGAACCCCGAAGCGGGGAGGTCGCAGGTCCTGCCACAGGCCTGGCCCCATCCCTCTATCAACATTTCTCTCAGTGGCCACTTCTGCCTCCCCATCAGGAACCGCGGTTTGTGCTGAGTTGAACCCGGCAATAAAAGCTGCTTTCAGAAACAGTACTTAGCGCCTAGAGCATCAGAGTGCCAGGGCTTTCTGAGTGCATCTAGTCAAACATCTGCTCATTTTGTAGTTGGGAAAGCTGAGGGGGGTCCCCAGGGAGGAGGGAAGTTGCCCAAGGTCACACAGTCCGTTGGAGACTCTTGATACCCAACCACATGCCTAGCAGGGCCTGAGATTGGGGAGGAGGTGGCTTTGCACCCTCCAGCTTAAATCAGCTGAGGCTCATACAATCCACCTTTCCCCTGCACAGCGTGATTCACCAAGGACAACAGCTTCTCCCAACTACCAGGCTGCTGGGTTCAGGGGTTTCTTCTTTAAGACTGCTATGATGCTGGTGTTTGTTCAGTTTCACCTGAGTCTCCTGGAGGACTGTAGGCAAGGGACAGAGGGGTCACCAGAAGGCGCTGACCCCTGTAATCTCAACAACAAGCTGGAGAGGGAATCAGGGCTGGAGAAGGATTCGTGATGAAGGGTGTGTGGATTTGAAATTGGCACAGCTGCACCTTTACCTGTGTCTCTGCTCAAATGTAGAGACAGGACCTGCGGCCAAGGGAATACTCTATCCCAAACAGAAAGCATCCTTGAACTCCAAGGCAAGACTGGCCACACCCTCATCCTCCATCTCGATCAAGTGGTGACCCCCATTTCTCATGGCCCATCTCTCATGGCCCTTCAAAGCCAAAACGTAGTTCCTTGTCTTAAAAAAAGAAAATTGGTTAAAAAGCACAATTCCTTTCCAGCCCTTCTGTTGAGGATCCTCCCAGGTCTGACTTCCTGCAGAGGCCAGAGCAGGGCTGTCATTAGCCTGGCAAGGGTAGCAGGAGAAACTGACAAACCACCCAGCAGAACAGCCCCTTTCAGGCTGGCACCAGGGGGCCCGAAGTAGACAGAAATGGATCAGCCCCCAATCAAAGCATCTGGAAGCAGTTTCTAATTTCTGAGTCCCAAAGCCAAGAGAGGCCATGAAATCTGAAGCGGCAGTGACTGTTTCGTGGTCAGGATTTAGGGCAGCAAATTGCCATGTGTGATCACAGTCAGCTTACTGGCAGGGCTGAGTTGGGACAGCTTCTCTCCCATCTCTTCTCATTTCTCCATAGCTGGATCTACTTCCAGTCTCGCCTCGCCACCCCGTCCATTTACTGAGCAAGCCAAGGTAGCGTTCCCGATCCCCGAGAAGAACCTTCCATGCCCTGACTTTCTGCAGAATCTATCCAGAACTTGCCCCTGGCCCCAACCTCGCTCACAGGCCTGCCTCATCACTGCTGACCCCGCCCAGCTGACTCAAGACCACAGGCAAATTGGACTGTGTGGCCCTGAATTTACCCCAGATGTTCAATCTCTGCAGAATGAAGGAAGTGCCAGCCGCTAGACAACTTCTAAATTAAGGAGCCAGTGGCAACAACGCATCTGAGAGCTGCCCGAGATAAAGTGATGTATCCCAGATAACCCCAGAGGAGAGGCTGGCGCATGGCAGACAGGCACCTGGCACCTGTGGCGGGAGCACACGTGTCATCCCAGAAAGAGTGCAGCTGCACCGAGGTGACGCATTGGACCCAGGAGGTGGGATGGCCCTCGAACTTTGGCAGGGGTGGGAGACGCCAGAAAGTTCTGGTGTCCCACAGGTGGTTTCTTGGCCCCAGGTCCTGCCTCTACCTTTGAACAGAGACACAGGTCAAGGCACAGCCATCACAATTTCAAATCCACACAGCCCTCATCACAAATCCGTCTCCAGCCCTGACTCCCTGCTCAAAGCTGCCGGGCTCGATGGAGGCCCACGCTTCCAGCGCGAGAGAAGGGAAACTCCAGCATAGTGTCCCTTAAGCCACCTGGCTAGGGCCTGAACAATGCTGAGCCTACTTCTGAATTCCACACTGGAACTGCAAACCAGGCACCGGCACATCTGCTTGCAGCAATTATCCGTCCATGCAGAGAAGACACCTCTCTTGCCTGGGCAACCCCCATGAAGGAAGGTCTTGGACAGACCCAAATGCAGGGCAGGCCACTGGTGGCCACCATGGTCAGTGCCGGGAAAGACGGCACAGGCTCAAATACTCTGAACTTTAAAAAGAAAAGTTCTTCCCCTAGTGGATCTAGATTCCAGAAAGATGAATCCAGGGACAAGGCGGGTATAACGGAGTCCACTTTCAGCCCATCGTGCTGGTCTCAGACATCTCAGCAGCCCAGGTTGACATCACGAGGTGGTAAGGGCAAGGGACATAAGAGGCTGTTGAGGCATCAGCAGAGGGGCTGGTGGTCCTGGTGTCCAGGCAGGGAGGGAGACTGGCTTGCACCCCTCCAGCGCAGGCTTCTCCTAGCCCTGTCCCGAGAACATCCCAGGCACACATCAGCCCTGCCCCTTCTGGGGTCTCCCAAGGGAGCAGGTTCAGCAGAAATGGGAGGGGGATGGCCGGAGCCCTCTAAGCAGGGAGCAGGGAAGGGGGTGGCTCACCTACTTACCAGCAGCTCAGCACCCGCTGGGGACAAGAGGGAGCCTGAGAGGAGGAGGAGGGAGGGCTCAAGGCTGCAGCATGAGTGTGGCTCGCCTGGGCTGTCCTGGTATTTAAAGCATCCCAGGCATGAGTCACTGCAGAAGGCAGTGTCAGCCCTGTGAGGGGGGCCTGTGGGCCACAGGGCAGCATCTGGATGTCCCAGGCTGGCATTACAGGGACACACAGCTGGCATCCCTAAGTGTAAAGGGTTTGCTTCAACCATGTTTAAAAACTCAGGGTGCCTTTCCCCTTCCTTCTTTCCCCCGCTGTTCCTTTTGGATCCCTTCACTGCATCGGCCACTGTGAGAGGGAGTTTGTAAGGACCCCACGACCCTCCCTAAGTGACTGTGGACCCCTGCTGCCCTGCCCCGCCCAAGGAGACAAGGACCCCCAAGACGGGGTGGGGGCAGGACTCAGGGCGCTTCTTTGCTCCTGGAAGTATTGGCAAGTGCTTCTCCCTGTGGCTCTGGAAAACTCATTCACTCTTCTCTTTCTTTTTCATTTTAAACTTTTTATTTGGCAATGGCTTTAAATTTACAGACAACGTGATTCACCTGTTGTTAACACTGCGGAAGAAGCATATATTTTAGATTCTAAGGAAAAATATAATTATGACCACCGCGTCACCCCTAAAAACAGCGTTTCCGATTTCCTTGTGATACTGGGGTCTATGCCATTACTGGTGCTCTGAGAGGTGCAGCCATACATGTCTATGGCCTGGGGATGGGCAGTTGAGGGGCATATTTGGGCATGAGGAGCTTCCCTATGCCCTTCACCTCTGCATTATAGCCCACACCCTTCGGCCCTGTCTGCCCCCCTCCCCAGGGGCGACAAAAGTGTTTCTATTTGTGGTGTCCCCAAAAAGGGCCTGGGGAGAGGATACAGGAGTCGTAGTTAGAGGGGTGGGGAGGCTTCCAAACCCTGGCTTCTCCTCCGAGATGGAGCCTCAACAAGGCCTGAGCTGCCCCAGGCTGAAGCCATCCTGCCCTTCCCTGGCTCGGTTTACCCTCTCAGCTAAGTGGGGAGAGTGCTATTTACACACAGTGCCTCATGGAGTGCCAAGAGGCTTAATTAATATTTGCGCTGTGCTTTGAGAGCTTCGATGAAAGGAAGATATAAAAGTGCACAGTGTTATTACTGAAATAGTTGGGCGGCTTGCCGTGGTCAAAGCCTGCAGCCTGAATCATGCCACATTATTCCTCACCGTGGCACTGTGATTCAGAGCCAGAAACAAAAAGTGTCTTGTCCATTAAATATCAGGAGCCCAGGAGGGCCGGGCACTGTTTGGAGTGGACCCACACAGCTCCCAGCCCCATCCTGTCACCCATCAGCCTTGCTCCCACGTGGAATTTTTGGAACCCAAAGATCATGAGGTCAGGAGACCGAGACCATCCTGGCTAATATGGTGAAACCCCATCTCTACTAAATATACAAAAAATTATCTAGGCGTGGTGGCACGTGCCTGTAGTCCTAGCTAATTGGGAGACTGAGGCAGGAGCATTGCTTGAACTCAGAATTTTTACACCAAAGATTCCACATGGAGAACACCTTCCCTCTGACTGCCCTGGTCCCCCGATGTCCCCAAATCAGGGTCTTTAACTTCTTTGCCATAGAACCTGCAAGAATGAAACTATCCCCTTTTTTCCTTCTTCTGTCCTCCCTAATCCTAGCACCCAGCCGCTCTGTGTCAGGAAGCGTGCTGGGAGTGCTGGACAGCACAGGGATGAATCGGCTGCATTTAAAGGTGGATATTTGTGAAGCACCTGCTGTGAACCAGAGAACCCCTGGGTGCCTCACTGCAGCGCTCCATCATTTCACCTCCGCCTCACCACGTGACATTGGGAGGCAGATAATTCTTCATTGAAGGAGCGGTTCTGTGCGTTGGAGCGGTTCTGTGCGTTGCAGTAGGCACAATGGCATACCTGGCGTCTGCCCTCTAGATGCCAGTAGTGTCCCCCAATCCAAAAGTTACAAACAAAATGTCTCTAGACACTGCCAAATGTCCCCAGGAAAGGAGAGTTTACACACACCCACACCCCACACTCATGGTTAAGAACTACTGACTTGCCAAATAGTCCTATGAGGGCAGTAATTACTCCCCTTTCACAGACAAGAAAACTGAGGCCCAGGCCAGTTAACTAATTTCCCCACAGCCATAGGCTAAGTGACAGAGCCAGAGTCAAAGCCCAGCGTGTGGGCTCCACGCTAACTGCACACCATTGGATCCTGTGCTCGGGCTCACAACCGCCGTGGACTGAAGTTTAGACTGGCGCAGAGCGGGGTTAGGGAGAGGATGGGAGGCGTGAAGTCACTGACAGACCCTTCCTCAGGGCAAGCTTGAGAATGTGGGAGCATTTCAAGGGATGGGACTAAGGTGTCATGCAGCGGGTGGCCTTAAAAGATGAGCAGGCGCAACCGGGCACGGTGGCTCACGCCCATAATCCCAGCACGTTGGGAGGATGAGGTGGGCGATCACGAGGCCAAGAGATCAAGACCATCCTGGCTAACAAGGTGAAACCCCATCTCTACTAAAAATACAAAAAAATTAGCCAGGCGTGGCAGCGCACGCCTATAGTCCCAGCTACTTGGGAGGCTGAGGCAGGAGAATCACTTGAACCTGGGAGGCAGAGGTTACAGCGAGCCAAGATTGTGCCACTGCACTCCAGCCTGGGAGACAAAGTAACACTCTGTCTCGAAAAAGAAAGAAAAAGAAAAGAAAAAAAGATGAGCAGGCTCTGGAAGGTGAGGGGAGGGGTAAAGGAAAACCATGCCATCAGAGAGAGCAGGAGAGAGAATGTGGGCCTCACTGAGGACCGTGATGCTCTCTGAAGAGGGAGGTCCTCTGTAGGCAGTAAGGAGCCACCAGAAGTGTTGGAGGAGGGAGGGGCCCAGCTGGAGCCATGCTGTAGGAAACGTGCTCTGGTGGGGTGTCCAGGCTTCACAGAGGATTCTCTCTGCCCGCATGACAGCATGTAGGTTTCTGCACAGTAACCAGGCCATGCAGGAAGGACCAGTTCCCCAGGCTGCGGGTGCCACGGAGGTCCGGCTGCAGGACTCTGGGCTTCCGAACATTGAGACCCTCTCTGTCCCAGAGAAGTACGCCTTCTCCTGCAGAGGAAACAAGGCAGCTCCACTCAGCCCCCGGAACAGCTGCTGCAGTCCACTGATGAGGGACGGGACATCTATCATTAGTGAAAGCAAAAGGCTGATTTACTACCCGCAGGCCCCATAACCCCAGGGCTCACTTTCTAGCCCCCCTGGGAGAACCAGAAGAGCCAGGTTGCCCCAGGGCTTCAGGGAACTCTGCTCTCTACCACCCATGCAGGTGTCTACATTCTAATTAACAAGCACAGAATCGGGCACTGGAGGCCATGGGACCCAGCCTCCCTTCGGTGGGGAAACCCCTCGGCAGCACCCTGGAGTTTGATCCCTGCTCAGTTCACATCAGGGATGGGGATGTTGTGACCACACCGTTATATCCCCTGGTAGAGCGGCAGAATAAAAAAGATGGAGAGGCCGGGTGCAGTGGCTCACACCTGCAATCGCAGCACTTTGGGTGGCTGAGGCGGGTGGCTCATGAGGTCAGGAGATTGAGACCATCCTGGCTAACAAAGTGAAACCCTGTCTCTACTAAAAATACAAAAAAAAATAGCCAGGCATGGTGGCGGGCACCTGTAGTCCCAACTACTTGGGAGGCTGAGGCAGAAGAATTGCATGAACTTGGAAGGTGGAGGTTGAAGTGAGCCGAGATCATGCCACTGCACCCCAGCCTGGGCAACAGAGTAAGCCTCTGTCTCAAAAAAAAGAAGGATGGAGAATGCCTAGGGCTGGTAAGGATGACGGTGGTCTCACGCTCTGTTGTTGGGAATATAAACTGGTAGAGCAATAGCTATCGGAATTCAAAAAGCCGGGCATGGTGGCTCACCCCTGTCATCCCAGTGACTGGGGAGGCTAGGCGGGAGGCCAGGAGTTTGAGATCAGCCTGGAGAACATAGTAAGACCTCATCTCTACAAAAAAAAGAAACTCAATATGTATAAACCCCCACATACACAGATACGTGCAAGCATGCTCCCAGCAGCATGGATGGTAACAGCAGGTCAGTGCGAACAACTCAGATGTCTGCAAAACCATGACTGTGCGGATCATGAAAATCCATTCCAAACAGCCAGTTTTAAAAGATGAGACACGCCGGGCGCGGTGGCTCAAGCCTGTAATCCCAGCACTTTGGGAGGCTGAGGCAGGTGGATCACGAGGTCGAGAGATCGAGACCATCCTGGTCAACATAGTGAAACCCCGTCTCTACTAAAAATACAAAAAACTAGCTGGGCGTGGTGGCGCGTGCCTGTAATCCCAGCTACTTAGGAGGCTGAGGCAGGAGAATTGCCTGAACCCAGGAGGCGGAGGTTGCGGTGAGCTGAGATCGTGCCATTGCACTCCAGCCTGGGTAACGAGAGCGAAACTCCGTCTCAAAAAAAAAAAAAAAAAAAAAAGATGAGACAGTTTTTTTTTTTTGTTTTTTTTTTTTTTTTGAGACAGAGTCTCACTCAGTCACCAGGCATGATCTTGGCTCACTGCAATCTCCACCTTCCAGGTTCAAGCCTTTCTCCTGCCTCAGCCTCCCGAGTAGCTGGGACTACAGGCACACACCACCATGCCCAGCTAATTTTTGTATTTTTAGTAGAGACAGGGTTTCACCATGTCAGCCAGGATGGTCTTGATCTCCTGACCTTGTGATCTGCCCACTTCAGCTTCCCAAAGTGCTGGGATTACAGGCCTGAACCACCGTGCCCCGCTTGAGATAGATACATCTTTAATTGCAGAAGAAAAATGTATCCAATGTATTGAGCAGAAAAAGCAAGTCACAGATTAATGTAAATAATACAATTGCACTTACTGGTTTAAGAAAAAAAAGACATAAATGTATAACTCCTCGGTTATACCTCAACATATGGGAAAGAGTTAAGAAAACAATCTATTTGTCAATCATGATCACACAAAAAGCCAGCAGATGGCACAAAACGTCAATTTTCCCACTGAATGGCCCTCAGTGTTTACAGAGTTGGCCTCGGATGGGCACCCAGGGCGCCTGGTTCCCTCCCACCTCTCTGCTGTCCAGCCGGGTTCCCCTCCATCTGCTCTCCCCTCACGGCAGGAAAAGGTCCCAAGGGGCAGCCAGTGGTTCCCAGCTCATTCCCAGGGTCCTGGCTGTTCTCTGAATGAGGAATTTTAGGCTGTTCCTCAGAGCGGCACATCTCAAAGACAAACAGGTATCCCTTTTCTCATGCGACAGCCTCTCGTCACAGGACTGTGATGGAGCTTTCAGCCACCTCAATCTCTGCGGGTGGATTCAATTCCATAGAAAATGTTCCCTAATACAGCTTGAGAGGAACAAGAAAGAACAACACAGGTCAGAGAAATTTCACCCAGCTGTATGGTGCGTGTGTGTCCGTGTGTGTTTGTATCACACATATATATTCACACACACAAAGGTGTCTTTGTCTGTATCTTATATAAATGCATAGTGAAAGATCTAGAGAGACACATACAAAATTGCCAAGCAGTACAGGCAGGGAGTGTGATAAATAAGAGATTTTATAACTATGTGTTGTTTCATGTGTCATTTAAACAAACATGCATTCCTGAATTACATCCAGGAAGTAATTAGAACAACTATTTTGAAATATAAAAATCAGGTTCTCTTTTAAAATTATTTTTATTTATTTATTTTAAGACAGCGTCTCACTCTGTCACCCAGGCTGGAGTGCCGTGGTCCGATCTCAGCTCACTGCAGCCTCCACCTCCCAGGCTCAAGCGATTCTTCTGCATCATCCTGGTAGCTGGGATTACAGGTGCACACCACCATGCCTGGCTGATTTTTTTTTTTTTTTTTTGTATTTTTAGTAGAGATGGGGTTTTGCCATGTTGCCCAAGCTGGTCTTGATAAGGTTCTATTTGTTTAACATCTTTTTCTTAAACTGAAACCAGTCCCCCTGGGCCCTCCACACTGGGCTCTCCTCAACCCTCTGGGCCCCACAGTGCCCACCCTCGCCCGAGGGAGGCTCACTCATTCCAAAGCCTTCTCCCCTGGAACTGCCCCATACAGGCCCTGCTCACAACCATCCTGATGGGTCACGGGGGAGCCCTGCATTCACTCAATGACTGAGCATCCTGTAGGCGGCATTCCCTGAGTCAGGTGCTGGCGTACAGAAGTGAACCCCTCTGAGGGACTCAGACACACGAACCGCCAGGTTCCAGCGTAAGGCCCGTGTGGGATTGGTGCTGTCCTTCAGTGAGCTCTGGCAAGTGTGTAACGACATGTATCCACCATCATGTATCATCCGGAGTACGTGCACCACGCAGAATTCTCTTTTAATGGCAGAGAATGAAACATGTCTATAGACTGACATGTCTAATGGAGTTAATGTCTAGTAGAGAAGGAGGGAAAGAGAAGAGAGGAGGAGAGCACAGGAGGGGAGGAGACAGGAGGGGAGAAGAGGGGAGGGGAGGGGAGGGTGCTATTTTCTTCTGGAAACAGGCCCCTAATGCCCGCCTAGAGCTCAGCAGGAACAAAAGGGCTTTCTGTCACAGAAGGAGCTCAGGTTCTCTGATGGTTTCCAAATCCCAGCCTGGCCTGGCCCTGACCTGCCACTTCCAGCCTCCTTGTCCCCATGTGTGAACTCAGATACCGAACCGCCCCTACTTGACTGAGGGAAGGGTTAGCAGAAGAATCGTGTGTGAAGTGCCCAGCTCAGGGCTTGATCACAGCAGCTACCCTGCAAGCGGGAATGCCCCTCCCACTCCCATCTTTCCCTGTTTACAGGGTTGTTGCTGCTTTGTAAGCAGGAAAAAGGCAGTCTTTGAGGAAATGACTTATTCCTACTTATGCCAAAGGGGTAAAAGTTGGTCTCTATAAAGTACTACACACCATCCTCATATAGGAAGAATGAAGCCAGAAACACTAAAAATATATAGAATAATAATAATGAGACAAACAAGCAAACAGTCACCTTCTTAAAATCCCCAGTGACAACTCCCAGACTCATGTCCTGCCATACCCGGTAATTAGTGGTGTTTCTCCAAAGGCAAGTTTCGTAAGATTGCCCTTGGTCTCCGGCATCCGTTCCTCATGACAATGATGTGTTTAGAGTCACGAGTGTCCCAAGGAGGCTTTTGGTCACAGTGTTGAGCCTGGGAGCAGTGGGTGGGGGACAGAGGATTTCACACCTGAGAAAGCAACCCTCCAACCATCAACACCATTTAAAAACGGGCCAAGGATCTGAACAGACATTTCTCCAGAGAAGATATGCAAATGGCCAGTAAGCACACTCAAAGCTGCTGAACATCACAGTCACTTGGGTTGCTATCCAAAAAACAGACAATAGTATGTGTTGACAAGGATGTGGAGCACCGGAACCCTAGTGCGCTGTGGACAGGAATGTAAATGTACAGCTGCTGTGGAAAAACAGTGTGGCAGTTCCTTGAAAAAGTAAACATGTGTGGCCAGGTGCAGTGGCTCATGTCTGTAATCCCAGCACTTTGGGAGGCCAAGGCAGGCAGATCACAAGGTCAGGAGATCAAGACCATCCTGGCCAACATGGTAAAAATGGAAAACTTAGCTGGGCGTGGTGGCAGACACCCGTCATCCCAGCTACTCCGGAGGCTGAGGCAGGAGAATTGCTTGAACTCAGGAAGTGGAGGTAGCAGTGAGCCAAGATCTTACCACTGCACTACAGCCTGGGTGACAGAGTGAGACCCTGTCTCAAAAATAAATAAAAATAAAAAGAAGGAAGGTCTTTCTTAGACACTGTGCTAAGTGAAATAAGAAAGCCACAATGGGACACTTTTATGATTCTTTTTGTAAGAAGTACACAAAATGTGAGACAGAAAGTAGACTGGTGGTGTCCAGGAGCCATGAGGAGTGGGGGATAGGGGCTTGTTAATGAGGGACAGAGTTTCTGCTTGGAAAGATAAAAAAGTTTTGAAGACAGATGGTGATGGTTGCACAAAAATAGGATGTATTAATTCCACAGAACTGTGCACTTAACAAGGTTAAAATCGTAAATTTGATGTGTATTTTACCACAATAAAAATTTGAAAAAACTGATCTATTTTATGTTATGTATATTTTACTACACACACACACACACACACACACACACACATATCAAGCATCAGATGAAATTATGCTGGAGAAAATTGAAGACCACCATTTTGCTGGTGAAAGGTTCTGTGACATTAAAAATGAGTCATTTCTGAAAACATTATATATGTTTTTAAAAGACTGTAGAAACCCAATCTAAGAAAGATGGTCCCAGTTCCATATGGACGAGAACAGGTCATAGAGCTCACCTCGCTGCTCTGGGATGAACTCAGCCACCCACCCCGCAGCCATGTGCTGACGTGATGGGAATATGAGCCAGCTTTCCTTCCTTCCTTCCTTCCTTCCTTCCTTCCTTCCTTCCTTCCTTCCTCTATAATTTTGTCTTTTTTTTCCACATTTTTTTTTGTAGCTGATGAGTATTATAATGGAAAAAACATTCCTTGGATTCTCTCTTAGTTTAATTTTTCTGAGATGGAGTTTCACTCTTGTTGCCCAGGCTGGAGTGCAGTGGTGAGATTTCAGCTCACTGCGACCTCCACCTCCTGGGTCCAAGCAATTCTCCTGCCTTAGCCTCCCAAGTAGCTGGGACTATAGGCGCCCGTCACCACGCCTGGCTAATTTTTGCATTTTAAGTAGAGATGAGGTTTTACCATGTTGGTCAGGCTGGCCTGGAACTCTTAACCTCAAGTGATCCACCCGCCTCAGTCTCTCAAAGTGCTGGGATTACAAGCATAAGCCACCACACCCGGCCGAATTCTCTATTTTAAAGACCTCATCCTCCATGTCAACTCCTGCAGTATCACTCAAGAGAAGCCTCCACTGCCTGGAATTAGCTTTCCAGGTCAGCCTTGCTGGTAAAATCTCAGGGAGGAGCTAGACGCACAGTCTAGATGAGCAAAGTCTCAGCAGACCTTGGTGGCCATTGGCTGGACTCCAGGTGGGCACGCCACACAAGGTCTGCAGAGACAACAGGAACCAGCTTCAGCCTTTCCCCCGAGAGCCCAGTCACGGGGTACTGACACACTATGGGTATAAAGCACCCCAAAGTAAAACTTGTCCTCGAAAAAGTAAACATAGAGTTAAGGAACGTATCTCAAAGCGCCAGAGGAGGGAAAGATTTGCCCCCCCACCGCCAGGATTGACTAAGGAGAGGTGCAGTGGGTAGGTGCAGAGCTTTGGAGGGTGAATGGGACTCTGAAGGGTCCGAAGGGTGGGTGGACCATCCAGCTGCAGAGCAGGGCTGAGCAAAGGCCTGGAGGTAGGAAGGGAGGCTATGGTGAGGGACAGCTTTCACAGATAGCTGGAAGGCCAGGCCCTTGCATGCTGGGTGAGCCACGTGGACTTCTTTCTACAGACTGACTGGGAATCAGCAAGCGGGGGTGAGTATGGGGGTTTCTTTCATTTTATCAAGAGACCAGGGCCGGGCACTGTGGCTCATACCTGTAATCCCAGCATTTTGGGAGGCCAAAGCGGGCAGATCACCTGAGGTCAGAGGTTCGAGACCAGCCTGGTCAACATGGTGAAACCCCGTCTCTACTAAAAATACAGAAATTAGCCAAGCATGGTGGTGCATACCTGTAGTCCCAGCTATTCGGGAGGCTGAGGCAGGAGAATCACTTGAGTCTGGGAGTTGGAGGTTGCAGTGAGCCGAGATCACGCCACTGCACGCAAGCCTAGGCAACAGAGCAAAACCTTGTCTCGAAAACAAACAAACAAAAAGAGAGACGAGCCTGTTGAGAGCAAATTCTGCTGTGTGTGAGAAATCATATTGTTTGCTGAGAGCAGCAGCAAGGAAAACCTAGTCTGCCCCCAAAGCGGAAAACGTTGTAAAACAGTAACCAATATGAATATATCTCACACCAGATGAATTCATTCTTTGAACACAGGATATGTGACTCCTTTGTTCCCTTGTAAAGAGCGCTTTCTAGTTTGTCTGTAACCTGTAGTAAACATACACTAGCCTGGTGAGTTTATCTTTAACCAATGAAAGAACAGCGAGCATCCGCCTGTGAAACTTGTCACTAGAAAGCAAAGAATAAATATGCAGGTAGAGTCCGCTCCGGCTCTCAGCTGGAAATGCGGTGAGACCACGGTGCTCCACTCTGAACCCACCTTTTGCTTTCTGTCTCTGCGTCTGTTTCTTACTTCCTTCAGTGCCGCCTGGGTTGGGATCTCCACGGCTGAGCTGGGCTCGGCACGAGGCCACCTGGCACCAAAGACATGAGAAGCTGCCTGTGCTTCTCATTGAAAGCTGTGTTTTCAACTGAAGGTTACACAGAAACACAGGGGCAAGGGGGCTCAATCCAGCCTCGAGGGCAGCCTGAGCCCAGCCCGTAAGCTTGCCACATGTCTTTCCAAGGTTGTTTTTCAAAGAACCCTCTCATCCCTCCCTTTCAGGGAGGTTCAGAGAGTTTGAAAGGAGACAATTAATAGGTGGGGATGGCAGGGGGACAGGGCTGGGTGCAGGGAGCAGAAGGAAAAAGTTGTCTTTGGCCTAAAGCAATTTATTCAAGTCACATTTAATTGTACATTTTAATACGAGACTTCCAAATTTTATGCAACAATAAAGCAGAGTAGCCTTTGAAATGATAAAACTAACAAGCTCATAGTCCTCATGGCTGGAGCAGCTGCCAGCGCGTCACCGCATGTAATTAAAGGTCCGGTGCTGTGAGAGCAGTGTGTCTTCCTTGATTAGCACAGCTCTGTTTTGAATGCCTGACTGAAGGTTACACAGAAACACAGGGGCACGTGGGATCAATCCAGGGAGCCCCATTCCTCCGCCTCACTGAGAAACTTGCCTTCCTCACCACCTCCCCTGTCCCAAATTCCTCTTAGTGAGCAATCTAAGAAGAAATAGAAAAGCTGGGCGCAGTGGCTCACGCCTGTAATCCCAGCACTTTGAGAGGCCAAGGTGGGCCGATCACCTGAGGTCAGGAGTTCGAAACCAGCCTGACCAACATGGAGAAACCCCATCTCTACTAAAAATACAAAATGAGCCAGGCATGGTGGTGCATGCCTGTAATCCCAGCTACTCGGGAGGCTGAGGCAGGAGAATCACTTGAATCCGGGAGGTGGAGGTTGCTGTGAGCCAAGATCACGCCATTGCACTCCAGCCTGGGAAACAGAAGTGAAACTCCTCCTCAAAAAAAAGAAAAAAAAAAAGTGCCAATAGCCAGATGAACAGGTTCTAGAAAGACATGGAAGGCTAGAAACCCAGAACACAGACCTTAGCAAGTCACTTCGGCCTTTAGGTATCAGGTTCCCATCCATAAAATGAGGACAGCACATGAGATAATCACTTACGACAGCCTATGCGTCTATGTAAAAATGTGTATCTTTTTACCCCATTTCATCTGGCAAAGAAGGACAAGAAGGAAGGAGAGAAGGAGGAAAGAAGAAGGAAGGAGAGAAGAGAGGAAGTGAGGGGACAGCCAGGCAACACTTGTTCTCAGTTCACTTTCGCATCCTCCCTGACTAATTTCAGACCCTCTTGCTGCATGCACTGCCCACTGCACACACGTCAGTATCGTATTGCAGTGCCCAGCCCAGACGGCCATTCAATTAATCCTCCTGCACAGCTGGGACTACAGGTGTACGCCACCATGCCCAGCTAATTTTTGTATTTTTAGTAGAGACGGGGTTTCACCATGTTGGCCAGGCTGGTCTCGAACTCCTGACCTCAGGTTCCACTGTCAGAGCCACCTCCTGAGTCCTTGGAATGACAGCCCTTATTCCCCCCAGCACGGACCATTTCCTTCCTGGGAAATTGAGGGCAAGGATAAGTTTGCTTCTCACAGCAGAGGACTCTAAAGACGGGAGCATCATGATCGTGCTTCTTACAACTGAGCAGGTAGAATGAAGAAGTGGCTCCAAGTGTGGTTGCAGACCCGGACGACAGGTCATGAGGAGGTGCAAATTGATGTCCGGACTGATATAAACGATCCCCCAGGTTTGCCCTGCTCTGGCTCTTCCCCACCTCATCTCATCCCTGCTCGGAGGCCTTTCGTCTTACACAAAATGGAGCTGTGGTCCTCAGGACTGGTAACTGTCTGAATCAGCTTCCTGGCCCTGTCAGAGTACAGTGGATCCACCCCATCCACTCATTCATCTATTTGTGTATTTATTCTTACCTCTCCTGGCTACAGAAAGAATTTGAGGAAATTAACAAAACGTAACAAGATAGCATAAACTAAAAGCAGGAAGCGGCCATGCAGTGGTTCACGCTTGTAATCCCAGCACTTTGCGGGGCCGAGATGGGTAGATCACTTGAGGTCAGGAGTTCAAAACCAGCCTGACCAACATGGAGAAACCCCGTTTCTACTAAAAATACAAAAATTAGCTGGGTGTGGTGGTGGGCGCCTGTAGTCCCAGCTACTCCAGCAGCTGAGGCAGGAGAATCACTTGAACCTGGGAGGTGGACGTTGCAGTGAGCTGGGATTGGGCCACTGCACTCTAGCCTGGGCGATAGATAGATAAAACAGACAAATAAATACAAATAGATATATCAATAAATAAAAGTAGGCAGCAAAGAAGGCAGAAAGACAAAAGTGAGAGAATATAAGGGAGCCAGGAAAGAGGCTAAAAGTGAACAGCTCAAAATTCATTTTGTGACCCGCAGCCAGCAGCACACGTGCTTTATGCATTTGTCTCTATGCATGCTAGGCAAAAAAACTTCCACTTATTTTTTTAAAGGGATCGACCCAGCTGGCACGCAGTTTTGCCCGACTCTTCTCCCTGCCTGGAATACAGAGGTGGGAGGTGCAGCCGGCCACGGGGACAAATGCCACAGGCCACGGATGGGAGACGCCGCCCTGGAGCCGCTGCACCGCCCTGGACGGTCTGCCTCTGCACTCGGGGGCGGGCACATGAGTACAGCCAGCCCCGACTTGGCGAGACCAGCATCTGCAGAGAGTCTGTTCCTCACAGCCCATCGCGATTCTGATGCAGAAGGCAACTGAAGCAGAGGTTTGCGGGAAACTGACCAGGGGATCGGAGATTGAGGAGGACGGGGTCGAGGCTTTGGGGCTCTCAGCATTTAAGGGCTGGGAGAAGAGGTTGAGCTTGCAGGAGAAACTGAGGTGGGACAGCCAGAGAGATAGGGATGGGGAGGGGACCTCACCAAAGTGGGTCACACCTTGGCCTCTAAGCTATCCAGCAGGCAATGGGAAAAAGGAGATACCAATTATTTACATGGCCAGATGTAGGGATGAGGGTCTGAGGAGGGGTGGGGGCAACCCTGGGATGGGGCCAGATGAGCATTTCTTCCCAGGGTCCTTGCACAGTGGACACTTTGTCCCTTGGTCCAAACGTCCCTGGCAACAGACATCCTAATGACGGAGCCGTGAGTGCCACGAGGTTGTTTGATCAACCATGTGACCTCAGCCTCTCTCCACGTCCTGCTTGGCTAAGGACGTATTTTAGGCCATCAGGAGGAGCGGATGAACTGTGTGTCTCTTTCCAGGGTCTCTCCCTGAATAGTATTCGTCTCACCTAAGCTTTTTTTTTTTCTTTTTTTCTTTCAGATGGAGTCTCACTCTGTCGCCCAGGCTGGAGTGCAGTGGCACGATCTCCACTCACTGCAACCTCCATCGCTAGGGTTCAAACAATTCTCCTGCCTCGGCCTCCCGAGTAGCTAGGATTACAGGCACCCACCACCGAGCCCGGCTGATTTTTGTATTTTTAGTAGAGACAGGGTTTCGCCATCTTGGTCATGCTGGTCTCAATCTCCTGATCTCAGGTGATCCACACGCCTTGGCCTCCCAAAGTGCTGGTATGACAGGCGTGAGCCACTGCGCCCGGCCTTCCACCTGCATTTCCAGCTCCTTTCTGTCACTTCCTTCCATCCCATCTATTTCTCTCCCTACCCATCTTTCTTCCATTCCTCTCTTTATTCTATCTGATTTTCTTCATCTCATCATCCAAACCCTCCCAAAATAATGCTTAACTCTCAGGGAGCTCCCACTAGCTCAAAGAACTAGAAGCCCTTTAAGGTCGGGATGGTCTATGACATGAAGAGGAGTGACCTCCTGGCACTTGATCTCCCTGAGTAGCAGGAATCTGGGTTGGGCAGCTGATCCAGGAGAAGTGGTGAGCAGTGTGGGGAGGGGTGAATAGCTCTAGGCCAGAAGGCAGGGGACGAGCTCATGTGGCAGCTCTGCCAGTCATAACCTCGCATGTGTCACCATGCACCGTGGACCTCAGTGTTCTCATCTGTCAAGTGAAATAACAATACCTACTTCCCACAGGGGTCGGAAGGGTTAAGAAAACTGACTTCATGAGGCCAGGTATGTATTCGATGTTTAATAAAGGTTCATGGCTGGGTGTGGCGGCTCACATCTGTAATCCCAGCACTTTGGGAGGCCAAAGTGGGAGGATCTCTTGAGCCCAGGAGTTTGAGACCAGACTGAGCTACATGGGGAGACCCCATCTCTGCAAAAAAATTAAAAATTAGCCAAGTGTAGTGGTACATGCCTGTATTCCTAGCTACTCAGGAGGCTGAGATGGGAGGCGTACTTGAGCCCAGGAAGTTGAGGCTGTAATGAAACGTGATCACGCCACTAGCTACTCAGGAGGCTGAGATGGGAGGCGTACTTGAGCCCAGGAAGTTGAGGCTGTAATGAAACGTGATCACGCCACTGCATTCCAGCCTGGATGACAGAGCCTTGTCTCAAAAAACAAAAACAGGTGGGTGTGGTGACTCATTCCTGTAATCCCAGCACTTTGAGAGGCCGAGGCAACCAGGTCACTTGAGGTTAGAAGTTCGAGACCAGCCTGGCCAACATAGTGAAACCCCATCTCTACTAAAAATACAAAAATCAGTCAGGCATGGTGGCACACACCTGTAGTCCTAGCTACTCAGGAGGCTGAGGCAGGAGAATTGTTTGAACCCAGGAAGTGAAGTTTACAGTGAGCCACGATCACACCACTGCATTCCAGCCTGGGAAACAGAGTGAGACCCTGTCTCAAAAAATAAAATAAAATAAATATAATACAAACTAAAATCATAAAAATTAAAGTTTCACTGAGTGTGGCAGCAGCTGAAACACAGACCCTCCCCTGACCCCCAAAGATGGAAATATCTATGCTGGGATACTAAAAGCCAGGGAGCACCCGGAGCACTGACAGAGAGGCAGAAGGTGGGCAGGTGTTACGGGGCAGAGGCTGTTCAAACTTTTAAAAATAGACTCTTATTCTTGTCTTATGGATGCAGTTTCTTTTTGTTTGTTTGTTTGTTTTGTTTTTTTAATACTAGAGTTGGCCAGGTGTGGCGGCTATAATCCCAGCACTTTGGGAGGCCGAGACGGGTGGATCACGAGGTCAAGAGATCGAGACCATCCTGGTCAACATGGCGAAACCCCGTCTCTACCAAAAATACAAAAGTTAGCTGGGCGTGGTGGCGCGTGCCTGTAATCCCAGCTACTCGGGAGGCTGAGGCAGGAGAATTGCTTGAACCCAGGAGGCGGAGGCTGCGGTGAGCCGAGATCGCGCCATTGCACTCCAGCCTGGGTAACAAGAGCAAAACTCCGTCTCAAAGGAAAAAAAAAAAAAAAAAGAATAGTAGAGTTTGAGATCTTTGAGTTTTCCGAGTTCCCCATTGCTTTCTCAGCTCTTTTTTCTCTGGGATTTCATTTTGCTGCTGCTGTTGCTTGCTGGGTTCTCTTAAACCTTTGGTTGTTGTTTCATATTTTTAAAGTAAGGCAATAAAAGTAACTGACTTTGGGATCTTTGTGCATACCGGCAGGGGTTATCAACTCTATTTTAGGGTATGAGGAGCAAGCTGCGTGTTACACTGGGAACCTCTATGAGCCAGAATGTGTCACGGGGCAGAAGCTGTTCATTGTTTTCTTCCCCTAGGCCTCTCAGCCTCTAGTATTCTGGACCCAGCCACTGAACTTAAACAAATTAATGTTTGTCTGTTTATGATGTTGATGGAATCATCCTGTAACATTCCAGGTGTCTAATGAGGGTGTGCACAACTACTGGGCAATGAGTCCTGGCATCTCCTGCCTTTGGCACACCCTGTAGTAATAGTGATCTTTTAAAAGCTGGGAAGCCCAGATTGACTTCTCCCAAAACAGACTTGCTCACTTCCTATGTCACCAAAGATTCAGAGCCCAACTTTTGTGATGGTCTCAGAAAGTGAAGTCAATTACAACATGCAGCGGGGGAGAGGGAGGAGACAAAGTGATGAGGAACCCAGGACAAGGGGGACCTAACTCTGCCCAGGAGAAGTCAAGGAAACTTCTAGAGCTGGAAACTCGGAGAACAGAATTGTTGGACTTTCAGTTAATCAAGCAAACTGATGGAAGCTAGTTAGCTCTTCTCCCTCCGAAGACCTCACTTCGATGGTGGTAAAAGAAATTGAAATGGTATCAGCCCACAATGTCACAGGGAATGCGAGAGGATCAGCAATGGACTGGAGATTTCAGCAAGGTTACAGAACAGAGCAGTTAAGGAGTGGTAGATGAGGAAGAGAAAGCCATAGCCAGTGTGAGCAGAGAGATTCTGTCTGTTTAACAGAACCCCAGAGAGGCGTGAAGATTGATTAGACCGGGTACGATGCAAAGGTGTGATCTGTAGGAATAAAATCCAGGGAGTTATTTGAAAGCTATTATAGTATAAAGGGTTGCTCCAACCCTTATGAAAACAAACACACAAAAAGTTATTTAAAGAAATTGCAAGATCCTAGATAAATAACCCTCCACAAACATTCTGGCTCATAGAGGTTCCCAGTGTAACACGCAGCTTGCTCCTCATACCCTAAAATAGAGTTGATAACCCCTGCCGGTATGCACAAAGATCCCAAAGTCAGTTACTTTTATTGCCTTACTTTAAAAATATGAAACAACAACCAAAGGTTTAAGAGAACCCAGCAAGCAACAGCAGCAGCAAAATGAAATCCCAGAGAAAAAAGAGAGAGCTGAGAAAGTAAAGGGGAACTTTGAAAACTCAAAAATCTTAAACTCTAGTATCCTAAAAAACAAAAAAGAAACTGCATCCATAAGATAAGAATAAGAGTCTTATTTTTAAAACATTAACAGTGATCGCAGAAATTAAAAATGCAATTGCAATTGCAGAAATTAACATTTTTACTTAAGTGTTGAAAGGAGTTGAGGAGTCTCTCAGAAGGTAGAAAAAGAAGGTAGAGGCCGGGCATGGTAGCTCACGCCTGTAATCCCAGCACTTTGGGATGCCGAGTTGGGCAGATCACCTGAGGTTGGGAGTTCAAAACCAGCCTGACCAACGTGGAGAAACTCCGTCTCTACTAAAAATTAGCCAGCTATTAATGGTGGTGCATGGCTGTAATCCCAGCTACTCAGGAGGCTGAGACAGGAGAATCACTTGAACCCGGGAGGCAGAGGTTGTGGTGAGCTGAGATTGCACCATTGCACTCCAGCCTGGGCAACAAGAGTGAAACTCCATCTCAAAAAAAAAAAAAGGTAGAAAAAGACTAAAAAGATGAAGAAAAGAAAAAGCAAAAAAAAAAAAAAAAAAAGATGAAAAGAGAGGACAAAGGAATTATCAAAAATAAATAAATAAATAAGACAGAATCTCACAACACTTAAAAGACACAAGTCTCCAGAGGACCCTGCAAATGCCCCTTTGTGTGAATGAAATAAAGAGCAATGTAATGGCAAACATCAAATCAAAATCAGAACACAGAGGACATAGAGAAGATCCTAAGGATGGCTGCCAAGAAGAAGAGAGGTCTCCTCTTAAAAATGACAACAAACTCCCACCAGCCCCTTTGGTGCAAGATGATCATTTGAATTTAGAATTCTCTTCCCAGCTAAACTAGCCATCAAGTATGAGAGAATAAAGAATAAAGAAATTTATAGGCAAGGACTCAGAAAAAGTGATAGCCTCTGGATCCCTTTTGCTAAGTAGTTGTAAAATGAGGGAGTAGGCAAGAAAGAAGACACGGAATTTGGGAAAGAGTGGAAGCAATCAGGGAAAGCTGAAGAGCAGTTCTAGGAAACAGCTGGGTAGGTGGCCTGGAGTAGTCTCTAGAAATGCCAGAAAAATGAAGGAAGTGCTAGAAAGAAAATGAAATGACAGTGAACTATTTGGTACTATAGCAAATATTTACAAAGAAAACATATAAACTCTTTTTTATTCGTTTTCAACAATCACCAAAATTTTAGCTATCAGAGAACACAAAAGTGATCAACCTTGACTGAAACTGGGAGGTGGAAGAGAGACAGGAGCATGGGGCAAATAGGAACGCAGATGTCAACACACAGCTCAAGGCGTTTACAGAGATCGTCTGCAGTTGCTGGAACAAGAAAAAGGTGGACTTTGAAGTTACAGATGTAATCACTGGAAGAACTACATATAGTCCCAGAAATTTTCAGTTAAATCACACAGAACTTGCTTTTTAGGTCAAAAATGGTTGAACATCAAAAATTTCATACAGTTCAATCTAACATATGAGCAGAAATGTGTAATATCAGCAAATTAAACTACAAAAATTTTTAAATCAATTTTTATTTTATTTATTTTGTAATTTATTGAGAGTTGGGGTCTCAGTCACCCAGGTTGGAGTGCAGTGGCATGGTCACAGCTCACTGCAGCCTCAACATCCCAGGCTCAAGCAATCCTCCCGCCTCAGCCTTCCAAGTAGCTGGGACTACAAGGAGCCTATCACCACACCCAACTAATTTTGCATTTTTTGTAGAGATGGGGTCTCGCTATGTTGCCCAGGCTGGTCTCAAATTCCTGGGCTCAAGCAATCCACCAGCCTTGGCCTCCCAAAATTCTGGGATTACAGGTGTAAGCCACTGTGCCTGGCCTGGCCTGGCATTTTAAACATCCTTATGGAAGACGAAACTTCAGCAAAGCTCAGGTTATATTCTTACGAAAAGCATTACATTTTTTCTGTGTAAAGGGACCTAAAGCAGGTCCCTTTACTTTTTATACAGTAGCAAATCTAGCTTCTTTGTACAACTTAGAACTCATCTAAAGATTTAATCTTTTAGGCTGGGCACGGTGGCTCACGCCTGTAATCCCAGCACTTTGGGAGGCCAAAGTGGGTGGATCACCTGAGGTCAGGAGTTCGAGACCAGCCTGGCTAACATGGTGAAACCCGGTCTCTACTAGAAATACAAAAATTAGCTGGGCGTAGTGGCAGGTGCCTGTAATCCCAGCTACTCAAGAGGCCGAGGCAGGAGAATTGCTTGAATCAGGGAGGCAGAGGCTGCAGTGAGCCGAGATCACACCACTGCACTCCAGCCTGGGTGACAGAGTGAGACTCTGTCTCAAAATATATATCTGAATTCAGCTTGCTGTTTTGTTTAGGACTTTTACTATTAGTGAGATTTGCTTATAAATTGTTTGAAAAAAAATCCATGACCAATTTTGGTATCAGGTTATACAGCCTCATAAAGTGGGCAGGGACGTGCTCTCTGATACAGTTCATAAAAACTGGAATTATCTTTTATTTGAACATGTCGTAGAACTCCTCTGGAAAACCATCGTGGCCTGGTTTTATTGTATGTGTGTATTAGGTATTTATTGTTGCAAAACAAATACCCCAGATCTTGGGGGTTTGAAACAATAAAATATACTACGTCACAGTTTTTGAGGGTCAAGAATTTAGGAGTAGCTTAGTTGAGCAGCTATGGCTCAGGGTCTGTCATGAGATTGGCATCAAAATGTTGGCTGGGGCTATGATCATCATGACTGTGGCTGGAGGATTTGCTTCCAATGTATCCCGCTCACACTGGCCAGTTCCCTGCTGGCTCACGGCAGAAGGTCTTGGGTCCTTGCCATGTAGACCCCTTTAAGGCTACTTGAGTGTCCTCATGACATGGCAGTTGGCTCCCCATTTCATTCTTCAAAGAATTGTGGGGTTTCTTTTTCACTAGCTCTAAAAAAGAAAAAACTAACGTTGATATATATGTTGCTTGAGCAAGAAGATATAGAAAAACAACATATATCCATTCAGTTCCTTCCAAATATGAGGTAAAAAGATGAAATATACATATATATATTTTAAGACTCAGTCTCAATCTTGTCCACCAAGCGGATTGTACCACTGCACTCCAGCCTGGGAGACAGAGCAAGATTCTGTCTCAAAAAAAAAAAAAAAAGAAAAAGAAAAAGAAAAAGTTATGTAAATAAATGGGAAGATGAACCATGCTTACTGGCAAGAACAGTAGGTTTTGTAAAAAATGCAAATTCTTCCCCAAATTTATTTACAAATTTACTGGCATTTCTATTAAAATCCCAGCAGGTGTTCTCAATGGAGTTGACATGCTCACCCTGAAATAGTCATAGAATTGCAAAGAGCCAACAGTAAAAGAAAAACAAGGTAGACAGATGAGCCTATACCAAAAATTATTAAAGCTCCAATAATGAAGACCATGAGTATGATACGGGACTAGACAAACAGACCAATGGAAAACCCAGAAACTGACTCCCACATCTGCAGAACCCACAACCCAACGCCAGCATCCACCTGATGGTGTTGGAGGACCGTGAGCACACAGCCTGGCCACACAGGGCTGAGGCCACCCACAGGGGAAGACAGACTGATTTGAATGTAACCTCCAGTATGAGAAAGTTTGGATTTACCTTTATACACAGAGGGGCGGGGGGGAACCCCTCAAAGCTCTTCTTTAGAAATCATGATGCCAATAATAATTGCTCGTCCTTTAGTAATAATAGCTAACATTCATTACCATTTATGGACTGCAGGCCACAGGGCAAAGTCATGATATGCTTTATTGCCTTTAATTCTCATAAAAACTCTAAGAAGCAGGTACTATTTTATCCTTTTTTAAGGCTGAGGAAACTAAGGCTTAGAGAATGTAAGCAAGTGTCTTACATAACGTCCCATGCAGTTAGTAAGTGGTAGAGCTGGGATTTGAACCCACACTTGTCAACTCACCAGTCCCTGTTTTAACCACTGCCTCTCCCACGCACAGATATCCAATTAAAGCAACAAAACTTTTACAGCTTTCAGCTGGAAGAACAAAGGAGCCCGTGACAGCAGCTAAACTAGAATCAAGCTTATCATTATATTCATGAATAACAGCCACATGTTAGCTGTTCCATAAATGCTTGTAAAATGAGGTGGCAAAGTTCCAGGAAATGAAAATCAATCCAGTTTCAAAATGACGTATTGCATGGATGTAAAGCAAATGGGAACTCACGGGAGGCTCAGGAACCACGCTGGACACACACTGAGCGCCTAGAGGGAAGGCTCTGTGTTTTCTTCCTCTGTCAGCTTCACAGAAACTGCCTATCCTGAAATTGCTCACTGCATGAATGGAGTCCAGTGCTCTCCCAAATAGCCCGTAGGTCAGAGATACATAAAGTGAGAAAAACGGGGCAGGGGAAAGAACGGCAAGAGCGCACTTCTCAATTAAAAGTTGATAAAGAGGGCCCGGTGTGGTGGCTCATGCCTGTAATCCCAGTACTTTGGGAGGGCCAAGGCTGGCAGATCACTTGTGGCCAGGAGTTCGAGACCAGGAGTTTGAGACTAGCCTGGCCAACATGGCGAAACCCCATCTCTACTTAAAAAAATACAAAATTGAGCCGGGCGCGGTGGCTCACGCCTGTAATCCCAGCACTTTGGGAGGCCGAGGCGGGTGGATCACGAGGTCAAGAGATTGAGACCATCCTGGTCAACATGGTGAAACTCCGTCTCTACTAAAAATACAAAAGATTAGCTGGGCATGGTGGCGCGTGCCTGTAATCCCAGCTACTCAGGAGGCTGAGGCAGGAGAATTGTCTGAACACAGGAGGCGGAGGTTGCGGTGAGCCGAGATCACGCCATTGCACTCCAGCCTGGGTAACAAGAGCGAAACTCCGTCTCAAAAAAAAAAAAAAAAAAAAACAAAAACAAAAACGAACCACAAAATTTAGCTGGGTGTGGTGGCACAGCCCTGTAATTCCAGCTACTCGAAAAGCTGAGGCATGAGAATCGCTTGAACCTGGGAGGCAGAGGCTGCAGTGAGCCGAGATCGCACCACTGTACTTCCATCCTGGGCGACAGAGTGAGACTCTGTCTTAAATAAATAAATAAATAAAGAGAGCAACTGATCCTTTCCCTCCGGGAAAAGCCATCATCACTTGGATCGCATGCATTTCTTTATCCATTCATTGATTTCACAAACATTCGCCGGCTAACTCTGTGCAGGAGACAGGCGCTGGCCTGGAGTTGTCCCCTGACTCCGTAGAGAGCCCTCTCTCCGCCAGACGCCAAGCCAGCCACAGCGGGACAAGGATGGGCCCAACACAATCCAGCGCCCCCACCCCCAAACCGGAGCAGGAGCTAGGGAAGGCAGGCAGCCACAGTTCACAAACGTAAAGCTTAGTTCCGAGGAGAGGGAGGGAGGGGGGACAGAGAGGAGCGACTGCAGGCCTGTGAGAAGGAAGAGCACAGAGAGGAGAGGCAGTGGAGGAGAAGAGGAGGAAGAGAGGAGGAGTGGGGAGGGGAGGAGGGGAGGAAGACAGCAGCAGCCGGTCTGGATTCTCCTCTGAGCCATATCTGGTCACGTTCTAAAGAATTAGAAGATTTTCTGATTGACTTAACCAAGAGCTCTCTCTCTGATTAATTTTCGAAAGAGCTGGCCGATTTTAATCATAGCAAACATGATGATCGCGGTGATCATGGCCTGAATAGCTAAAAGCAGAAAATAAAACCCCCACAATGGGCTATGATCTCGACGTTTGTCAGTGGCCACCGGCTGGGCCCACACCCAGAGTTCTGAGCTGTTGGGAGCCAAGGTTAGATGGCCAGGGGCTTCCGAGGAGCTGTCGGCAGCGGGGTGGGGAGGCGGGCCCTGGGGGCCAGGGCACTCCGCATCACTCCCCGGCAGGTCCCAGATCTCCAGGCCGGCGTGCTCCCCAGGGCCTGTGCACCGGGGGGGCTCTTCCCGGCCCACGAGGCCTGGGTGCTGCCGCAGCCACCCCAGGAAGGGCCCCAGGCCACAGTCGCAGCGCCAGGGGTTGTGCCCCAACAGGACCTCCGTCAGCCGGGGCAGAGCCCCAAACACGTCACCAGGCAGGGTCTCCAGCTGGTTATGGTCCAGATGGACGCTCTCCAGGCTGCTGAGATTTCGGAAGAGCGCGCGGGGTAGGGCGCGCAGCCTGTTGCGGCGCAGGGACACCTGGCGCAGGCTGCCGAGGCCGCCCAGCAAGCCATCCGGGAGAGCGGTCAGGCCGTTGGAGTGCAGGGCGAGCTCCCGGAGCTCGCCCAGGCCCTGGAAGGCGCCCTGCGGGAGCGCGCTGAGCCGAGGGCTCAGGGTCACCCCTAAGACCTGCAGGCGGCTCAGGTTGCGGAAGGCGGCGGCAGGCAGGGTGCGCAGCTGGGTGCCGTTCAGCCACAGCTCCCGCAGGTCCCCCATCTCACCGAAGAGCACCCCCGGGAGCTCTGCCAGAGGGTTCTCGAACAGAGTCAACAGAGTCAAATTGTGCGAATGAAGAAAGAGCGCCGAGGGGAGAAACGCAAGATGGTTTCTCGCAAGAGTCAAATAATTCAGGTTTGGGAGGCGGTCGAAGGTCCCGGGTGCGATGGAACCGATGTGATTTCGGTGGAGCTGCAGATCGGTCAGGGAGCCCAGGCTGTTCAGCAGCCCCGAATCCAGAGACACAAGCCGGTTCGAATGGAGCAGAAGTCTCTCAAGCTTAGCCTGTGCGCCAAGCAATCCCTCGGGCAGGTGGGTCAAGTCGTTTCCCGATAAATCCAACAACTTCAGGTTCCCCAGATTCGTGAAGAGACTGGGAGGAAGGAAATCGAGCTGATTCTGGTTCAGAACGAGCTCCTGCAGGTTAGCCAGTTTCTGAAACAGGTTTTGGTCAAGGTCCCTTAGTGCATTGTGGTCCAAAAACAACTGCTCCAGGAGCACCAAGTTATCCAGCAGCGCACCTGGAAGACGAGTGATTTGGTTGCGCGACAGCCTGAGGGTTTTCAGTTTTCTCAGGTCATTGAAGGCGCCGGGGTCAATGGCGGAAATGTGGCTGTCGGAGAGCATGAGGCGCTGGAGGACGGTCATGCCACTGAAGCTGTGGTTCTGCAGGACGCCGCGGCTCATTCGGAAGAGCAGGATGTGCGTGAGGTTGGTGGGCAGACCCAGCGCGGAGATGCGCGCCACGTCGCCCCCTGAGCACTGCGCGGCGTCCCGGAAGACACACTTGCAGGCTGGCGGACAGGGGAAGGGCTGGGCTCGTAGAAGCCCGAGCACCGCGCATAGCAGGGTCCTCCTCAGCATGTCTGAAAAAGCAACCGTGGGAGTGTGGTCAACGCACAGGAGCGCTCGCGCCCATACTGAATCCTGGGATCCTGCACTTTTTGCAGAGGCACGAGTCCTTTGGCCAGAATTCTCCCTCCCTCTTTTCTTAGGACTGCAGATTTCCTTAGGTGGTGAAAAGACATTCATTTTACACTGTGTGGTCTCGTTCTTTTGCTCTATTGATTTTCTACTCTGAGTTTAAAGCACTGATTTTCTACTCTGAGTTTTAAACATTAGTGTTTTCAAGCTACCCAGGCCGGGTGCGGTGGCTGACGCCTGTAAATAATCCCAGCACTTCGGGAGGCTGAGGCTGGTGGATCACCAGGTCAGGAGTTCCAAACAAGCCTGGCCAATATGGTGAAACTCCGTCTCCACTAAAGTACAAAAATAAGCCAGGTGTGGTGGCGCTCGCCTGTAGTCCCAGCTACTCCGGAGGCTGAGGCAAAAGAATCGCTTGAACCTGGGAGGAAGACGTTGCAGTAAGCTGAGATCATGCCACTGCATTCCAGCCTGGGGGACAGATTGAGACTCTGTCTAACGTATACACACACACACACACACACACACACACATATATATATATCTCAAGCTACCGAATAGCCAATACTTAAAAATCCTTACAGAGAATTAATTAAAATAATCATTCTCACATTCAAGCTCACAGACATTACAAAGCAGTGTCCATTGTGAAAGCAGCTCTGCTCTTGACTTTATAATGTCCCCTGCCTTGGCTCTAACCAACAGTCAAGAAGGGAACAGCAAAGTCTGCAGGCACCACCATCTGATTCTTTTGCTCACAATCATGCTATTTCTGCAGTACCAAGTTACTCTATTAAAACGATGGACACCCCAAAACAGTGAGCACCTTCAATCAACAGCCAACAAAAGCATATAATAATACCTATCATTTTACAAGCAACAGCCAATAAAAGCATAAAATAATGCCTATCACTTTACACCAAGCATTGTTCTCAGTGCTTTATTTATACTGTATGCATTTAATTCTTATGATAACCTTAGGAGGTAAGTATATTATCCTGGATTCAAGGATAAAGACACAAAGGCACAGAAAGGTTCAATAGTATAACTAGGATCACACAGAATTTGAGGGAAGTATTTTTGACTTAGCCATAAAGAGCTACCATTTCTAAGATGCTTAATAAAAGGTAATACTCATGGCACTGAATTTTCTGTGCAATGCGCACAATACTATTTATCTGCCAAAACAATGTTTCCCAAGTGAAATTTTACATAAATTGCTTCTGGTGAAATTTTATTTCTCATGCACACACAGATGAATGGAGCCCTCTAATTTCCTATACTAATTTTTAAAATATTTGGCCTTACCTGAAATGGTTCTGCATGCCAAAGCAACTGAAAGACTTAGAGCTTTGCATGTGATTCGACACTTTCTAAAGGAAGAGGGTAAGATCCTTGCATCCTGAGGATAAGGATTTTACCAGAATAGGTCAGGGAAAGGACCCTATCTCAGAGGCCATGTTCTGGTTTTTCTTTTTTTTTTTTTTTTTTGAGACAGAGTTTCGCTCTTGTTACCCAGGCTGGAGTGCAATGGCGCGATCTCGGCTCACCGCAACCTCCACCTCCTGGGTTCAGGCAATTCTCCTGCCTCAGCCTCCTGAGTAGCTGGGATCACAGGCACGCACCACCATACCCAGCTACATGTTCTGGTTTTTCATGACAGATATCTTCAAACTGAGAGACCATATATAACCTGATTCCTACTGTCAAAGCCAAGAGCAGTGGGAAGAGGTTTTCCATAAATGGCACAACATAACCTGGGATGCTAAGAAAACTGAATGATAGTTTGATCACTGCAGTAGCCACAACCCTAGATGGGCCACACCTCCTTTGGGTCTTCCTTTTCACGCCACACTGCCCTAATTTTCCACCCAATTGTGTATGTGTGTGTTGTTTATCTTTCTCCATTTAGCACTAAAGCTAAGAACATTCTCAAATGCTCCATTTTTTTTCCTTTTGGGAATAATAAGGCCAAGAACATCCTTGTACATGTTCAATAATGGCACTGCTGTGTTGCAGGGTGTTGACATGTTCAATTTAACTTGGGAACATCAAACTGCTCTCCAAAGTGGTTGTGTTGGTCTACAACGCCACCTGCCATTGATGAAAGTTCCTGTGCTTCATCTCTGCCCACACTTGCTACTTCCTCATTTTTGCCATTTCTATGAAAGTGATCACAGCATGGTTTTAACTTTTCATTTCCCTGTTTAATGATGAACTTGAGCACCTTTTCACATAATCAAGGCACACTTGTGCTTCATTTGAGAATGCTGGGTTTCCTTTTGCCCATTTTTCTATAGGCAAAACATGTATGTCTACGTGTCTTTTGTAAGCACTCTAATGTTGTCTGCATCAAGACTTCTATCCATGAAGACACCATAAAAAAGGTGAAAAGACTGCCGGGCATGGTGGCTCAAGCCTGTAATCCCAGCACTTTGGGAGGCTGAGGTGGGTGGATCACAAGGTCAAGAGATCGAGACCATCCTGGTCAACATGGTGAAACCCCGTCTCTACTCAAAATACAAAAATTAGCTGGGCATGGTGACGCGTGCCTGTAATCCCAGCTACTCAGAAGGCTGAGGCAGGAGAATTGCCTGAACCCAGGAGGCGGAGATTGCGGTGAGCCGAGATCGCGCCATTGCACTCCAGCCTGGGTAACAAGAGTGAAACTCCGTCTCAAAAAAAAAAAAAAAAAAGGTGAAAAGACAAACCACAAACTAGAGATATTCGTAACACTTGTAACTGACAAAGGCTTAAAATCAGGAATGTCTACATCATGAGATCTAATCACCCTTTGATGTAGCCAAATGCAGTCAGAGCCCAGTAAATGCTGAGTTGACTGAAACTACCTTCTAAGTCATGCAGCCCTGGACCACAGGGAAGAGTCAGAGCCTCTGCCAGGTTATCACAGGAGGTCTTTCAGTTCTGATCAAGGAATGCAACTCCAGAGACCAGAACTGCTGCACTGGTGAGCTGGTAAGTCCATCATACAAGGGCAAATCAAATGAAAGGCCCCTCCTAGCCCATGAAAATGCCAGGGAGCCAACATGACAGACTGGGAAGGTGTGCTGTCAAACAGCATTAAGATGCCAACTCAAATGCTTGTGACACTTCTTTAGCCTATTTCCCCAGGAAAAATCCAGTCAGAATGGCCTCTATGTTTTGTTCTTTAGGAAGACATTCTGATTATCCAGGAAGGGATAAGTAGGAATGGAAGTTGCAGAGTGGAAAACACTCTTAGTCCATCCACTCAGCACGTGGATGAGGTAATGAGTATTTGGAGCAATGAAATTGACAGCTCCAGTGCTTCAAGCCTCAAGATTCTGGATCCATCACCAGGTCAGAAGTCTGCTATAAAATAGTCGCAGATCCCTGGCTTAAGGGGCTTAACCATTCAAAAGCAGGTCTGCCTGGGTGAGAGAGCGTTTTTCCCCTTTGAGGAAGACTCAGTGGGCAGGGCACAGTGGGGAGTAACCACACCCCAACTTGGACCACGGACAGTCTCACTCAAGCCCCTAGGACTCAATGTCCCTTCCTGCAATATGCACTCAGAATAAAGCACTTGGCAGTAATAGAGGAGAAGAAGAGACATGCAGAACTGTGCCCACACCAGCAGCCTGTGTGGAAAGGATCACACATGCCGTACAAACCATAGCGACTGGCAAGAACTGGAGCTAAAAGCAGGCAGGCCCTTGCCCGCCGAATTCATCACATCACAGCCAGCCATGTGTGCCCTAGCAGAGGCTGCACGTCTCTGGAAGCTGAGCTGCCCAGAAACTCGCACCCACAGACAAAGGTTCTGTTTTCTCTGGAACTTCCACAACCATCTTCTCTCTCCATGGTATTAGCTTTCGGTTTGATTCTCCCAACTATGAATAGATTATAAATTCCTCCTCTTATATTCCGCCATTTCCCTCAGACTTCTTGGCGTTTAACGTTTGGCTCTGCACTGCATCTGACTCAAGGGTTTCCCCAGGATGGTCGCAGACATGGGGTGATATGCGGAATGCTGTTCTTATTTCCTTCAAAAATCTAGTTTTTTTAAAAAAAAAGTAAATGGGAAGTATTACTACGCAGAAAAACAAATCCACAAAGGGAAGTATTCATGTGACTAAAAAGCAAACAAATTTATAAAAACCCAGAAAAAATGAAGTAGTATTTCATTCATTAAAATTTTTATTTTGAATGCTTCAATCAAAAAAGGTTTCATAAGATTATTTACAATGTTGAATGTACAATTATGAATGTATGCCTTTTTGACAAGAGGGTACCATTCTTGAGCAGCAATACAATTTTAAAAATATAAAGATGCAGTATCATTTCTGATATAAAGTTACTTAAAAAAATCCAAGGTCTTAGGGAATTCACAAATCATAACCAGAAGTAATTAATGTACACATAATTACCAAATTTTAATACATTAAAAATGTGTAAATGCCCACAGACTATACAAAAATTAACATCCCATTTTGTTAAAAGCCCCCAACCACCTCCCACCATAAATATACAAAAACCTATTTTTAGATATGTCAAAACTGCATGCATGCATGTTTTCTAAAGCTTGAATTTTGCCTTTCACTGAGTACTGTTATTGATAGCTGTTTTGGGAACAGACTGCATAAACACTGACATATTGGTTACCATGCCCTTGAAACTGTGCAGTACTTTCATAAGCACAGGGAGCAAAGTAAATAGAGTAAAAACTGCAACAGTTTTGTTTAGATGCAAGTGCCATTTGGAAAGCTTTCAAATTTAAGGATTATAAAACTACTGTAAAAAGTACGTATTTTGTTGCTGGCTTAGCCATTTTTATTCAAGCATTATTTGCAGCACTGCTTTACAGCAGTTGGTGCCAGGAGATACAAAACATATAGTTACCACTATTTATACTTGAGGGAGAAAAGAAGGTTTAAACAACCCTGAGGGAGATACACATTAAAAATCTTGTTATTTATTTAAAAAGTTAAAAAGTTACATATCATTATTTAACAATTACTTTCCCAGACATTTCTGTCCTTTAAGTATGTGTATAAATAAAATCTAAATCAGCAATATTTATTCATCTTAATACATCAAAATAATATATGTACAGATTTTAAAATTTAGGTCTGTATGAACTCAAATAATTTAATGTGAAATCCAGAATGCAAATTATGCAATGGTGACCTACAGAGAGAAGACTCGGTCTATGGCACTGAGGAGAACCACACCTGGCTTCAGAGACAGTCTTCAAATAACATTCTCAGTGTGAGTAACCCACCGTGTCTATATTCAAATTAACTTCCTACAAATGCTTTTCCACCTACCTCAACACCTCATTCCTTGGAAAACAGTATGGACAGATGAGATACAAAACCCTTATTAACACTTAATGTTAAAAAAAGGGGGGGGGTTGTCAAAAATAGCTCTTTATGATCATGCTCTTAAAGATTGTTAAATACAATCTGATAACTGAATTTCAAGCTGCTACTTATCAATTCCTTTAATTATATGCTTGAGTGCTTAAACCAAAGAATAAAATGCACAATTCTGGAGAGCACTGAAGAATAACACAAGCATATTTGAAATTAATACGGAAATTATAAAATGATCCAGAGAAGAAGTAACTACAGAAAATAGTGCTAATTCACAGCTCAAGAGGTCTAAGATGCATAGCTTCATAGGATTATTCATGGAACAACTGTTATTATCATCTAATGTGTATTAAAAGCATATTATACATTTTGATGGAGAACTTTGATTATATTTTTGGAAGAATCATCAGTGGCAATAGCAGTTAACAGTGATCCTGAGTGTAACTTCTATTTTTCTAGTTACCAAACATCATCCAGGTCTTTGCAGCATAAAGAGTGAGAGCCATTTGGTCCCACAATTCTAGGTAAAATTTGGTAAATTGGTAAATTGGTAAATATATGCTGGGAAATAATGATCAGCTAGAAGTAGAAAGCGCAGCAAGCACGTTACTGGCTATGGAAGAACACAGAACAACGTCACACGTTTTAATAGTTTAGTGTCCATTTTATAGCACTGTCAGTTTTCTAGGTTTTGCCAAACTGCTGGATCCTACATGTAAAAGGCATTTTTAAAGTTACCTTAATTTTGGCAAGAATTTAAACATTAATCAGGCCAAACAGAAAGGTGAAACATGTTTTTCCACATTTCTTTTGGCTCAATGAATGTCCTTTTTTTAAACTTCATTTCCTCATTTTTTTCACCCAAAAATTTCCACACCAAAGACGTTCATTTTTAATAGTCCAATTCAAAATAGACATGCTCTGACCTCTGGCGCCACCTAATGGCATAAAACAAACTCTCACCAAGTTCATATTGCTTTAAAAAATGCAGCCATTCTAATCCAATATTCTTTAAGCCTCATTATTCATAAGACAGAGACATATGTCAAACCTCAAAAAATCTTATGAGGTAAAATTCTAACTTAAAAAAACTATTATCTTATGTCTTTAGGTAATTGAAAACAAGAAAACTTTTAAAAATCATTTAACATAAAGCCTGACAGAAACAAATTTGAAGAAACATTAGAAAGATGAATCCACATCTACTGCCAACATAAATGAACCCTACTTCCTAGTGAAAAAGGTTCTACAACATTTAACAGAAGCAAATTAGACTACTGACACCTCACATAGGACAAGAGCCATGTAATAGCTTTGAGAGGCATCTCAAGAAGGCAGTGAAGCACCTTGCTGATTAGAAAAATAAAACCCAGGCAGTTTGTACAGAAAATATAAAACCATAAATGGAAATTACCTGAGTTGTTCTATAAGCAACACCATAAAAACTCATTCCTAACTCTAGACCATCTTAGGGAATTGGTGTATATTTATACAGAATTCTTTGGAAGAAATACTGGAATCAAATGAAAACAGGCTTTCAACATATTTTCACTGGAGGCTAATTAACACTCATTTTCTTTTTCAATCATAAATTTAGAGTCCATATAAATAAAGACTTTTTCTAATAAGAGGGTTGTGAACATAAATGTAAAGAGGTAAACTGACCTCAAAAACTAATGTTGAAAAACCTACCAAACACCAAACTTCTCCTGTACCCAGTACAGAGAGTATCACTGAGAGTAACAATCAAGAAAATTCTGGAAATGTATACAATATTTGCATGACTGAAATGAAGATACAGGACTTTACAGATTGTTAATTTAACTGTTAGGACAATACCTTTTTCTGGTTTTGTTTTTAAGAGCAAAGCTCTCAAATAACTACTATATTAGAAGGGACATAAAGAAATAGTGCCATTCTGACACACAGGATCAGAAACTCCTCAAACCACGTATTCCTGAATTGACTGACTGCTATGTTATGGTGATGATTACCACTGAGACTGACTGACTGCTATGTTATGGTGATGATCTGACATGATCCATTCTCCTTAACTAAAGCTTTAGCTTCTGTGGTTGTCTGAGGTTTTGGTGGCCATTCTGGATCAACCAAGAGCTCCTGCGCCAGATACATGTACTTGGCCTTTGGCATCTTCTTTCTACAGCCCAGGACCCAGGATAAGCAGCATTTTCCCCACCGATCCACTGACTCCTAAGAAAATAGGGGGGGAGGGGACAAAAAAACACCCCAGTTGATTAAAGGCTTGTTGTTTTGAACCGGTTAAAGCACACATTAGCAGAGAAAAATAAGAGGAAATGACTTCTGAGCGCATCAAATGGTGGTGAGGGTGGGAATCCATTTTTTTTTTTTAAAAAAGGCAGCTTTGGCCAGGTGTGGCGGCTCATGCCCGAAATCCCAGCACTTTGGGAGACTGAGGTGGGAGGAAGGCTTGAGCCCAGGAGTTCGAGACCAGGCTGGGTGACACAGTGAAAGCCCGTGTTCTTTTATTTTTTTAAAGGCAGCTTTCGATTATTTAGAAACTGATTATTCTTTAGAATTTTTTGTTGTTGTTACCGATGTGATTTACTTCATTTTATTTAGTTTTATGTACCTATACTCTAGTGTACTAATACATTTTAAATAACTTGCAGATATAAATGCTTTAACACAAAATATCCAATGTATTAAAAAGAACTTTAAGCCATTCAGAAAGATAAAACATTTAGTATTTAATTTGAAAATCTTCACATTGTGTCCCAAACTGTCTTTTAGTACGATTGCTCCTGGCAACTTAGCCACATGACCATTTTTGGAAGAAAGCCATGTTCAAATCCTCGTTACTATTAGTATCATCTCTTAAAACAAAGTAAATATTGTTTGATCAAATTTAAGGCTTGATCATGTTTAATGTCAATTATGTCTTTTAAAACCACATCCTTACTAATGTAAAAAGTGATACTGTTTTATAATGATGGTCCGTTGGTGCTCCGCGACTGGAAAGGGTATAAAAGGTATCAAGCAACTCCTATTCTTTCACATTATTTCACTGCAAAAGGCTCTGCTGTTACCGAGATCCTTCTGATCAATCCTCATGTTTTTAGTGAATGTGACCTTAGATAAATAATCCTTGGAGAATAAGAAAGCAGAATCACTGGTTGACGCATAGAAATGTAAGCTCTTGGATAACACTGAAAGGAGAGGGGGAAAAAAAAGAAATGTAAACTCCAGAGAGGGCTGAAAAGGGCTCTCGGAATTTGTCTCAATTGAAATTTGAAATAAATATAAATTACTACACCAGGACCTGTAGTAGTTATATTTTCCTCTAAAAACGGCCATGTCTCATTTTGGCTGATGCTTCTCCAAAACGAAATTTAAATCCCAGGCCATTGTGTTTTGCCAATCAACATATAACCCAGGTTACAACTAGTTCTAAATGAAGTAATCTCACAAAATAGAAGTGTAACATAACTGAGATACATATTCTTATGTTATCCAAAATGCCTCATGATTTAAAAAGGTATTTGCGATAGATGTATTTGGAAACATGTCTCTAAATTGGCCAATGGAGAAGAGCAAAAATACTTCAAAATTAAAGCTCTTAAAACTTTTCCATGGTTCGCTTGACAGCTCTTGCTCATCCTACTCAAACACCCGTCAGGAACCTACTACTACCCTTTCCCTCTTCTCCCCGCCCCGCTGAGTGCGTGATTAATGGTAACTCACCGCTCTCATCAACATTAAAGGTCTGCTAGTTTAAGTCTGCCGACGAAACACAGTAAGCTGCACTGCTACCCAGAATTTAAAGGCAAAGACTGTGAAAAAAATAAGCTACGTGACATTCCGGGGTGGGGGCAGGGGAGGTTTAAGATTACTCATCTAGTAGCCTCTTTATTGTCACAACTAAAGAGAGTTATATTAGTATTACCTTTCAAAAAAGTTCCCCGGAAAATAGCATTAAGGTACAGAACTCACTATGTACAGGATTCTTCAGGTGATGCAAAATAACAGATAAAGTCTTTCCAGTAAAGGCACACACAAATGTAATATTTAATCTGGGATGACAGTTTACGACGTGGATCTTACTTTTTCCGAAGGTGCTGACATTTGCTAAACTAATTGTGGAAAAAAATCACTGTTCCTAAATCAATTCGAAAGCTGTCACTTTTAAGTAGCACTGTTATACGATCACAGAAAATAAGCTAATGTTGACTGATGACTTTTTCTTAAGAAGCAGGAACATAATAGGCCTTGTCTGTCCAAAGAGTCTGCCAGTGTGAAGGGCAGTGCGTAGCAAGCTGAGTTAAGGACAGCCACACGCACACATACCTCAATTCACTGTTCCCTACTTGTAGAGAGTCAGTAAACCAATACAATTAAAATTAATTTAACTGCAAATAGAACTACAACTGAATAGGATTCTTTTTACACATTGAAAAAAAAAATCCTCACAACCCTATTAAAAACAATGCACACTTGTCACAATTTTTAAAAAGCCATGAGGAACGCTAAGGATGCCCCTGCTCTACTCTAGTTGGAAACATTTTGTTCCTGTACCCTTATCTCCTCCCGAGTATCATACACAAAAAATACACTATGTGCAAGCATAGGTTTGTTAGTTCACAAACACAAACATACCAAACACATTCTCAAACACAAGATAATTCACTGGAAGAGAAAATAAAAGGTGCTATGGGCATGCTGGAATGAGAGATCAGCCAGGGGAGATGATGATGGTGACGGGAAGGGCAGGTGCTGCATAACACAAAGACCATGAGGCAGGACAGCAGGGGCCTCTCCAAACACCCACAGCCAAGTCCTTCAAGCAGGGAGCACAGCAGCTGTAGCAACTGGATCTTTCCGTTTGTTCCTGAAAGGAATGCTTAAGTGACCAAATGTATCCCCTCAGAGAAGTAAAGAGGCTATCATGCTTAGTTCAGCAGAGAAACTAAAAAGAACTTGCACAAATGTCAAGTTTACACTTAGAATGTCTTTCAGAAAATGTTTTCATGGGCAGTATATAAAATATGATGCCATGCTTGAAGGAAAAAAATGTTATAATGGTTTTCATAAGTCTTCTTTCACACCAATCCTGAATATAAAACCAATACAGAAACTTAGCATTAACATTCTGTCTATATAAGCTCAAATAATATTCTAAGTGGCATAAAGACTACCACTATACCATAAAGACTGCTTTTTTTGATTTTTCACCAAAAAAGAAAACATAAATTGGGCATAAATCTTCAGGCAGGATCAAATTACAGGCTAGTATGATTCTAGTTCCACTACTAAGTGACCTCAGTTTACCAGACACAAGGTAGGCACAAATACTTCTAAAGAGAAGATACGACAGATCTCCTCAAATTGGGTAAAGCTTTACGGAAAACCACAGATGCTGGGGGCCTCCACTGAAGATTCCCATTCAGTAGGTCAAGGGTGGAAAAAAGCATTTTTGATGAATAATCTTGCTTGAAAATCACTGATACAAAGGATTTTTTGGAGAGGAGGGCAGTCAGAGAATAAGTACTAACAGCTGGGGCTGCCAATTGTAACAACCAAAAATGTCCCCAGACTCTGCCAAATGTCCCCTGGGGGAAATCACCTCTGATTGAGAACCACGGCCTTATGGTAATATGATTAACTGAGGACTGGCTCTTAGAGAGCCACAAACATGAACAGTGAAGCAACACTACACACGGAAGCATCAGAGAAGAAAGCAGGTTACTTTGTGCTGAGAGGTTATAAGAACTCTCTTTCCTAAAGCCAGTAAGTTTTTTAAAAACACACCTTAATCATGATCGCCGAAATGAAGACTTAAATTCTTGTCTATTTGATGATTCTCAGAATCAGGTAACAAACAGGGTGTGCTGGGTGGGGCCCACCTGCTCTGGACCAGTCTACCTTCACTCTCCCCTGAACACTTCAGAGGAGGACATACAAACTCTTAAAAAATTAGAAGGGAAGGCCAAGTGTGGCAACTCACACCTGTAATCCCAGTACTTTGGGAGGCTGAGGCAGGCAGAGCTCAAGAGCTTGAGACCAGCCTGGGCAACACGGAGAAACCTACCCTCGCCGCCCCCACCCCCACCAAAAAAAATGCTGAGTCTGGGATGGCATGCACCTATAGTTCCATCTACCCAGCAACATGGTGAAATCCCATCTCTACAAAACAAACAAAAATTACTGGGCATCGTGGCAGGCACCTATAACGCCAGCTACTCAGGAAGCTGAGGTGGGAGGATCGCCTGAGCCTGGGGAGCTCAAGGCTACAGTGAGCCATAGTTGTGCCACCGCATTCCAGCCTGGGCAACCAAGTGAGACCCCAGTCTCACAAAAAGGGCAGATATTTTTAATAATTTTTTAGAAAACAGAGACAAATAAAAGAATTTTCTGCCATTTAATTTTGATTGAAAAGCCAGGAGCGACTTCCAATCCAAATATTTTTAAGGGATCTCATGATATTTTCAACTAAAGCAGGGCTTTACTCACCTTCAAAACATGCATTTCTTATTTAGATCAAGTCAGAGATCTCTTCAGAGAATATGAAAAATCTAAATGTTTTCCTAGGCCTAGGAATACAGTGTAAACATTTCACATGAGAACTGACAATATAAGCCAAAGACAACCTTTTGAAGTAATGTAGTGAGGTAACTATATGTATGGGGTGTATATATGTGTGTGTGTGTGTCTGTATACATACAAGATTTTGCTAAAGGACTTGAGCCCATTGTACAACCCTAGTCATACCTACTACTAGGGACAACTGGTATTACACTGCTTTCAGGGGAAAAAAAAAAAAGAAAGAAAACAGGCTGATTCCAGATGCTGTTGCCTTCCATCATTATTCACCATAAAGCATTAGAAAATGGAAACGGTACTCTACAGGCCCTCTCATAAAGCAATCCTGTGGCATTACACCGGGACATCAGGCCTGCTGCATTACCAAAACAAAGCTCAGAAGTTCCCACTTAGGTAAAAGTTGGCTAAAAGTAAGTGGGTAACCCAACTTAAAAATGCCAGGGAGTCCTCGTCATCTCCACCAGCTTCCTGTGGTTCAAGGCTGAGTGAAAGACTCAGAACGACTATCTGTAAAGCACATCACCCATCTCTAAAGAGCAATGGGAAAGGCAATGAAGGGGTGATATGTTACTCAGTTCTCTATGCCCCAAGGAGCTCTGATGGGTTTAAAAAATAAGTCCGATCTGTATCTGTATCAAGAGCTATACTTTAATATCTTAACACTAGGAAATGGGTTTTATTCTTCGATGTCTCTTCTCTCTTCACTACAGAACTTTCAAAAGATAGGCTATTTAACAGGCCCCAAAAGTCAAATGTCCTAAACCACAGTTTGTATGAAAAAAGGCACACCGTCTTGTGAATGATAAGGTATATAACATTGGGGAAAGCCAAAAAGCCACCCCAAATTAAGGGACAGTAACTGAAAAGAAATCAGAAATCATTCTTCAAAATTTTGGCATTTGGACTCTGATCCAAAAAGAAACAATTTTCATTGCAAACTCTGTTTATAATAAATCTCATTTAGCTTCTAAGGGGACTCATGAAAAACAATAACATAAAATTTATAGCAGATTGAAATGGAAAAATTAACTCTCACCTTTGAGGACAAGACTTTTACATGAATAGATCAGGATTGGAATGGAAAGGAGACTTATGAAATTTCTGATCTTGAAAAGCCTCTAACAAATGTTTGCCATGAATTTTCCAGGACTTCTTATAAGAAATGAAATGCCATGCATAAGAAAAAAAGCTGAAGTAACACATAATAGAACAGAGCAAGAGCACACTATAGAATGCAGAGGATACAAGCCGAAGAGCCTGGAGAGACATGAAGAACGGATAATAAGCGCTGAGTTCCGACCTGCGGTGGCTGTGCGGTGCTGAACCGATATTCTCCTTGTTTGTCTCGATTGAACACAACTTTCCAAAGGACCATGTCAAGGAAGAAGTTCTGAGACATTCCAGTGAGTTAAGAATTAATAATGACTAAGTCATTTTTTTATTAATGTGCACATTTAAAAAAATCACAATGCTGCATAATTGATGAAAAACATAATTTTCATCATTTTCACATATAGAATTTCAGTTAATATCGCAAAAGGATCAAGAATGACAGGATTTTTGTAACAAATATAAATCAATCATTAAATTATTGATAAAATGAGACTTCTAAATTTTCCATGAAATACAGCTTTTGTATAAATCCTCAAGTCTTTCCCATATTAAAGTGATGCTTACATAATTTGAAGTCTTTCTTAACAATGGTTATCATTGAGTATCTAGTATAAATTCTATATCCATATCTATACATAATTTAATCAGCATCCAACACAAATCATTCTTTAGATAGTAAGAATAAGTAACATTTCTGTGAAAAGATGAACTTATACTGTAGAAAAAGGAACAATTTTTAGAATATAATAGCTTACATGTGCTTTCTAGCACCCATAAAAAAGAAAAAAAACACAGACACACACATTTCACTGGGCAACTTCGAAAGGTCAGTACCATAATATCCATGCTTCCATCATATCTCAAATTTCAATACCAAGTCATCTTTTAGGGGGATAACTGAAACAAAGCATAATTTCTAAGTCCAGAGCTATTACCATTGAAATATATAGATATATATTTCTCAAAAAAGTTACCTTTATTTTAATCAAAAAGCCTGTACTATGAAACTCTGAACTTAAAAATCACAACTGTATCTCCCCCTTCTATTTCTTATAGTTAATATAAGAGTCAGTTATGACAGTAGTTCTGAGAGCAGACAAAAGCTTATTAATAAGCCATCAGTGAGAACTTGTCAACTCCTTTTAGAGATGCTAACCTAAAGGCAATCCTAATGGTAGGGTAACTATACAATATACAATGAATCAAGGAGTACTCCAGACCTCTAGAGACCACTCAAAACCAAATACGAAGGAGGAAGTTCTATAATCAATGCTGAAATTAGGTAAGTCCAGAAGGATTATTATTTTCTACTTTCAATAAATTATCTTACTATGAATATTCACTATGTTTCCTGGAGAATGGCCCTACCTCTTCCTCCCTTAAATGAGAGATTTTGCTGTATATCACAAAACACAGATGGCACGTGCCAACTCTGATTTCATAATCACTGGTTCATCTGTTCATGGGCCACTTAGGCACCAAACTTCTTTCTACTCATCATTAATTTTTATTATCACACTGCTTATTTTCTCCTATGTGTATGACTGCAAATCATACCCCTTAATATGACCATTATCAATTCACAGAAAAGTTCAGAAGAGAAAGCTAAATGAATTTGCCTAAGATGAAACTGAGACTCTGTGGCTTTCCATTATGTTACCTGTCCTCTTCTCCCATTTACCAGTAAACTACCCAAGAATCCCAAAGCAATATGGCAGACATTTGACTATAGAAGTGCTTACCTCCACTGTGACAGATACAAAGGCATTGACAAGAACAATGATGAGCATAGTTATACGCCACTGATAAGGTACACACACTATCTGTAATGCAAAAAAAAAAAATTTAAGTTAAAATTGCTGTAGGTAGTCCATATTATAGCATTATATCATAATTTCTAAATTTACTGAATTGCTATGATGTGCCAAATACTTCCATATACATTATCTACTTAATCCTCAACAACGCCCCAAGGTATAAATTATATTTTCAATTATAAAACTGAAAGTTTAAGTAACTCAAGGTTAAAGAAAACATTAAATGACTGAGGTCAGAGTCAAATTCTATTCACTCAGATTCAAAAGTCCATGATCTTCTAGCTCATGAATGTCTAACAACTTTCTATTTTTAGAATAAAAACCCATCTTTAAACAATGAGGTACTAGCCAGGCACAGTGGCTCACGCCTGTAATCCCAACATCTTGGGAGGCAGAGGCAGGCAAATCACTTGAGGCTAGGAGTTAGAGACCAGCCTGGGCAACATGGCAAAATCCCATCTCTACAAAAAAAACAAAAGTTAGCCAGGCGAGGTGGTTGTGTGACTATAATCCCAGCTACTCAGAAGGCTGAGACACGAGAATCACTTGAACCTGGGAAGCGGATGCTGGAGTGAGCCAAGAACCTGCCACTGTACTCCAGTGTGGACGACAGAGGAAGACTCTGACTTAAAAAAAAAAAAAAAAAAAAGGAGATACCAGTCTAATGAAGCACTAGTCAAAACTCAATTATAAAGACAAATTCATAAAAGAACTATACAGATGAAGTTAAGAAACAACAATCAATTTTAAATTGTGTTCAATTTTAAATCTGACTAATTTCTAAGGCCTAAAAAACAGGATAGTAGTAAAGACGGAAAGAAGTTTAGAGTAAGAAAATGGAAAGAATCTAACAACTGTCTAGCTACTAAAAGAGGAGGAAAAGGAAGGATGAACAGACAACACACACATGCACGCACACACATGCACACTTCCGACATGAGTGCTACCAAGAAACAAAGAAGAAACAGGGCTGAAGGAGAACATGATGAGCTTAGTTTTTAAAATGTTGAAATTGAGGGATCTGTTGGGTGGAACAGATCCAAGTAATAGTCAAAATATCAGTGTATATGCAGGTCTAAAGCTTAGTAATGTGTTAGGCTCAGGGTATAAAGGTTGGGAGCCTTTAACATTTAGACGGTGATTACAGGTGAAGCCATGACTTTAGGGGACATCACCAGAATGTACTGACTAGCCAGAGGGATAAGAAGAGAAATAAAAGGGACTCTCAACATTTAAGCAATGGGCAGAGGGAGTGGAGCTACAATGGAAAGTGAGATTGAAGAGTCACAGAGGTAAGAAAAAGCCAAAAGACAGCTAAGCATCAAACTTCAGAAGACAGTATCTTAAGAATGATGACACAGCTAACTAAGCAAATAGTGCTGGGGAGTAAAGGAAAACTGGAAAAAAATCAATTAAGGAGAAAAGGCCATTGGACTTAACCAGTAAGAGGCTGTTAATGGCCTTGCTAAGGGCAGTTTAAGTAGATTGGCAGGGAAGATGCCAGGCTAGTTGATCAGTGTGTGGGAGGTGAGCTGAATGTGGTACTATTTCAAGAAAAAGTTGGTTGTGAAACAGAGGACATGTCTGGCCAGAGAGAAATGTAAATGCATTTTGTTTTCTTCTTTTATTGTAAGCGCTAAATCCCGCAATGAAATATGTATGAAACAGACATATACTGCTGGTAAGACTATAACCTGAAAACATCTTCAAAGTTCAATAATGCAGGATTTATGAAAATTAAAATTATACATACCCTCAGACCAAGCAATTCTACTATATTTAGCCTATAAATATTTGTCTGTAACTGAAGTGTGCAAGGATTTACAACTCCACATTGTTTATAGTACCAAAACAATGGAACCAACCTAAATATCCAGCAAAACAGGACTAAACAGATTATGAAAAAGTCCGTGCAATGGAATACTCATTTCACAAACTTTGTAATTTAAGTTATATAACTCATATAACTTTAAGATCAAACCTGTCCGTAACATACAAGAAAGGAAAATTAAATCTGATCTCATTCATGCAGAGGCAAAAATTCAAAACAAAAATCATAGCAACCTAAATCCAGAGGGTTTAATAGAGTGCATCATGACCAAATTGAATATATTCTAGAAATGCAAAGTTAGTTGAATATTTGAATACTGATCAGCTATAATTCATCACATTCTTTACAGAGAAAAACTGTGTGGTCATTTCGATAGCTGTAGAAAAAACATTAGGTTGGCCAGGTACAGTGGCTCACACCTGTAACCCCAGCACTTTGGGAGGCCAAGCAGGTGGATCACAAGGTCAGAGATTGAGACCATCCTGACCAACATGGTGAAACCCCACCTCTACTAAAAATACAGGCCAGGTATGGTGGTTCATGCCTGTAATCCCAGCACTTTGGGAGGCGGAGGCAGGCAGACCACCTGAGGTCAGGAGTTCGAGACCAGCTTGGGCAACATGGAGAAACCTGGTCTCTACTAAAAATACAAAAATTAACCAGGTGTCATGGCACGTGCCTATAATCCCATCTATTTGGGAGGCCGAGGCAGAAGAATCACTTGAACTTGGGAAACAGAGGTTGCAGTGAGCTGAAAAGTGAGACTCTGCCTCAAAAAATTTTTTAAATTAATTTTAAAGTTTAAAAAAATTATCTAGGCCTGGTGGCACATGCCTACAGTCCCGGCTACTCAGGAGGCTGAGGCGGGAGAATTGCTTGAACCTGGGAGGTTGCAGTGAGCCAAGACTGCTCCACTGCACTCCAGCCTGGGGTGACAGAACGAGACTCTGTCTCAAAAAAGAAAAAAAAAGAAAAGAAAAAGCATTAGATAAAATTTTAAAACCTTTTATGTTAACAACACTGTACTACCAAGGAGCTTCCTTAACCTGATAAAGACATATACTAGAAATATACACCAAACGGTATATTTAATGGTGAAATATGAATAATACTTTCTTTACAGACAAGAATAAGACAAGGATATCACTATCACTGTAACCAATATATTAAGACATAAAAAACACAGAGAAAGCACATAAGGACTGTGAAATGTCAGAAATAAACAGCTTGTAATTACTTATATATGATGCCTGTCTACACAGGGGAAAGGAGGGGAGGGCAAACTGATATAAGACAAAGGTATCACTGAATATCAGTGGGAAAAGACAAACTTCAATAAGCAACTGCTGAAACAAATGGGTATTCATGAGAGAAAAAAAGAAAACTAATCCCTATTCAAAAGCTATACATACGATTAATTCCAGATGGATCAAAGACTAAATGTGAAAGAAGAGTACCTTAAAACTGAGGTAGACAAGTCTGTCAAACTGAGACACAAAGGAACAAATAAATAAACTATTAAATTTGACTTGTCAGATTATAATTTTTTTTAAGATGGAGTCTTGCTCTGTCGTCCAGACTGGAGTGCAATGGCGCGATCTTGGCGCACTGCAACCTCCACCTCCTGGGTTCAAGCGATTCTCCTGCCTCAGCCTTCTGAGTAGCTAGGACCACAGGTGCCCACCACCATGACCAGCTAATATTTTTTTATTTTTAGTAGAGACATGGGTTTCACCATGTTGGCAGGCTGGTCTCAAACTCCTGACCTTGGGTGATCTGCCCACCTTGGTCTCCCAGAGCGCTGGGATTACAGGCATGAGCAACTGCACCCGGCAAATTTGCTTTTTAAAAACAGATATTATAAACAAAGTAAAAAGACAAGCCACAAACTGGGAGAAGATATTTATCACTATACAATCAAATATGATACATTAGGAATTCTGAAAACTAAGTTTTAAAAAAGGCAACATCCTAACAGAAAAAACTGGCAAAAGGCATGAAGAGGCAGTTCACGGACAAAATAAAAATGGCCACTAAACAAATGAAAAATGCTTAATTCTATCAGCAAAATTAATAGGCAAATTAAAACCATCATGATGTAACATTTTATACCCACTAGACAAGACCAAGTGTTGGCAATGATGTGAAACAACAGGCTTAAACACTGATGGCAGATTGAAGCAATCGCTTTGGAAAACAACTTGGCACACTGTAGCTGAAGAGTACATGCTCACCTTCACACGAGAATACACCAGAGGAACCTTTTGTCCCTAGTGGTTTGCCAAGGGTAGTAGTGGAAGGAGTATATTATCACTGGAAGTGTATGGAATTATCAGCACATGGCAGTATTTAAAAAGCAGATGGACTTCTAGTGAGCTTAATTACTGCTTTCAAATTCTCCACAGCATGGCACCACTCTCTCACTGCCTGTACCTGGGATAAACCACTCCTATTTCACTCTGATACGCTACAGTATTACTTGCCCCCATACACTAAAAGACACGTAAAAACACGTTCATATCAACAGTATGTTCAGTAATTATTTACCAACAAAGAATGGAGAAATGAATTTAATATATTCCTACAACTGTATACTACACAGCAGTGAAAATAAAATACAGGTATCAACAAACAATGTTCATGGGAGAACGCAAGTCACAGACAGAAGGGAACAAGATAACACCTTCATAAAGTTCGAGAGCACACGAAAGCATCTGTTATGACTGCAAACATGTATGGTAAATATATCATGAAGACCAGGAATGAAGGGGAAAATCATGAAAATAGGCAACGAGAGCGCCTCACGGACCGGGAGTACTGCCCTTTGTTGTTTTCTTTTTGTCACTGACTCATGCTCAGGTAATGTTCATTTCTTTTAAGTTGGATGATACACTCAGGGTGCTATCTTTTTACTATTTTTAAATTATGGTTAACAACTTAAATATGTGTGCATATTCTTTTGAACGAAAAACAACTATTTCATTACTCAGAAAGTTTTTAATGAAAAGAATGAAGAACTAAATGGCCAAAAAAGAAAAGGGAGCATGTGTAGACTACGGAAGAAACAGCCTGGTAAAGAAGAGAGAAGTAACAGATACCAGGATCAAGGCTTCTTTGTTTTTAAAGACCAAGGGACACTTAATTTGTTTGCAGACAATAAAAAGGAACCAGAAGTGGAGATTAAATAGGGATAATCAATAAAAGCTGTTGTTTTAATTAGGTTCTTTATTCTTAGTAGAGTACCTTTGGGTTAATATAACTGCGTCTTAGAATATAAGAAAATAAGAGATCCTGGAAAAAAAGAAATGTATACAGGCTGGTTTTTTTCCCCCAAACAAATGATGTGTTTAATTAAGCCTTACCTCAAGAACCTGGTCAACATAGGCAACTGGATACAACATGATGAATAATATAAAAGTATATAAAAAAATCACAGAAAAAACAAAAAAATCTGGAAAAGAAAGTAAAACAAATTAGGAAATTCCTTTATATAAAAAGGCATCCAATAACAACTGATATACTGTCATTTCTAAATCTGGTTTTGAGTGTTTTTATTTCAGTTGATCGAATAATGTTATGTGCTCTGTTATTTCCTAGAGGATGATATATTATTGTTCAGGGCACCGAAAAGATTCATATACATGATGTGATGGTATGGATATTTAAAGCCCATTAGCTTTAACCTTATAAAAGTACTTCAGAAAACAATCAGCATTTACAAAAATTCAATTCACACCTTCATGACCATCTGTATGTTGCCCAAATGGATAGCTACTTTGTAAGATAATAAAGCCAATATATAATGTACAAATAAGAGACTAGACTATGTGTGGCAAAATGAGATTACCATTTAATACATGTATTCAATGACAATTACTATTGGTTGTAAAAATGCTGAATAACATTTATTTTCAGTAGTAGGTATGTCTTAACCCTAAACAGAGGCATTCTAACCTAAATGTAAATGTATTTCTGCTAAGTGAATCTCATTGATCTACCCTGTGAAAATATTTTCACAGAAAATGTTAGCCAAAAGCCAAGAGACTGAGTTGGTGTACTATTTTTCAAAGTGGGCTGGCCTTACGGCTTGCTATGGGAGCTGGGAATGGCGAAGCCACCCAGCAGTACTTTGTCTCATTTCCTAATGCAAAAACCAAACTCCTCGCTCATGGCCATTTTCTTAAGTGTGTACATATATACACAGACACACAAGCATGTATATAAGCATATACTTGTATAATAAGAAGCCATAAAAGTGGCTCAGAGATTTTCTAATTCTACTGATAGCCCCAACTTTTCCCCTTTTTCCTTTGATCTGGACATTTATTCCCAAGTTCCTATTTGAAGTCCACTTCAAACTCAAACTTTACTAAGACCACAGACAAAAACCTTATCATGAAGCCTTCAGGTGGGGTGAAGAAGTTACTATCCTTTTTACTGACTGTAAAGGAAGGGTCTCAGTGCTGTTTCCAAACATGGAAGTTATTTGTAAATACAAACTTTGTTAATACCAATTCAAACCTACAGGTAAATATTTTTTATTCTACAAAAACTATACTATATTTATGTTTAGATACACCAGTGTGTAGGGGTATATGTATGTATATATGTAGTTTTAGTAGCTTAGGCTGAAACTTATACTAACAATTACTATTGTTAGTATACTATACTTACACTAACACTTATACCAAAACTGGAGACACTATTTTACTCTGAGACACTGACCAAAAGGATTTTTTAAAAACAGTCAGGTGTGGTGGCTCATGTCTGTAATCCCAGCACTTTGGGAGGCTGAGGCGGGCAGATCACAAGGTCAGGAGTTCAAGACCAACCTGGCCAACATGGTGAAACCCCCTCTATACTAAAAAAAAATACAAAAATTAGCTGGACATGGTGGTGGGTGCCTGTAATCTCAGCTACTCAGGAGGCTAAGACTCAGGAGAATCGCTTGAACCCAGAAGGCGGAGGCTACAGTGAGCCGAGATCATGCCACTGCACTCTAGGCTGAGCAACAAAGGGAGACTCCATCTCAAAAAAAAAAAAAGAAACAAAAAATACTTAGGACCCATGCTGGGTAAAAAGCAATTCTACTAATTGTAAATATGAAATGTAACATTCGGTTTCACAAATGCAGCAACTAAAGTACTGCCTAAGTTCTATGGCCATTTAAGTAGTTATGATCAGATAAGGAAAAAGTGTTTTACAAAGTGCTGGTTGGAAGTATACAAACACAACAAAGAGAAAATACAAAATCAGAAAAAGGAGAGAAAAGAAATAGTCAGAAGATAAATAGCAGAGAGAAACATGGAGACTGAAAAAGAATTTCAGGCCGGGCGTGGCAGCTCACGCCTATAATCCCAGCACTTTGGGAGGCCAAGGTGGGTGGATCATGAGGCTAAGAGATCGAGACCATCCTGGCCAACATGGTGAAACCCCGTCTCCACTAAAAATACAAAAATTAGCCGGGCGTAGTGGCAAGCGCCTGTGGTCCCAGCTACTCGGGAGGCTGAGGCAAAAGAATCACTTGAACCCAGGAGGCGGAGGTTGCAGTAAGCCGAGATTGCGCCACTGCACTCCCACCTAGCAACAGAACAAGACTCCATCTCAAAAAAAAAAAAAAAAGAATTTCAATAAAGTAGTAATAGCCCATGCTGCATGTTCTTCGAATCTGACTGCATTTTTCAAACTACAGCAAAAGCAGATTTGCAATCTGGTTCTGTGTGTTGTTGGGGAAAAAAAATTACTCAAGCTCAGAAGCTTCTTTACATCTACCTAAACAATGTTTGTTTCTCAAATTTTCATGTCTCTCCCAGAGCCACCTCTTGGATCCCACCTCAATAAATCTGCCAAGATTTCCATGTGAAAGAGAAAATAAGTAACTGAATCTCTGTTTGTTTAGCCTGGAAAGAAAAAAAAGGCACTATTCAAAAAAAGACACTAAGTGACAAGGAGAAGGATGGCTGGCAGACATACAACCATACAAAATTTTTAAATCAATAAGGATTTCAATCATGCATTCACTTTAGAGAGGTATGAAATTCTTATAAACTATGCAGCCAGCTCCTAGATTCTCCTGGCATTGTAAGCAGTTGCTTAGTAACTGTACTAAAGTATAAATATTCTTCACCAGAAGACAGTAATAAAAAAAAAATTGTGTCACTGGTGATGGCAGGCCAGGGTCAAGAGTATTCCTCGATTTAGATTGTTTTAGATTGACTCTTCCATAAAGCTATGTGACTCTGAACAAGTCATTTAGAGTCAAATTATTTCATCTATAAAATGGGGTATGGTGAGGAACCTATAGGAAATAATAGATTTTTAAGTATTCAAAGCATATAGCAACATGTAAATTGAAGTCATTATTAAATATTTTCAGCTTATGGCAACCTATGACGTGCTGTTAATAATACCAGATCCCACTGATGGACTATGGCATCAAAATAAAGTATCAGAAAGGGTTTCCTTCCTATTCTCCTTAGTGACACTGAAATAAAGTAAACACACATATAATATTCATCCCTAATTATTTATCTCTTTGTTCTTTCCCCAAATAATAACTAGGACCTTCTAACCTCCAGCCACAAATCTTAAACGTTTTTATTCCTATCCCTCTCCTCTTATCCAGTTATGTCTTTAAAAGGTCACCTTATTCTGTAGGGCCTCTAGGTATCTGAACTGCTTCAGCCAATTGAGACATGTTAGATGAATAGGAAAAAGATACACAGGCCCTGAACAGGAAACATACTGGCAATTCAGTAGTAATGCCTTCATAGACAGAGAAAGGGATAGCACAAGCAATAAACTGGAGGGATAATCCACAAGAAACTGCGTTAAAAATTGAAGCCGTTGACTGACAAGCCTAGGGTAATGTCAGACAAGAAAAAGAAAGAAAAAAAACTGAAGCCAAATCCCAAGAAATCACATGTAGTTAAAGGAGAGTGTTAAGAATTAAGTGCATATCATGACCCTTGAAATGAAAGGAGTTGAATGAGAAAATATAACTGTGAAGCTGCAGCTGAAAACAGGTAACCACACAGAGTGAAGTTAAGTTTAATTTAGATTGAAAGTGGACCAGTACAAGAAAGGAAAAAACTCTAAAGAAACTTCCTTAAACGCCTAAGACAGATTAATTCTTAAAAATAATAATTTCAAAATACATTTAATACATTACACACCATTTATAGAGAACAACAACTGGCAGGTCCTAGCAAAGGACTACTCATGGACTCCAATGACAAACAGACAAGAGGTGAAAACTAGCAGAATGCCTGTGTCAACTGTACGCTCCTTTTGTGCTGTTCAGAAGGCATGTTGTATAACAGCATGTGCTTCTGTTTACCCACTGAGAGAAGTATACAAGCTGCTAATAGTGAAGACAATATAGTTTCATGGTTATATTTCTGCTAAATATAATTTTTATACATTTTTAAAATCATCCAGTGACCAAAAATAAAGTGTTTACTATTTATTCAAGTAAACTGGAAATTAAATGACAATACAAAATTTCTTAAGCCTTTTTTTTTTTAAAGTTTTCCAAACATATACAAGATGCATTTTAGAAATAGGCAACTAATATTCTTCCTTTCTTTTTTTAAATTGTAACAGTGTGAATAGGGTAGATCTCTAAAATTAACTTTCTTGATAGAGCTGTCTTGCTTGCAGACCAGTCTGAATACCAGTTTTCTTCAAATTCAAACAAACAAACAAAAAAGCAATGTTTCTTCATAGATGTTTTTAGCTACTCTTAAATGTATTCAGTATTTCCTTGAAATTTAAAAATGCTGAACTAAAAATAAAACGTATACCAACTCTAATTATTAAATTCACCTTATAAGTTATCTGTAGTGATGAAATCCTTTTAGAAATACTGTGGCAAACTTTCTGTGGAAAGCTTTTCATCCTGCAGCATGGTTCTAATACAGTTCTTAGTAACACAGCTATTAGTATAGTTATACAGCCATATATGACTAATAAGTAAATAATAACAAGAGCTATTTTTAAAATAAGAAACATCAGTTCCAAAAAGACGGCCAAAAAAAGGGGAAAAATTACCACTAAGATTAGATTTTAATCTTACCTGTCCAAACTATAAAGTAATAAAACTTGCCCTACAAACCAACAGGGTAGAAGTGACATAAGATACCGTATGAGAAAATGCCTCATAAACGCTAATATGAGACCAAGACACTAAGAGTTGTTACTCCTATGACATACCAATACCTGTGACCTGGCATCTTGCCAACTAGAACACTGCCACCTCTTCATAACTACAGAAAAAGAGTAATTGCTATTTGCTCCAAAATACTACAGAGGTCTAAGTCTAAAAGTTGTTCCATATATTACTGTCTTCTCAATTTTTTAAAATTGGCAATTTAGATGTAGCAACTCCTTTTTTCCCATAAACTCTAATTTTGATCAATCAAAATGATATATTCTATTGCCATAGACAAGTCCACATGGCGCAGGCCTCCATTCAGTATACTGGCCCTTTTCGCAATAGCATGCAAAGATACTAGAAACAAAGAATCCCAGAGGTAAACACAGGCCATACCAGTGTCAGAAATGAAGAATACAGCCGATGCTGTGCAGATCACCCAGAAGGAAAGTATAATACCTACTGGTCCAACTGAGAAACCTCTGTCTCTGCTTCCAATCCTAACTCCTCTACAGTGTGTTGTAGAAATAAATGCTGGAGCCAGAGGCACCAGGATGTGAAAAACAGCAATGTTCAGCAGTGGTGGCTTTAATTTTAGGGTGACAAAGACCAATGAAAGTAAAACACAACAGTAAACATCTAAATCACTACATTCATTCTATCTGTGAAGATCTGGTTTGCTAAGGAAAAGACTGTGACAATTATTCTCTTCTACATTTGTTTCAAAGGGGCAAGGTGGCGTGGAAATCACAATAAATGCCAAACTTACAATTTTTGTAGCAAGGTTGCCTGAAGGGTTTTCCTTTTGAAAAGGCAATTGCCACTATGAGGTACTGAAAACTGGAAATAAAAAAAACTGTGGTATTTTCATAATTTTGTATATTATGTTCATCAAGTTCAGTTTCATTGTCTACGTGTGAAGAATTCCAAAGCAGGCTTCTTGTTGTATTACAAGCACTAGAACATATGCAAAAATGTTTGCATTAGTAAACATAATACTCGTTTCCCAAAAGAAACCAATCTTACCTTAACTGCCCTAAATTGCTACCGTAACAAATAGAAATATGGTGATATTTACAGCAAAAGATCCAACAATACCAATATAAGATGTACAAAACAGGCACAAGATTATTGGGTTTTCTCTTCGGTCAGACATCTCAATCACTTCAAAAATTAGAATCAAGTAAGAAATATTTAATAAGCTCCCCTCAGTTTTTTAATTTGGGGAGTAATTTTGGCAGAGTGAAAGCAGACAGACAATGGGTTTGACCCAAGCTCTATCACTTTTCAGTGCTTACTGAGGAAGTATTATTTACTCTCTCTCTCAGCCTACCTCCTCACTGGTAAATACTGGTACCTACATCACAAGTTTACATAGGGACTCGCAGGCTGACTTGTGCAAACGCCACACAAGTCACCAGTGCTGAAATGGTCCTCAATATTCTCCAGCTATGGCTCTCCCTCATTTCCACTTTCAGGTAGGCAGGACCATCAGGCATACATACACAACTAATTATGAGAAGTCCCCAACAGTCATTACTAAAATATTAACTATAAACACAGGTAGGTGCTCACAAAATGTTAATCTGCTGCAAGTAAACTATGGAAAGCTTCTCAAGAAAATTCCACATTTTTTTCCTGTGTTTTCATGTACATATAAAAAAAGCAATGTTAAATTTCTTTAAATATTCTCAAATTTTTAAAGATGATACCTCTCAATCAAACTGGAAATAAATGTTTACATCTGAAAATTTAATTCCACAAAATCAACGTATATGTTTAAATAGTTAAAACAATGTTTTATGTTGTGATCCATAGGACACTAGCACCTAATTTATTTTTCCCCGTAAGTTTTAAAATGCCATTTTCTAAACTGGGGGAAGAAAGATTAGAAGTACAAAATACTCTGTCTAGAAGAGGCCCCAGAGATTAATTCCAACTTTTTTTATTTTACAGCTAAATAAGGCTCAGCAGCAAATTAAGAAACTGATCTTGGTAGTGATTATTAGGATTTTGCCTGAACGTCTTCCCAAAGCCAGAAGGAGTGACCATGATAGAAAGGCAAATACAGGCCAAATTATGGAAGTGTTTGAAGCAGTCCTCATTGCAAATGTTATCTCAAAAAACAATCTCTTGGCTTACTGACACCTCTGCCTCCCAGGTTCAAGTGTCTCTCCTGCCTCAGCGTCCCAAACTGCTGGGATTGCAGGCAGGAGCCACCATGCCCAGCTAATTTTTCTATTTTTAGTAGAGACAGGGTTTTGCCATGTTAGCCAGGCTGGTCTTGATCTCCCAGTCTCAAGTGATCCACCTGCCTTGGCCTCCCAAAGTACTGGGACTACAGGTATGAGCCACTGTGCCTGGCACAAACTTTTATATAAACTTCTAAACTCATTTTTATATCATATATGTTGCACATATTTTATGTAGATTCTTACACAGACTGACCAACTTACTCTGATTCTGGATGCCACACTTCATACCAAGGTTGTTGCTTGACCCAAAAAAACCCCAAAGATTGAAATCCAATGGAGATGATGATCTGAGACAAAACAGAGAAGAGCAGGGCCCCAGATATAAGACCCGAAGGTGGCCTCTGCGGCACGAGTTCCTTCCAAGCAGGATTTAAACTCACTATATGAAAAATAAAAAGAAGAAAGGTTTGTATCTACATTAATCTGTCACTATAAAAGGCATAACGGGATTCTTTAGGAACTTAAAAAATTTGTTTTTGCCTAACAATTTTTTAATATAAAAACTCCCTCAAAACTAAGCCACATATCGTACCATATTTAAATAATCTGTAAAAGTAAACAGTGTAGGCTTTTTTGAAAAATGCCCCAGGAATAATTTCTACATTTCTATTGAAATTCAGCAGAAACATTGACAAATAAAAATAAAACTAGGCCAGGAGTGGTGGTTCATGCTTGCAATCCCAGCAATTTGGGAGGCCAAGATGAGAGGATCACTTGAGCCCAGGAGTTTGAGACCAGCCTGGGCAACATAGTGAGACCCCATCTCTACAATAAAAATGTTTTAATTTTTTAATTAGAAAATAAGAAGGGCCCCAGATATAAAATGTTTTAATTAAAAAAATAGTAAAACTAAATATAAACACAAGAACTATAAAGTTAATCATCTCATATCTTTAAGAGACCATTATTTTCTGAATTTTTATTTATTTATTTATTTTGAGACAGAGTCTTGCACTATCACCCAGGCTGGAGTGCAGCGGCACGATCTTGGCTCACTGCAACCTCAGCCTACTGGGTTCAAGCAATTCTCTTGCCTCAGCCTCCCAAGTAGCTGTGACTACAGGCGCGTGCCACCATATCTAGCTAATTTTTTGTATTTTTACTAGTGATGGGGTTTCTCTGTTGTTAGCCAGAATGGTCTCGATCTCCTGACCTCGTGATCCACCTGCCTTGGCCTCTCAAAGTATGCAAATTACAGGCGTGAGCCACCATGCATGGCCCTATTTTCTGAACCTTTAATTGCAAAACTACAGTTAAAACAATACATACTTCTTCCTCTTAAGACATTAACAATGTTTGAAGCAATATAAACACAGCAGAAACATTTTTTTAAAAGGCTTTAATTACTTAAGGTGGTGTCCACGAGTTTTCCACTATAAAGTTTCTATTTTTCAGCTAGGCATGGTGGCTCACACCTGTAATCCCAGCAATTTGGGAGGTCAAGGCAGGCAGAGCACTTGAGGTCAGGAATTGGAGACCAGCCTGGCCAACATGATGAAACCCCGATTCTGTTAAAAATATAAAAATTAGCCAGGCATGGTGGCCTGCATCTGTAATCCCAGCTACTCTGGAGGCTGAGGCAGGAGAATCACTCTAACTCGAAAGGCGGAGGTTGCAGTGAGTCAGATCATGCCACTGCACTCCAGAGAGCCACTCTTTCTCAAAAAAAAAAACCAAGTTTCTATTTTTCCTTTTTTAACTATTGCCTTGTGAAAAGATACTTTGTGAAAATTCTGCTCCTCATCAAACTTCCACTAGTTTTATCATCTACTAAAGATAAGTAGTTCTCAACCAAAGAATTCTGCACCCCAAGGGAGCATCTGGCAATGTCTGGAGATATTTTTGGTTGTTACAACGTGGACAGTTACTGGAAGCTAGTAAGGAGGGGGCCAGAGATGCTGCTAAGCATCCTACAATGCCCAGAACAGCTCCCACAACAAAGAATTACCTGCCTAAAATGTTATAGTCTAATTCCTTCCATATTTATTAGTTAGCATTTACTGTGGGGAAGAGCTTTCCCTTCTCTCAATCAGATGGACTTGTAAATTTTCAATTGATTCAGTGGCTCACATGCCATTATCATCATTATTTATTCAGATGTTAATATCACCAATACTGGAACAAACCAACATCTTATGCCTCTTTATATGGTGAACCTGGAGGAACACACCATTACTTCTGTGATATTCCTGCCAAAAACTTACAGCCTGACTCTAATGACAATAAATCAGGTAAACCCAAACTGACTGGCTATACCGTTTCATAAATGTTAGCATCAAGAGCCCCTAAAAACAAGACTATTCCAGATTAAAGAAGACTAAAAAGACATGGTAGCTAAATGAAATGTGTGGACCTGGATTACATCCTGGTTCTAATCTAGGAGACTAGGGGAAAATAGGCAACAAGGGCATTATTGAGACAAATGACAAATCTTGGATATGAGTTTTGGACCAGATAATATCATATTAATGTTAAAATTTCCTGATCTTTACAACTGTATTTAGTTATATAAAAGAATGGTTTTGCTTTTAGAAAAAATACTTAAATTGCCAGAGGCAATGACTCCAAACTTATTTTCAAATATTTCAGGAAAAAAATAGAACAATAAAATAAATGGAGCAAGATGTAAACAACTGGCAATAAAATAATATATTTACAAGGCATCTGGAGAAGTGTGAGCTATGTTACAACTGTCAATGTAAATTTACCAAAGTCTAATAAGTCACATCACAATTTCATATACTTTAAAGATTAATAACAAAGCAAAATACTCACTTGTAAATACCACTACCAAAATGATTGCCAGATCAATGAAGAGAAACTGGAAGTCTCCTAGGTTACTTAAGATCTACAGAAGTAATTTTAAAAACATTATTAGTTTTCAGGAACTATTTTTATAGCATTGTCCCCAGGCTTTATTAATAATTTGAATTTCCCAGTAATGACAACTTAAAAATGACACTTGGACCTGCTTAAAAATTGAAATATATGTATGTATCTTTGAAATTAATTAAATATAACATACATTTACAAAGATTTGGTTTAGTACATTAGTATAAAAGGCATCTTCTTAAAATTCATTCAACAGGCCAGAAGCAGTGGCAGACGTGTGTAATCCCAGCACTATGGGAGGCCGAAGTGGGTAGATCACGAGGTCAAGAGATCAAGACCATCCTGGCCAACATGGTGAAACCCTGTCTCTACTAAAAATACAAAAATTAGCTGGGCATGGTGGTGTGTGCCTGTAGTCCCAGCTACTTGGAAGCTTAGGCAGGAGAATCACTTGAACCTGGGAGGCAGAGGTTGCAGTGAGCCAAGATAGCACCACTGCACACCAGCCTAGCAACAGAGCAAGATTCTGCCTCAAAAAAAAAAAAAAAAAAAAAAAAATTTATGTTCAATAAAAACCTCTAAAAAGTTTTTTGGCAAAAAGAAAACACAAACATTTACTGAAAATATTCAACCTTGTAAATCTGTATCTTGAAGTTTCCTTAATATCTAATACCATCCCTTCTGATACTTTCTACAAATGGTAAAATGAGACAGTGTCAGCATGAGTCTTTAGGATGTCCGAACACTTTGATTATAAAATCTGATAGGGTACCTGTGGGCATCGCTATTTATACTTTTTCTCCAAATGCAAACCATTCTCCAAATTCAACAAACCACTGTTGAAACATCTTCTCTCATTCTAACTTTCAATCTGCTATTCAAACACAGTGAACTGAAGGTCAATTTATAGGTACTGCTCACATAAACTCAATTACTAATGGATGCATTCAAAATCAAACATATATGCTCAACATCCTAATTTACTGTGCACATTAAGTGTTATCCCTGTGCACAATGTTAATACTCACAGAATACAGGAGAGTAACACTGAAGTACTGGATAATGCTGTACAATGCCATAAATTTAAACACACAGAAGGAAGTTATTAAAGCAGCACGGCCTTCCCTGTGAAAAGAAATTAAATGTTGGCATATGAATAAAGGCATTTTCAACTCCTTTTCCAAACCACAATTTTATCTTGACAGATGAATGTCAACATTCAACGGCTACAACAAAGTGCTTCATCACCAAATGAGGAGTAGTAATCAGTTACTAAGAAGTTACAGCTCAAATATGCTAATCTGCTAATATTAAACAAATTCACATTACGTTTTATGACAATTTTCTCTTCTGTATTACTAGAGCAAGATAAAAAGGGACAAGAATAATTTTAATTTGTATTACCTGATAAGGTTTGGCACACAGGAAATACTAGGAGTTTTAGAGGTAAAGGGAGATGCCACCGAAGCTTCAAGCTCTGATAAGGAAATGCCTCCGTGTGCCCTCTTCAAAGCCTAATAATATTAAGAAAACTGGTTAAGTTTAATGAATATGATTTAGGCTACAGTAAGAGCTACAAAAGTGAATCACAGAAACTATACTTACACCACAATCATTTGCGCCATCACCACACATCCCAACAAAATAACTAAGAAACAAAACAATGTTAAGGTTTTAATTAATTTCTTAAACTACAAAACATTTAACTTACTAAGATTTTTCTATTACAATAGTATAAAGCACTAACACACCAAGATTCCCCCAGTGAAACTAATGAATCTTTTCATGATATTGGACACATTATACTGTGTGCTGCTTTGCACATAGCACCAGACTGCAAGTGAAATGACCGAGGTTATTGCCCTATTTCTGTCACATTATTGTCAAATCATTTTGGTGTCTCCATTTCCTAATTTTTAGAGCAAAGCGCTTGTGCCTACAGTCTTTAGTATAACTACTTTTAAAGTTATCAGCAAAAAATGCTCCCTTAATAACATGAAACACGACTCTTTACTAAAATTATATAGTCAATTCTATCAAGATAGAACACCTGAAAGAAAGAATGAAGTCATAGGTAGTACCTGGATATTTCACTTAAGCTTAAGTATCTGAGCCTCTTTTAAAGAGGCACTTAAAGTTTTCGTGTATCTTACAGATCACAATTATATATATAAAAATATGAAATATTAGTGTAAGAAACATATAAAAATTATTTTTCTGATGCTGAAATGAAACCATAATTCATCAAAAAAAGACACCAATACTTACTCAACATTTTGCAATGCTTCTATCAACTGTGTTTTCTGATCAGGTGCCATACGAGCAAACACGGTGCCATGCAACATCAACTGGAAAAAATCATGTAAATTTCTTAAAAATATTGTTCACAATGTATTCATGTGAATATATACATACACCCAAATTACGTACCTTAGGAACAAGGTCTTGAAAGTGCTCCAGTATCACTGAAAATGATTTTCCATTCATTGCAAAATGGTAACGAGTCATTTGAAGATCCTCTAAGCTATCATGGACCAATTTAACTGGAATATCCTGTGTATGAGACATTGGGAACATTATTTAGACAGCCAAACCAGGTAAAACAATTCTATTTTAAACATATTTGTTCTAAAACTGAATTCTTCATTTGACATGTTACACAATACAACGAAAGCCTGACATTTATTCAAAGTAAGAAGAAACTCAATTAAATATGAGCCTCAATTTGAAACGATGCATGAACTGAGCATGATGGACCACCTACATCTTTTACCACTAGTTACGTGAAGAGTACAATAAACATTTGGAATTCTTATACTTTAAAACTATGCTTCTCACCTCTGGCTATATATCAGATTTTGAACACTGAGATTTCTGGGTCTGCACCAGTCCCAGTGAAATGTCATCTCTGAAAAAATAGCCCAGACTTCTGTTTTCATTTAGTTTTTGCTTTACTGTGTTTTAATGCATCACAGACTAAATGTAAACCAACAAACTTCAAAAGGGACAATTAATACTTGACATTACCTCTGAGTCAATTGCTGATGAATGACGGCACTGTGTGAGGGAGTCTGCATAATGCCAATTTATTTTGGCAACCTTCCCATCCTTTGGAGGTAACGCTTCAGCAATAATCACTTTATCCTGAGGTAGAATCATTCCACAGTCTCTGGCCACAGAGACAGCAGTCAACATGTTGTCACCTAATTTTAAAAATATTTTAAATGTATTAAAATTAAAACGAAAACGTGAACGTATCAAACAAGCACTTGCTGAGAATCTACTACAGTCTCCCTGACTGTGCTGCCAGAATAAAAATAATCTATAGTCCTTTCCTTTAGAGTTTAAAAATAACAAAACTGGAGCATACTTATCAAAAGCAGCCTCAAATAATGCAAGCTCGTATATGCTAAAGAAAACGTCTCACCCACAATGTTTGAAGCCAAATACAATTCTCAATCTTTTCCAGTCATGCACTATTTGTATCCACACCATACCTGGAACAGTGCTACACACAGAGCAGGTGGCTCAACAGATATTTATCCAAATAACTTTGCAATGACTAGTGGTCTATGCAAGAACACAAGCACCATACCATAGAAAAGGGTGAGTTGCAAAAGCAAGATTATATGAAACAAAAAGTTAAGAAAGGTAATAGGGATAGGTGGAAATGAGAATCGAGACAACTTGTCAGTCATGAGAAGAAAGAACAGAAAAGCAGCAAGGATGGGATATTAAAGAAGAAGCAGGCAAAGGTTTGCGGATTCCACTGCTACCAAAAGAAGCTACCAGAAGACGGAGGTATTTCTTTCCTCAATTCCCACATACTATTTCCAAGAATATCTTCCTACGACCTTAGATACACAAAGCCATACTCTGGCAAGGGGGAAAAAAAGAAAAAGAGGATGATGAGGTACAGGTGAAAAGTGCCTTGACAGAGGAGACATAAGAACTAAGAATTACTGGGATGCTAACAGACTTAGTTACCTTGAGTTACATGGTAAAAGCATGCTATTAGATAGATCCCAGAGTCTAAAACACAAAAAGGTATACAGACTTTCTCCATATTAGTCTTACTGAACACGTAAGTACCATAAAGTATCTTAAATCTAATTATCTGCTAAAGAAAAAAAAAGAGCTACCACAATTTCACACAGCTAAGGAATAAGAGTTATGTAATATTATTAACAGTATAGTAATACCAGGAGAATCCCTTAGATGTGCTAGAAAAAAAAAAAAAGGGCTATTTTGCTAGAATTCAAGCTAGAGTAATAAACAATATCTTACATATAAAAATGTACTTCTGTCAAATATCTATTAATCATTTTCTATGTACCTGACAGTTCTAAAAATTCCAAAGGACCTCAAAACGAGTAAAATGTATTCCTAACTCTCAAGAATCCCCCCCTTTTTTTTTTTTTTTTTTTTTTTTGAAAATGGGGTTTCGCTCTTGTTGCCCAGGATGTAGTGCTATGGTGCATTCTCAGCTCACTGCAACCTCCACCTCCTGGATTCAAGTGATTCTCCTGCCTCAGCCTCCCAAGTAGCTGGAATTACAGGCATGTACCATCATGCCCAGCTAATTTTCTATTTTTACAAACACAAAATTTGTAGAGACGGGATTTCTCCATGTTGGTCAGGCTGGTCTCAAACTCCTGACCTCAGGTGATTCGCCTGGCTCGGCCTCCCAAAGTGCTGGGATTACAGGTACGAGCCACCGCACCCACCCAAGAATCTAACACTCTAGTAGAGAAAACAAATCTACAAATAACACAAGGTACAATAAGTACTACAAGAAATATATAAAAGAAAGAGACAAAAAGGAGCCTAGTGTACATTTTTACAGTGTACTTTTAATATTTTACTATACTTTCTATAAACAGTATTTGCTAAACGTCAAAAATAATACCACAAGGTTACCTTGCACTTGGGAAAATATGAAGAGCTAAAAGAGAACGCAGGTTGGAGCCACTATATAATACATGATTTTATAACTGATATCCCTCAATATTACATAACTTGAACTCTGCCACACTCAATTTTTTTCTGTGTTCTTTTATAAAGTCTAACCTGTGACCATGACAGTGCGAATGTTGGCTTTATGCAAATCTTCAAGTACTGCAGGGGTTTCTTGCTTTAATTTGTTTTGCATTATAATTAATCCCATAAAATCCATGTTGTTTTCGATTGCATCTCTGCAGAAAAAGCAGTTTTAACACATAATGGTTTAGTCAAGAGAGTAAGCAATTTATGTATACACACTTAATTTAAAATATCTAAGTACTTAAAAATGTCTAAGTTATAAAGCAATTTTAAAAAGCTATCTATTAACATTTTTATATGCTGAATAAACCACGTGTGTTCAGGAGTTCAATATCTCTATATAATAACCATTTGGAAATATATGTTACTAAACAATTCCAGTACTAAGGAACATTCACATTGTGCTCTAACCAAAAATGTGTAAGCATAAATCTATTCTTTACTGCCCTCTACAACATATCCTAATTTAAAATGTTAAGTGAAACAGGAAAAACTGTGACTCAAGCACAATCAATACAGATCAACTTGGGGACCCAGAGATGGGTCTTTGAAAATATTACTAATATAGTTATCAGGATGTTACTCTTTAAATAACTAAGTATTTATAATAGAGCAGGCACTGTGCTAGTCATTAGGAGGTTAAAGACAAAAAGGGATGGTCTCTACTCTCAAGAAACTTGGGTGGGGAAAGAGACATGCAACCAAAGAGATGCACACAAAAATAATATAGGCTTTAGCACTATAAAAGAGAAGAAGTCTGTTCAGTGATAGCCACATTCTTAAGAAATCTCAGGTTAGGATGGTAGCTCATGCCTGTAATCCTAGCAGTGTAAGAGGCTGAAATAGGAGAACTGCTTGAGCTCAGGAGTTTGAGGCCAGCCTGGGCAGCATAGTGAGACCCCCGTCTCTATAAAAAATGAAAAAACAATCAGCTGGGCATGGTGGCATGTGCCTGTAGTCCCACTACTAGGAAGGCTTTGTAGTCCCACTACTAGGAAGGCTTAAGGCATGAGGATCGGCCGGGCGCGGTGGCTCAAGCCTGTAATCCCAGCACTTTGGGAGGCCAAGGCGGGTGGATCACGAGGTCAAGAGATCGAGACCATCCTGGTCAACATAGTGAAACCCGGTCTCTACTAAAAATACAAAAAATTAGCTGGGCATGGTGGTGCGTGCCTGTAATCCCAGCTACTCAGGAGGCTGAGGCAGGAGAATTGCCTGAACCCAGGAGGCAGAGGTTGCGGTGAGCCGAGATCGCGCCATTGCACTCCAGCCTGGGTAACAAGAGCGAAACTCCGTCTCAAAAAAAAAAAAAAAAAAAAAAAAAAAGGCATGAGGATCGCTTGAGCCCAGGAGGTCAAGTCTGCAGTGAGACATGTTTGTTCTACTGCACTCCAGCCTAAGCAACAAAGAGAGACCCTATCTCAAAAGAAACGAACAAACCACAAACACCTCAACCTACCTTAATTTTATCATAGAAATTTTTTGCTCAATGGGGAAGGAAGAGGACCTAAGGTCAGAGACTAGAATTTCAGACTTGGAATCAAATGATTTTTCTAATAAAATTCCAATAAAAGCTGCTTGAAGTATACACCTATGAAACCTAAAACCTTTTGAAACACATAATTTCTAACAATGGGTGGTAAGAACATTAGAGAATAGTTGAGAACATTAATATAAATGAAACTGCTGGTGGTAACAGCAGGAAAAAGCCTTGAAACCTGAAATGGTATTTCAAAGCACAAAGCTCTATCAATGTGAAGCTACTGTGTCAAAAGTACTATGCCATTTTCCTTCAGGCACGAGTTTCTGGCTTCAGCTGGTCTCCTAACTCTCTCTATAGCATATAAATGATATAGGTCATGGAAATCTTACCCTCTAGTTAGTGAATAGTCCAATATTCAAGATATAAAAGCTTAAGCTATAAGGGAAATGCTAAAATCTGTTCCTACAAGGTGGAATAGGAACACAGAGGTGGTCTCGGTGGAAGGGTAAAGAAACGGAGTAGAGAGAGAGAGGAAAGTTAACAAGGAGGGACAGAGTGTTCTCAGCACAAGGAAAAGGCAATCCAGTGGCAGGGAAGGATGTCTGAAGATGACAGTCTCAAGAACTATTGACAATTCAATTAATTCGTTTTTAAGGGGGAAAACAGCAAAAGGCATCCATTGTCTTACCCCCTAGCACCCTGCTAGTATGAAGCTATAAACTAAGAAGAGACCAACGTGTCCTTAGTGGGAATTAGGATATATTATACACATTTGTGGTTCCTCACATGCATGTGCATCACATAATTTGGGTAGAGGTTTTTCTTTAAAAAAAAACAAACAAACTCATGTTTAGACCACCTCCGCCAAATAGGCAGAATTAGCAGGACAGCCAAGTGATACTCCTTTCTACTTACAAACTGCTAGGTACATCACGAAATATTCCTAAACAAAAATGCTATCCTGAAAGGTAGGTCTGTATCAGTTACAGTAAAAGTGACAATCCTTGAATGTGACACTGGTGATGTCATTTGACAAGAGGGGAACGGGGACGTATCGGGGATTTGGAAACAAGTGGCGTGGGAGAAGCTTAGTTACTAGGACTCAACATTATATTCTGATCAAATTAGATCCAACCTCTGGGCAAAAGTGAGAAGATCAACTGGAGAAAATTAACTTCCATAAAATTACATTTACTATTCTTGGAATGTGCCTGACACATAGTGGGCACACAATAAATATTTAACAAATTGAAAATAGTTTCAAAGGCCTCTAAGTAAAAAACATATGGTATTACAATAACGTAAGAAAACACAGGTAAACAGTCAATACAGAATGATCACTTAAGACCAGGAGTTTGAGGCCAGCCTGGCCAACACGCCAAAAACCCCGTCTCTACTAAAAATATAAAAATTAGTTGGGCACAGTGACACATGCTTATAATCCTAACTACTTGGGAGGAGGAGGCACAAGAATCGCTTGAACCTGGGAGGCAGAGACTGCACCACTGCACTCCAGCCTGGGTACAGGGTGAGACTGTCTCTCAAAAAAAAAAAAAAACAACAACAAAAAAAAAAAAACCAAAACCAAACCAACCAACCCAGAATGAAAGGAAATTAGGCAGTGGGGAAAATGTACTTTTACTTCAATCACCTAAAACAGTACTACATATTTTTCACACATTCAATATTCAATAAATACTCAATTACATGCAAATGACTGTATATGACTGATATAAACATAAATGATTATGACTGGAAAACCTGTGTAGGAAAGCTGTTCAATCTTACCTGCTAATGTTCTGCACTTTATGCCATGTCAGTTTTGACTCCAACTTTCTGTGTGCAAGAGCAATCACACGGAAGCCCTGTTTAGTGAAGTCTTCCAAAACTTTTTGAAAATCAACGGGAACTTTTTAAAAGAAAAAGTAAATTTCATTGTTAAAATTGCTAATACAAGTTGACACAAATACCAGAATTTTATCCAAAGCATAGATATTTGCTTACCTGTTTCAGGTTTACAAAGACTGGCAATGACCTCAGGCGCTCCTTTCATGTAGGCATCCATTTTCTTATCCCCTAGCACCCTTGCAACCACACTCATACGTTGCAAAGCAGAGGAAAATGGAAACTGGCGCACAATTCCTATTTCATAAATAGCCTATATAATTTCAAAAGATGCACAAAGCACTTATTATCCTTAAAGAATAAAAACAAATATACTTAGGGAACAAGTAAATATTCTTCACTTACTGGAAGTTCAAACAGCTCCTAAAAACGAAACAAAACAAGAAGAAATAGTACAGATTAACTCTATTAACACACTAAAGTTAGAAAAAGTTTACTAAGCTTCCAAAAAACATTATTTGGAAAAAAAAAAACAACAACTGTTTTTCAAAGTCTAGATTCAAGATTCCTTCTATACACACTACTTCCCATTTTTAAAAAGCATGTTCTTAAATATTTTCAAATGTTCTGCTATCCTGAAAATATTAACATTTTAAAATACTAAAATAAACTAAGGGGTGCAAAAAAGTGTACACATCACTTGTTTGCAACCCTTATTAAAAAATAAACTGGTCAGGCACAGTAGCTCACACTTGTAATCCCAGCAATTTTGGAGGCCCAGGTGGGCGGACCACGTGAGGGCAGGAGTTCAAGACCAGACTGGTCAACATGGCGAAACCCTGTCTCTAGTAAAAATATAAAAATTAGCCAGGCACGGTGGTGCGTGCCTGTAATCCCAGCTACTCAGGAGGCTGAGGTGAGAGATCGCTTGAACCTGGGAGGCTGAGGTTGCAGTGGGCTAAGATCTCACCACTGCACTCCAGTTTGGGTGACAGAGCGAGACTCCATCTCAAAAAATAATAATAAACTAAGGAGAATATATTTAAAAATTCACCTGAAAGTAAAGCCTTTCATATATACTTTTTTATTAAATTCTAGGAATACAGACGCAATATAAGAGGATTAACCACCATCTGTATAAATCACAAGGCTCTAAGCTGCTCAGTAAATAGGAAAGAAAGTGATAGTACTGAGAATTAAATCTCAACCTTTTTTAAAAAATGTGTACAACACACTAGAGGTATAGTTTCTGAAAAATGCAGTTAAAATATTCAAATATCAGTATAAGAGTTAAAGAAAGGACTTGTGCCTTTCTCTTCTACCAACATTTCAAAATGAGAATTAAATGAAAGTAAGCAGGCTGGGTACAGTGGCTCACACCTGTAATCCCAGCACTTGGGGAGGCCAAGGTGGGAGGATCACTTGAGCCCAGGAGTTTGAGACCAGCCTGGGCAACATAGCAAAACCCTGTCTCTATAAAAAATAAAAATTAAAAAACAAACATAAGTAAGCAACAACAGTTTTATCTAGCTTTAAGTGATTTCTTACCATTTCTTGGTTTCCTGCAGGGGTAGATTCAGGAAGCAACTGTTTGGGAGGACGAACCACTGTGGGCATAATCCGATTATGAAGTGCTGTTTCTTCTTCAGTTGCTTCTTCCAGAATCTGGGGGAAAAAAACAACAACAACAAGAAAAACATTCAAGCACTGCTTCATAAAATTGAATTCATGGTTCCATTTTTAAATGGAACATTATGGCCATCTTCAGTAATTTTTTAAAAAAATTACGTCCAAGGAACAAATGAGCACTACTGGATCACTAACATAAGTAAAAGAAAATATCAACAAAGCTGGTGAGTTAGATACCCAGCAACCAATAGAAGAAGGGTTGCTTCATTCAGGGTCAGAAGCAGAAGAAATAGAAACTTCTCTCACTTCACCCCTAAAACTTGGGCCTGGACACTAGCTCTGCAGAAAACAAAAGGTTCTTGCGGTCCCCAGAATTTTCAGTCTTATCCAGTGATTCCTTTCTGCTAATAAGAAGTGATTCAAAAGTACACAGAGCTCAGGAGTGGTTAACAGAACCACTGCGTCAAGAACAGCTGAAGTACAAAGATAAGAGTTTAAGAGTTTTTCAGCTTGAATACTTCTAGTTAAGCTACTACTTTTTTAAAAAAACCTTTTTTGATGAAAAATGTTCAAAGAAAAACATTAAACACACATACAAGACACTGTAACTGGAGGGATCAATCAATGAGAAAATGATAGGGAATTGTGAAAAATGAGACAATTTTGTACAATTCTAAGACAGCTTTTCTCATACCTTAACATCTCTGAAATTGGAATGCATCTCATACGACATAAGTCGCATCACGTCACAGCTGTGACTGGCTAGGTGAAACCATTTCATTGATAAGTAAGCTCTGGTAGAATCAAGTATCAAAGCAACTCAGGGCCAATAAAATACGGCATTATACAAATTTTCTTAATTTTTTTGAAGATCCACAAACACTGAACATTAAACTCTACTGAAAAATCTATTCAGTTGGAGAAAGCTTACAGAAGAAAGATAAATCAGCCCATTTTTGTTATACTCTCTATAAATGATGTGAGGCCTTCTTTACGGAATTAAATTTCAAGAGTGTTTACCCTGGACTTTCAGTGGTTGGCAGATGGAGCATTTATTCAGTCCCCCCTTCCTCCCTTTCAAAATGTGGGGAGGGAGGGAGGGAGGTGGGAAGGCAGGGAAGAAGGGAGGAAGGATGCTGTAAATGTAAACAGAAAGCAAACCTGAAGGAAGGGATTTCAAATATGTAAACAAAGGGCAAACTGAAACCTACAGAAGGATATAAAGGCGAGGGAAACAGTAGCCCAGAACAAACACAACACCAGGTGAGACAGGAACATTTAGCAGCCAGAATCGCTGAGCGAAAGAAAGCCAAACAAAAAACCAGAGAGTCCTCCTCCAGAGATGTAAACTGTATGTCTGACAGGAGTAAACGCTGCTAACATGAGGGCAAGGATTCCAGAATACAAAGCACCACATGTGCAAGCGTGGTGAGAAGGGGTGAGGAGAGCAACAGAAAGACTAACTGCAACTATTCCTTTGAAACTTGAAGAACCCTGTTTATAAGACCCCACTCTCAGACACACAGCAAGCACCATCCCCCACCTCCCCCGGCAACAAGCCTTCCTGCTCAGACACTTCTCGGAAACACTAACATACATATGGGGGCAAGGGTAAAATTCTAAGTAGCTCACTGCAGCTATACAGAATTACCAAATCAGATCTTCATTTTTATATTTAAAAAGTGCCATCCAGATGCACAACAAAAACCAAAAGCATGAAAGAGAGACACCAAGCATGGGGCAGGGGCCAGAGAGGACCCTAACTCCAGAGAAAATAAATAATTCAGAAGCCCGAATAGAATTCTAAAATTGAACTGTCTTTGTACTTATAAAAGAACTGAAGGCCGGGTGCAGTGGCTCACGCCTGTAATCCCAACACTTCAGGAGGTCGAGGCGGGTGGATCATGAGGTCAGGAGTTTGAGACTAGCCTGGCTAATAGGGTGAAACCCCATCTCTACTAAAAATATAAAAAACAGCTGGGCATGGTGGCACGCACCTGTAGTCCCAGCTACTTGGGAGGCTGAGGCAGAAGAATCACTTGAACCCAGGAGGAGGAGGTTGCAGTGAGCCGAAATTGTGCCACTGCACTCCAGCCTGGGCAGCAGAGCAAGACTCCATCTCAAAAAAGTAAGTAAATAAAATAAAGAAGAACTGAATGCTGTAAAATGGTAACAACCAGAGAACATAAGCAGGCACTTAGAAATTAAAATTACCAATGGCAAAAATAGAAGGAATTTATAAACAAACAAAAACATGTGCACGTGTGTGGACACAGTAAATGGCAAAAAAGAACAATGAAGACATAGGACTTTACACTCCTTTGCCTGTGGCCAAGAAATTATGTCAGTGAAGATCATCTTACTGGCTTCTGGCCTACAGCCCCAAGTTGCTGAACCCTGGTTTATCTTACACAGAAAGCAGGAACCTGGGCTGGTCAGCCTCTAATAAAGGTGTTGTATAAAATGGGTTAACTAAAAGTTACTTTTGCACGATTTTTAAAATATTTCTCCAGTGATTTATCTTTAGAAATCATATAGTTCCTTTTAGGGTACGAGATAGACTGTCATTAAAACAAAAAGCAGAAATAATCCTTCCATGAGGTAATTTAATTTTTACTATTATTTTCCTAAAGTTATTTGTATTTTAAAATATCTGACTTACCCATCCGATGGCTTCGAACATTTTCAAATCAAGTGGATCACCAGAAAGCACTCCTTCAATTTTTGTAAGTGAATGACAAGTAGCCATACAAGCAACAAACTGGGATTTTACCAACATCTCATTGCACACATTCTCTTCTGGTAAAAGAAATCTAAGCAGAAGATATAGTGAATTAGTTTCATAAAGCCTAAGATTCAAGATAATATTTTAACAGGGCTTTTCTGGTTTTGTGATTTAAAAAAAAAACAAAACATATATATCTTTTCAATCCCAAACTGAGCTCCTAAGAAAGAGAAATTGTCAAGTGCCAGAAACAGAGGGACAAGAAAACCAGAGGAGTGTGAACTTGAGCTGATGCTATGGCTACTGGGGGAGAGGAAGGGAGGAGGCCATCTCAGTAAACTAAGAACTTGGGATTTAATAACCACAAAAGAACAGGAAACAAAGTCTGGCCCCATGCAAAGTAGGGAGCTGGTACTAAAAGGATCCCTCTGACTCAGGAAAGCCAGTACTTTTGAAGAGCTACATGGTCTTAGGAAAAGGGCAGATAAGAAAAAATTCACCCACAGATCTATAGGCATTAACTATGAATAAGATTGTCTTTTTCCTCACCCAAAGTCCAAGAAAATAGCTAATATCTGTATAATGTTCAATATGCACAAGGCATTATTCTAATAACTTTATATATATAGACTCATTATCCTCACACCATACAAAGGTGTTTCATTGTCCCCATTATGAATGAGAAAACTGAAGGAGGGAGGTTAAGTAACTGTCCAAGGTTGCATAGCCCGTTAAGTAGCAGAGCCAGGGATTGAAACACAGGAGGTCAGTTAAAGCTTGTACGACACCACTGAGTACCACTGGGGCTCTTAGCCAAGCAAAGTCTAAACTTCTCCAGAGGGGAGCTCAAAGAAAAATTCAGTTAAGAATGAGTCCATGCCGGGCGCGGTGGCTCACGCCTGTAATCCCAGCACTTGTGGAAGGCCGAAGGCGGGTGGATCACGAGGTCAAGAGATCGAGACCATCCTGGTCAACATGCTGAAACGCCGTCTCTACTAAAAATACAAAAATTAGCTGGGCATGGTGGTGCATGCCTGTAATTCCAGCTACTCAGGAGGCTGAGGCAGGAGAATTGCCTGAACCCAGGAGGCGGAGGTTGCGGTGAGCCGAGATCGCGTCATTGCACTCCAGCCTGGGTAACAAGAGCGAAACTCCGTCTCAAAAAAAAAAAAAAAAATGCCCTAGCAAACAATTCACCAAGTGTCGAGAGACATAACAAAGACAGAATTAGAATCCCATAAATTTGGCCAGGCACAATGGCTAATGCTTGTCATCCCAGCATTTTGGGAGGCTGAGGCAGGAGGATCATTTAAAGCCAGGAGTTCAAAACCAGCCTGGGAAATATAGCAGACACCTATCTCTATTTTTAAAATTAAAAAATAAAAAATAAAAGAATTCCCTAAGTTTAAGATAACAGAATGGCAAATCTGAACGAATACAAAAAGGACATTTTTAAATTAGACTTAGAAAAAGAGTAAGACACTGTAGATGTGAGAGGTGGGTGGGAGCAGACTTGGAAAGAACCGAGTAAACTGTCTTGTCCAACACGTGGTTCAGATGGAGAGAAAACAAAGCACAAGGAAAAGATCCATAATCGAAGTAAGAGAGTCCGGAATATTTTCCAGAATTTATGAAAAATATGAATGCATGAAATCAGGAAGCAACATGAACCCTGTACAAACAAATAAAAATATCACGGCGAATCTGCAGAAATTAAAAGTGAAGAAATATTCTTCAAGCAACCAGAGAGAAAAAAGATTACTAAAGAGGCTAACATTTATCATTACCAACTAAGAAAAGGTATTAAGAGAAAAGAAATAACACCTTCATAGTATTGAGAGAACACAAGCATCAAACCTAGAAATCTGCAGTTACACCACCACCCGAGAGTGACAGTGGGCTGCTCTGCCTATGGAGTAGCCATTCTTTATTCCTTTACTTTAATAAACTTGCTTTCAGTTAAAAAGAAAGAGTGACAGTGAAACAAAGTGAACGAATGTAGTTACAGAAGACAGCAATTTATACAAGATGCAACGGTTATTTGTACACCTAGGAAATCTAAGCATGCAAACTAAGACCAAAATCATAATAATAAAATATTACACAACAAATACATATAAGAAAGAAGGGGAATAACCAAAAGTATTTTACAATCCATAGGTTTGTTTTGCGGAGGAGCGATGGTTAAAAGGCAGTATTGACACCCACGAACTTTATACCCTAAGTATAAATATTGATAATGTAAGAACAAGCAGTATACGATTAAGATGTATAAACTGAGAAAATGAGAAAAAAATGAGAATGTGAAAATGTGCATATAAATTACGGGAGCACTGGTAGAAATAATTTCAAACATGTCTGAATAAATATGATCATCACGGCACAAAAAGACCGAGTAAACAGGTGGCAAAACACATACTAGGCAAACATTAGACAAAAGAAAGCTGGTGTGGAGCTATATAAATGTACAACAAAAGAGAATTTAAGACAACATGCATTACTAGGGATAAAAAAGGTCACAATGTGACATCCTATTTTGCAAGATATAACAACTCTTGAAATTACATTAGCCAAACAATACTGTCTCTCAAACTATGTAAACCAAAATTTAGCAGACTTTTGAGGGGGAAAAACAACATACATAAAACTCAGGAGTAAAACATCTTCAACAAGCGACAGAAACAGAAGTAAAGAGATGAGCCAGAGACTAATGGGACACATTTTCAATACATGGTATTGAAAACAATTACTATCCAGAAAATAAAAAAGATGTCTAACAAATGCATAAGACAGACTTCACAACACATTAGAAAAATGAGGATATAAACACACAGAAGAATTCTAAATGACCCTCCCTCCAAAAATGTGAAAAGATGCTCAATTTTGTAAGTAATGAGAAGAATGTAAATAAAACCACAATGTAATACTCATATGCATCCATATGGCAAAAATTACATGTCTGACAATATTAAGTTTGGCAAGAATGTGGAGCAAAAAGACCTTTATCCACTGACGGAGAAAGTGTAAGTAAGCTGAAGCTGTGCCCATGCTATGACCCAGCATTTATGTTTATAGGGATCTAGCTTACTGAAACTCAGCCACATGCCTACAAGGAGTTGTGTGTAAGAGTTTTAACTGCAGCACTATTTGTAACAGTGCAGAGAAAAAAGAGACTTGTCCCTTAGTAGAAGAACAGACAAGGTTTAATCATACAATGGAATAAGACAGAGCAGTTAAATAAATTAGATCTGTACATATCAACATGGATAATTCTTGAAAACAAGGTTTGGAGAGGAGGGAAAAAGTAGTAACACGTAAGTACAGTATATCATTCATGGATACTGATTTATAGATTTATATGCAGTAAAAAAATAGAATATGCAAAAAATAATTTCAGAATGCCAGTAGGAACTGGAGAAGGGACAGAGTGAGACTTTGGTAATTTCTATAATATCGTAATCTTCTAAAGGAAGAGATCTGAAGCAAATACAGTAACACGTCCACTGTTCATTCCTGGTGCAGGTACATAGTTGTCTGTTATATTACTTCCTCTATGTTTGAATGTTGCACATGTCAAAATATTTATTTAAAATAATCTATCAAGTCTAACTAGTATTTACCGTGTATTTTCCACTCGTTGAATCCCCCAAAGATCTAAACCATCTTCAGTTAGAGTTCCAGTCTAAAAAAACAAAGCACAAATGCACAAAGTATGGATAATGCCTCAAAAAAAAATTAATAAAATAAAAATAAAAAAACAACCACATAGCATAAGAAACTATACTATATGTAACATAATGGAGTTCTACAGAGCTAAAAAAAGAAACAGGCAAGATCTCTGTATACTGATACAGAATGGCTTCTAGGACATACGGTTCAAGTGGGAAAAGGGGTGCTAACAATGCTTACAAGTCTTCTACGTAAGGGGAGGGGGCATATATTTACGTGCTCATACTATCAAAAAAAAAAAAAAATCAGTGGAAAGATGCACTAGTTATCCTATCTGATCAATAATAAAGGATGCCTATCAAGGAATGAAGGATTACTGTATAGGGAGAGCCAGGAAGAAGTTAAAATATATCAGAAGGAATCAACTGGCCAAACCCACAAGGTAAATGGCCTGGTTTCTTCAACAAAATAATTGGGGATAAAGGGTAAGTAAAGGCAATTGTTACATGTTAATTGTAAGCAATGTAATCTCTCTTTGGATTTTGAATGAAAAATCAGTTAGTAAAAATTGGAGATTTGAGGAAATCCCAACTGGATATTAAAAAAACTAAGGAATTACAAATTCTGGTAAACGTGATAGTGGCATTTTAAATGTCCTCTAGATATATACTGAGGTGGTTATGGGTAAAATAATGTGTGATACTGAAATAATACCAAAAGTGACATTTTTTTAACAGAATGTTTCACATTTTTTTTCTGTAATAATGAAATGCACAAAAATCAAATTCATATCATATCAGTTACCCAGAAGAGTTTGATAGGAGGTTTTTTTGGTCAAAGTTTAATTCTCAGAAAACTTTTAAAAAAACTAATTCCAGCTCAGGAAAGGAGAAACCTAAGAGGCAAGATATACGTCACACAGGTACATAATTTGTCATTTTGACATAAAATCCATGACCTTCATAATTCTGAAACATATTCAGTAATATCATACAGCAAACACTAAACATACACACTTAAAAGCAATAAAATCATAAAAAATATATATGTATGGAGCCTACTGTATTAAATAAGAATTACTATCTAAAAACATTAAAGATCAAGTAATCTTTACTACTACTGCTATTAATACTACTGGGCCTAATTCTGGATATAATCAAATTAACTGCAGCTTTGAGCAAATAAGCAATATCCAAAGTATTAAAAAGTGAGAAAATAAGAAATAAAGCACGTCCTCAAATAACCTTGTTTTGTTAGTCTTTTTTGTAACTTTGATGGGAGGCAGTGGTGGGGAGTGCTGATGCCCAGCAGAGAACACTATCTACATGAAATTTGCATGTTCTCTTCCTGTCTGCATGGATTTCACTCCAGGTACTTCGTTTTCCTCCCACATTCAAAGCTACGCAAGTTAAGTGAACGAGCACATTTGAATGGCCCCAGTCTGAGCGAGTACGACTGCACTCTGTGATACAATGGCATCCTGTCCAGGGCCGGCTCCTGCCTTGTTTCCCCAGTTGTGAGACAGGCTCTCACTACCCATAAGCCTGAAATAAAACAATCAGGTAAATAATTATCTTACTTGTTTTTTTTTCTTTCTTAAATGAATGTATAGCTCATATTTATTTCAACGATTAATATCAGAAGTGTCTTAGATCCTTATTTAGAAATTCGGTGATATTTCTGTGACCAAAATATGGCATAAGAACTTAAATCTCGTTTGTATCAATGAGCCTATGGTAAAACTGGTTTCATTTCATTTAAAGTTGTGTTCTCCAAGAACCTATCATTAATGTTAAGTGACAACTCAGGGTATATAAAAATAATGCATATACCGGATAAGCTGTGGAAAAGGAAAATTAGAGGAACATGACAGAAGATGCGCAAATTTGTTGACAAAGAAAATTTAAAAATACTGATCTAAACATTTAAAAGCTACAAAGTAACCTTTGAAAGTAACTATGAAACTGAACCAACCTTATCAAAGCAAACAAGATTCAGCTGTCCACAAATATTTATTCTTTGGGGACTGATACAGAAAATACCGATTTTTTTCAGTCTTCTCTGAGCATACACAATACCAGCAGTCATTGCAGCAGGAAGTGCAGGTGGCACGGTAATTGTAATAATATCAAGAGACTCAATAATTATTATCCCAACTTCTACCTACAATTAACACAAAAATAAATGTCAAACCCCCCATATTATTTACTAATTTAATATGAGTATTTCTTTAGTGAAAACCTGTAAGTCATTTTCAATTGTCTATTTCATGTATGTGTATGTATATACATATCTATTAACCATTTATAATTTTTTTCTTTAGATATTTCTGCAAAATAAAAAAGCTCAATGGATTACAGAATGACAGCTGCTTTTAAAAGAAACTTCTCATTTTCATAGCCCTGCATACTTCACACATGACACACTTCAAAGCCAGTCAACAAGCTTCATCAGCTATTGACGCATCACTCACTCACACACACACACACACACACACACACACCTTACTGTGCCAGTCGCGACTTCTGACAACCAGTGCCTTATAATCAAAAATCATTTTAACTCTGTATATTACATCTCAGAGGTAAAAAAGAGAAAATAAAGCTTTTGGTAAGTATGTGGGTTTTTTTTTTTTTTTTTTTTAATTAACTCACAAGACCAAGTAAAAGACCATCTAAACCAGAGCCATCCAAAAGAAATGTCGTTTACAATGGAAATGTTCTGTAGCTGGGCTTTCTAATGTAATAGCTACTAGTCTCATGACTTTATTAGCATTAAATTAATTAAAATTAAATTAGCCTTAAAGTTTAGTTCCTCAGTCTCACCAGTCACATTTCAAATCCTCAACAGCTGCATGTGATAAATAATTGAGGTTCAAACCCTATTAAGAGTCCCACTTACATACCTCATTTAAAATGCTATTAACAATAGTGTAGATAAACCCAATGCCAGCAACTGCTACAAGACATAGTAGAAACAAGTAGGCATCTCTGTAGAGTTTAAAATCAGTTGGTTTGGGATACAATATGGAACGAACCAGCTGTCCTTTGGAAGTATTAAATCCTTTCAAAAAAAAAAAAAGAGAATCATTTATATTTTTAAAAGAAAATGAGAATTATCTCCCAAAACAGAATCTCTTTTTAAACATTCAGTAAGTATCGAACATGCTGAAATATGCAATAAGAGATTAATTAAGATGTTTCCCACCTGTTCTAACAACTATGGCTTTGACGAGTTCTCCGGTGTAGAAACGAGTCTGAATAACAGTTGTTCCACAAAACAAAGTATGTCGTTTATGTGTTTCTGGATTATATAATTCATCTCCTTTTCCTTTCACATCCACTGAAGGATTTGGCAAATTAGTCTTTGTCACTGGAACACTTTCTCCTTTAAAAAAAAAAAGTTAACAAACTATTAAACAAAAGCACAGGAATCAGTATCAAACATCAAAAAATATTAAATTGTTAAATATTTTAAATGCTACCATACTTGAATCATTAAGAGTTGTGTATGTGGATAAGGGCTTAATTTTTTGTCTGCCAATTTCCTCACATAGAAGTATCAAATATTATCTCCCACAATAATTCCAGAAAGCTATTGGTGGCTCAAAGGTATTTGCTTATACTTAGAAACAGCTGTGTTGTTCAGTTTCAAATAATTTCAAAAAACATTAAGCAGTTGCTACATCCCTGTACTTGTTTTCTTATCTCTAAGAACTAATGGTAACAGTGGAAAGCACTTTACCTCAGGTACATAAGAGATGTGAAGGCCTACCCCTGGATCTACTCCTAAACACACACACACACACACACACACACAGAGAGAGAGAGAAAGAAAGAGAGAGAGAGAGAGAGAGAGAGAGAGAGAGAGAGAAAAGAAAAGACATCTGGGCAAAAAAAAAGATGAGAAAAATGAGTAATGTGGTGGTTCTCTCAAATAACCACAGTCAAATTCTTTTTAAAATTAATTCTCTGTAGCACTCATATTTCTTGCTTCAAAGAAGGCAAGTGTGTCCGATATGTATATATTTGTGTGTTTTAAGACACGAGATATTTATGTTTGTGTATTTTAAGACAGGGCTCTTAACAGTTTCAAAATGTATTTCATAGAAATCATTTTCTAGCCAGACTGACTATGACAATAAGAAAAATTTCACATGATTAAAATAAGATATTGGCCAGGCACAGTGGCTAACACCTGTAGTCCCAATACTTTGGGAGGCCCAAGGTGCGTGGATCACTTGAGGCCAGGAGTTCATAACCAGCCTGGCCAACATGGTGAAGCCCTGTCTCTACTAAAAATGTAAAAATTAGCCAGGCACAGTGGCACGCACCTGTAGTCCCAGTAATTCGGGAGGCTGAGACAGAAGAATTGCTTGAATCTGGGAGCAGAGGCTGTAGTGAGCCAAGATCCCACCACTGGCTGGGCGCGGTGTCTCACGCCTGTAGTCCCAGCACTTTGGGAGGCTGAGGTGGGTAGATCACGAGGTCAAGAGATCAAAACCATCCTGGCTAACACGATGAAACCCTGTCTCTACTGAAAAATACAAAAATTAGCTGGGTGTGGTAACACCCATCTGTAATCCCACCTACTTGGGAGGCTGAGGCAGGAGAATCACTTGAACGCAGAGGCAGAGGTTGCAATGAGCTGAAATCGCGCCACTGCACTCCAGCCTAGTGACAGAGCGAGATTCCAACTGGGAAAAAAAAAAAAAAAAAAAAATCGCACCACTGGTCTCTAGCCTGGGTGACAGAACAACACTTTGTGTCAAATTAAAAAAAAAAAAAAAGAGAAAAAAAAAATCAAGCATTTCAACATTGTGAAATTTCCAGGCCAGGCACAGTGGCTCACACCTGAAATCCCAGCACTTTGGGAGGCTGAGGCGGGTGGAGCCCAAGGACAGGGGATCAAGACCATCCTGGTTAACACGGTGAAACCCCATCTCTATTAAAAATACAAAAAGTTGCCAAGCACAGTGGCTTAGGCAGAGGCAGGCGGATCACCTGAGGTCAGGAGTTCGAGACCAACCTGACCAACATGGAGAAACTTTATCCCTACTAAAAATACCAAAAAAAATTAGCTGGGCATGGTGGTGCATGCCTGTAATCCCAGCTACTCGGGAGGCTGAGGTAGGAGAATCGCTTGAACCCAGGAGGCAGAGGTTGTGATGAGCTGAGATCGCGCCATTACACTCCAGCCTGGGAAATGAGTGAAACTCCATCTCAAAAAAATAATAATTTAAAAAAAAAAAAATAAATAAATAAAATAGTCAGGTGTGTTGGCATATGCCTGTAGTCCCAGCTACTCGGGGGGCTGACTCAGGAGAATCGCTTGAACCTGGGAGACAAAGGTTGCAGTGAGCCAAGATCACGCCACTGCACTCCACTCCAGCCTGTGTGACAGAGCAATCAAGACTCTGTCTCAAAAAAAAAAAAAAAAAAAAAAAAGACTGTGAAATTTCCAAAGGGAAGTAATTTTAAAGTCCACATCTCCCCATCAAGAAAAATATAAAATCTTTCTTTATTCCCGCTGTTTACACATCAAAGGAGGAACCAAATACTGTATGCAGCATTCTCGGTGGGAAAGGGACTTCTTTCCACTTCCTTAACTAGAAACCATTTCCTAACGTTCAAAGAGTAGCCAGAGTCAGGTCAAGAGATGTGACCAACACTATAGCACAGTATCTACTGTTGCAGCTGAGTATAACGCAAAATTTAGTCTACTCAGAATTTTAAATCTCCAATATCCAACATATTTATGAGTAAAGATACAAATGACATAGCTAATTCTGAAAAGGCTTAATCAGTAACTACTTAGTCATGATATCATTATAAACAACTCATGTGGTATTTGCTCATTTAGTTTACCTGTTAACATGCTTTCATTTACAATGCAGGTACCATTGATAAGTACAGCATCACAAGGCATTATTATCCCATTTAACGGAATGACCATGACATCTCCTGGCACAAGGTCGGTGGAAAAGATCTCTTCTATTTCTGAATTTAAAGAAAGAAAAATCTGGAAAAAAAAATTCTTTACCTTGGAAAAACACAGCAAATACTATTCAGAAGTCATCTGATCTCAGTAGGAAGTTAATAATATAATGGGGTAAAACAGAAAAACCCAATAAATGGCAAGTTTTAACAAATAGGTTTATTAGGCCAACAAAGCATGGTGTATCGGGTAGTCTCCTGGCAGGACACCAACTGTACACAGGTGATGCCAAGTACCCTCTGGCCAAGCAAGTGAGTGTGCTTCGACATTCATGACAACTGTCCGTGATAAATGTTGGCTATCAGCCTAAGGAAAAGAGACACAATGAGTCCATAGAGGAGACTCCTGTGAAACAGGCAAAACAAACTGAGTTCTATAATCCCTTGGAAACAGAAGGAAGCACTAAAAATCTTAGAACATTTTCTTTTCAACAGCATATCTATCATATTCCTTTACTCACTGCCTTTGAGTCTCATTGCCTCCTTAATATTCCTAAATTACTGTTTTTAGATATTTTAAATATGAGTAAATTCATTAAATAAATTAAACATTTAAATATTTTTATCTAGTTCATTATTTCCTTACAAATTTAAGTTAGCGAAACACTTTTTTAAAAGATCTTCCCTCTGGTACAAGTTGGTGTTTGAAAAAAAGAAAAATTAAAATAAAAAGATCTCCCCAAGTGTAAAAGACTTTTTAAGATCACCTTATACATAGGTATTCTCTCTCTTCCTCTCATTCTCTAACCTCCTCCCTCTCCCTGCCCAGGTTTAATACTGTGCTCAAAAGACAGTCACACGAGTTTATAAATGGAGACAGATGAAAAGAAATCTATTGTTTGTGATGTTAGCCTGTAAGACAAATACTCTTTGTTTCCTTTTTTAAAAAATGAAGTGACCAGGCGTGGTGGCTCATGCCTATAATCCCAGCATTCTGAGAGGCCAAGGCAGGCAGCTTATGAGGCCACGAGATGAAGACCATCCTGGACAACATGGTGAAACCCCATCTCTACTAAAATATAAAAAAATTAGCCGGGTATGGTAGTGCATGCCTGTAGTTCCAGCTACTCGGGGGAGGCTGAGGCAGGGAATCACTTGAACCTGGGACACGAAGGTTGCAGTGAGCCGAGATCACGCCACTGCACTCCAGTCTGGCGACAGAGCGAGACTACGTCTCAAAAAAAAAAAAAAGTAATTTAGTAAATTATGAGAGAACAACTTTTAAAGAATGACATTTAGTACACAGTAGGTATATCAATCTTCATCTTTAAAATAAGATTCCTTCTTTTAAAAATGTGGCTTTTCTTTAAAAAAATAAATAAATCCATTCCTGAGATGGAAAGAAAAAGTAAAAATTTGACTTTTCTTAAAGCTTTTAAACAGCACTTGAAATTCTACTCCTTTTATGTGTACCAAAAAACCAGGTATTGATGATATGTAAGACTACACAAAGTGGCTGAGGAAGATTCAAGTTTAATGGTATGTCTGCCCTAGCATCCCCAGCATCTTCAGCAACAGAACAAGACGAGGAGCGGTGTTAATAAGGTACATATCTTAGACTTCAGCTAAGGGAGACATATCTTCCCACCTAGAGCAGCAAAGTGACCAGGAAGCACAGGGAAGGAAGCAATCGCTTGGGTGTAGTATGAGTCAAGAAAATGGAGACCAATTTGGTGTTCTGAGTAAATCAAAGCAGCTTCTGCCTCCAAGGCCCATCATACTGTGCTGCCTCCTTTACCTCTTCAACATCTCGCCAGACAATTTACATGTCGAAAACAGTACCCTTCTTATAAGCCTGCTTCTCTTCCAGAGTTTCCTATTTAATTAAATAGCACCAACATCCATTCACCTAGCCAAACACCTCTCCATGGCCTCATATCCAATGAGTTAAATCCTGTTCAATGGACACATTTAAGTATCTTTCAAATTCATTTATTTTCATCTCTACAATCCCTACCTTGATTCAGGGAGGTCATACCTACAGTATTACTACCCTCTAAACCAGTCTGAATGTTTCCCCAAAGGGCAAGTATTTTATCACTTCTCTGCTTAAAACCCTTTAATGGCAGCTAGGCATGGTGTTTCATGCCTGTAATCGCAGCACTTTGGGAGAACAAGGCAGGTGGATTGCTTGAGATCAGGAGTTCAAGACCAGCCTGGCCAACATGGTGACACCATTTCTACTAAAAATACAAAAATTAGCTGGGCATGATGGTGCCCAAGCTTGTAATCCCAGAACTTTGGGACGCCAAGGCGGGTGGATCACTTGAGGCCAGGTGTTCGAAATCAGCCTGGCCAACATGGTGACACCCTGTTTCTACCAAAAATACAAAAACTAGCTGGGCATGATGGCACATGCCTGTAATACCAGCTACTCAGAAGGCTGAGGCAGAAGAATCACTTGAACCCGGAAGGTGGAGGTTGCAGTGAGCCAAGACTGCCACTGCACTCCAGCCTGGGTGACAAAGTGAGACTCTATCTAATAATAATAATAATAAAATGCTTCAATGGCTTTCCATTGTCTTTTGGAGTGAGCCCAAATTCCTCAATATGCCTTAGAGAGCTATCCATCATTTATAGCTGCTGTATTTGTCATACTAACTTTCTTCTTTCAGTTCTTACAATGTCCACACAATCTCTAATTTCTAGGTTTTTGGGTATTTAGAACCTCTTCTATCCTTTTCTGACCCTCCCCTTATCAACTTCTCACCTACCTCTTATTTGGCTAATTCAAAGTCACCACTTAAAAGTACTTTTACAGACGTCATCCCTGATACCTACAGTAAATGAGGTCTCTCTAATACGTAAGTTCGCTGACTTCTCCCTATCACAGCATTTGCCACACTTCATTGTTACGTTACTATTGTTATCTCTACACTGAATCCCCAGAGCCTAGCATAGTACCTGTCACACAAAAGAATTTATAATTTTTCCTTTAGCGCTGCCTTGAAAATTTAAAAAAAAGAATTTATAATTTTATATAAATAAGTGAATTTGATACAAACTCAGAAATTGAAATGTATTGTTTTTAGTTCTTAAAACACATGAATGTATGTTCGAGGCAGGGTAGCTCAAGTCTGTAATCTCAACACTTTGGGAGACTTCTGGATCTCTTGAGCCCAGAAGTTCAAGACCAGCATGAGCAACATAGTGAGACCTCATCTCTTGAAAAAAAATTAGCCAGGTATGGTGCTACAAGCCTGTAGTCCCAGCTACTCAGGAGGCTGAGGCAGGTGGGTAAGTTGAGCCACTGCACTCAGGCCTGGGCAACAGTGAGACCCCATCAACTTAAAAAAAAAAAAGCATTATCCCATTAGTGAAATGATGAGAGTTAAAAAAAAAAAAAAAAGCCAGGTGCAGTGTGCATGGCTCAAACCTGCAACCCCAACACTTTGGGAGGTGTCTAGGTGGCAGAACTTCAGCCCAGAAGCCTGAGACCAGCCTGGGCAACATGGCAAAACACCGTCTCTTAAAAAAAATACAAAAATTAGCTGGACATGGTGGCATGCACCTGTGGTCCCAGCCACTCAGGAGGCTAAAGTAGGAGGATTACTTGAGTCTGAGAAGTCAAGGCTGCAGTAAGTCAAGATTGTGCCTTTGCACTCCAGCCTGAGTGACAGAGATGCTGACTCAATCAATAATGAACGTATATTATACTTCGGGCTTACTTCACACATTATTCCTAACAGGTAGCTTTTCTGATTTATTCTTCCAACATTCACTTCAATTACTTACCTTCATTTACTCTACAAACTGAAACTCTTACAGTGCTATGAGTTGCCACCATGTCATGCAACATAACATATTGCTGAAAGAGGAAAAAGAAATTAAAAATGAGCCAATATGAACCTACTTCTCAAGATATTAAAAAGCCAGGGTGCTAACAAATAAGTGAATACAATACATGCACATCACTCTGCCTTTATAAAACACTGAGTCAGAAATTCAGATTTTTCACTGCTTTAGTTCAAGACAGAAGCATAAGCACTTTAATAGGATAACCCTGAAAACAGTACCTTCCAGTATTCCAGTCTGCGATCAGCAACTACAGATCCCTATGGCCTCTAAGCAGTCAAGTGGTAGTCTGACTCTAAAAAGCACCGGCCATCCCCAACCTCCTACCCCACAAAACAAACACAAAAGGGAGGGGGAGAAGGAGTGTATATTCATGCATTGAATAAAACAATGACTGCATTCAGAACTTATTTTGTGCCAAGTACATTCTACACACTTTAGATGTTATTACAAAATACGAATACAGTTGTGAAACCCATAATAAACTTGAACTTACCTTTCTAATGGAATATAGTGAGCTTACAATTGATACTATGGACATGACCACAATAGCTAGAGCATAGTAATAGTATTCATCAGTGCTCCACAGTATAACACTGAACAGCTGGAAAATGTAAAATGGGTTGAGAACCTGAAAAACAAAATTTTAAAGTCAAACTGAATAAGATATTATTGACCATGCAGATTGTCTACCTCTTCATTTGACAATTAGCCAAAAAGATATGTATACATAAAGGGTAAGTTCCATAGTATTCCATGGCAAAATGTACTTCCCTAAAAAGTAGGGCAATATGCTATCATACTCTTAATTTATCATTAAACAACTAGAATTTGGCTAAATAAGGTTAATTTAAATTACTGGCATCCATTTAGATTCAAACCATCCTAATATAGACTCAGCTAGAAGCGGCTAGTACGTGTATGAATTTAGCTGTTCTACAACCTGCTTTAGCAATAAAGTACGTTAATTTCCAATAATTACTGTGCTCTGGGCTAACAGGATACAAAACTTTTAATGAAATCAAACAAATGTTTGCTTATTACAAACACAAAACACAAATTTACTTATATGTCAAAAGTTCACTGGAGGCCAAGAAAAGACAAATATGAGTTAATGGGTTATGTTACTTTGCTTTCTCTAAGACAGGAAGTATTAAATCCTAAATGAAAAAGAGATAAGAGAGCCCTTGGCAATGAACTTCATTTATCCCCATATTTTATCAATTTCACTAAAATCCTCCAATGTCTTACAATTGATGCTTTTGTATTTTTCAATGCACTGTCATATAGATACAGTCTCCTTTTACCTCAAACCCAAATGAAATCATTAGAAAAAACTTATTCCAAGTTCATAGGTCAAGGAGCAACAGAAAGAATTTACTAAAGATCAGAGCTAGTTACTGATGGAACCACATTGCAAATCAGGCTTTCCAGTTTCTATCACTATTCTATGCTGTGTTCATAAGCAACATTACATGGCCACTCCAGGAACTAATACAACTAATTCTTGAACTTTAGTAAAAACCAGAATGAAGATTAGTGAGCCTAACTCTGTTAGACATTCAACAGATAATAAAAGCAAAATTAGACAAAATTTTAAGAATACATGCCTCAGATTCTTTCTCTACCAGGGTAAATTTCTTTTGTCTTTACTTTCCAAGTAAAAATATGCAAAAAGAGGTTAAGAAAAAGAAAACCAAGACTATCTTAATCATGACTCTTTCCAAATTGACAAATCTATTGATCACAACTGTTGAGTTATACATAATAAACAGTCTTACCTCTTTAATTAGAAGCTTAAAAACAGAAGGCACTTTCACAGCAATTTCATTTATTCCATAAAGCAGTTTTCTGTAACAGGAAAACACATTAATAGTATTACATTATATAATAATAGTATAATTTAGGAAAGGCATTGTATTAGGTAAGGCTTAAACCACAGACTGTTTCTATTCATGTTTCTGAACACTTGTCTTCTATAATTCAAACTCTCTACCTACAGAATTTAAATCAAAGAAATCAATAGTAGATACCTATACTGGCGGCATTTAACTTCATTTTGTCTCACATCTTTATGTGTGACAAGTATCCTTCCACTAGTCTATAACCATGTGAGCAAAAGGCTCTCTTTTGCATCCTTGAACACGCTAGATTTAACAATTATGAAGTACAATTAATTTTTGCAAGAAACCCAATAAATTTGTGGGATCTTATTTTAATATTGTACAAACAGTGTTTAATTCAAAACATTGTACATTTGTCTTAAAAGAAAATGCTTCTAAAGTTTAAATGTTTACACTTAATCCCTTATGTTCCAATAGTCATTTTCTATATGATAGAGCATTTTTTGCCTTTTATGAAGTGTTAAGTCTAAATGAGTGAATTTCATGTTCTAACCCTTTGAAAGAACATGCTACAGAACTGCTAAGAAAATTTCTTACTGAACTTCAAAGTGGCATTTATCTTTAAAATATGTAATACACCGGTATATTTTTATGATTTAACAAGGAGTAACACTACGAGGAAGATTATGTCTCCCAATTTACAATTGTTCATTACAGTATATTTGAGCTCATGCTTATAATTTCAGAAAATCTGAGGTGCTATCAATTGTAAGGCATACCATTTTATACATGATCAAGAAAGATAAAAATGCTATCAAGTAAAGAATGACACTTCACCAACTCTATGGCACATCCCAATTTCAGAGATGTTAAAAGGTAGAAAAATGTGCACCTGAGAACTGATGAAACACGGTATAATTTCAGGGCTACAAACTTCAAAATATCAGCTTTAACATTTTTGTAATTCTTAAACTGAGAGACAGTCTTACCCAAATAAAATATCAATAAATTCTCAACTACTATGTCTGTAATATTTAAGTATCTGTTAATATGTACAACTATATGGTAAAGGGTTTACTATGTATACTATTGCTTTTAGGAATTTTGAGAAGATCTAACTTTAGTTGCATAAAAATTACCTGTAGGCATGCATCCCCTTTGTCAGTCCTGCACTATGCTTTTCATAAATTGACGTACAAGAAACACCTTCATCCAGTCCCCTAAATAAATCCAAAGTTTTTACTTTAAACAAAGTTTAAAATATCCAAATGTCTTAACGCCTCATTTTTCTATATGTCTGATTTTATAAAGGTGTGACTTCCTTACAAATGCTTAGAAACCCTTAACAAAAATTGAGATAACAAATGAAAATTTTACAATCTCAAATTCTTAAGATAAATAATGACAAATCTAAGTATCAAACCCAACTTTAAAGCTATTCAACATATTTACTGCAAGACAGATGAGATGGCTCCAAATACAAGTTTATATAATATCATCCTTAAGACTGTACCAACGCTGTAATAACTAAAATTAAACTTTAAAATTTTATGATAAAGTATAACTTGAGAATTCTAAACCAAAGATGAAAAAGTTTTACTCTTTGGCTAAATAGTTTCTCCTTTTCAGTTTTAGAGTCAAACTAAGAAATGCTATTAGTTTTCTTTCGTCTGCATAAAAGCACCAATCCAAACCCTTCCCTAATACATACCTGCTTTGAAGTATAGAACTTATGAGTCACAGATAATGCCTAAAATCTGTAATAATTCCAACTAGTATTCAACTAACATATCTACTTTTTCTCAAAATGCTTTATTTATTTATTTATTTATTTTTGAGATGAAGTCTTGCTCTGTTGCCAGGCTGGAGTGCAGTGACACGGTCTCAGCTCACTGCAACCTCCGTCTCCCAGGTTCAAGCGATTCTCCTGCCTCGGTCACCCGAGTAGCTAGAACAACAGGCGTGTGCCACCATGCCCAGCTACTTTTTGTATTTTTAGTAGACACAGGGTTTCACCATGTTAGCCATGATGGTCTCAATCTCTTGACCTCATGATTTGCCTGCCTTGGCCTCCCAAAGAAGTGGGATTACAGGCATGAGCTACCACGTCCGGCTTAATTATGCTTATTTTAACTGAGATGCCAGTTATAAAACTCTAAAGCAAAGAGAGTCTTACATACACTTAATTCCGATCCTTTTCTACATTTTCCACATAGGAAAGCTAAGCTTCATAATACACTGCAATCAATGTAGTAAGTTTACATTTTTAAGTTTCTATTGCTGGCAAAAGACACACAATAAATATGTTTGACATTTCTTTCCACTGAGTTTGATGACTTCTCCAGAAGGCAGCAGAGGCCAATGCCAAATCAAAAAATAATAATAATAATAATAATAATAACAACAACAATGAAATGACAGCTCACTGGCAATTTTTCTTTTCTTTTTTTTCTTTTTTTTTGAGACTGAGTTTAGCTCTTTCACCCAGGCTGGAATTAAGTGATGTGATGTAGGCTCACTGCAATCTCTGCCTGCCCAGGGTTCAAACAATTCTCCTGCCTCAGCCTCCTGAGTAACTAGGATTACAGGCACCTGCCAATACACCCAGTTAATTTTTGTTTGTATTTTTAGTAGAGACAGGGTTTTACCATGTTGGCCAGGCTGGTCTCGAACTCCTCACCTCAGGTGGTCTGCCCACCTTGGCCTCCCAAAGTGCTAGGATTACAGGTGTTGAGACACGGTGCCCGGCCCAATTTTCTTTAAGGCAATAGTTATTAATCAGGAATGGTTTTTAGAACTAGGCATGTAAAATTGCCCATGCCCATTCCAGAATGTTCCAATTCTTTAGCGTATCTGAGTAAAAATCCAGGCATGAATATTTTATTTTTTATTTTTTACTTCCAATAGAAACCTACAGGTATGAATATTTTAAATGTTGTAACATGATTTTCTTTTTACTGCTAAAATTAAGAATTCCTTTGGCAGTCTAAAGTAATGATATTAGCAAGCATTTCTAATAATCATTTTAACAGCAATAAAAATAGAATCTTAATTTGCACTTATATAACTTGAATCCTTGATTAAAAATAAAGGAATTACTACAGTTTGTCCCATTCTTTATCTACATAGTAAAATTAAATCTCTATTTGTCTATTACTCTATTCCTCAAGTACCACAGGATTTAAGTGTCAGTAAACTAACAGGTAATGATTCAGATACTCTAAATTAAAATACACACTATGAGATGCACTCAAAATCACTTTGAGGTGAAACTGGTAAGAACTCAGACTCAGACTTTGGCATTATACTGATTCTAACTTTCATGTAAATTTTGCCATGGTTTAAGTTGCAGGTGGGTCTTCTTATTAAATGGCTAATGAGCCTTCAAATAACAACAGGGAGTTGTTAATTAATAAGTGAATAAAAATTATGAAATAAAACCTCAGCAATTTTATGTAATACTAGAATGGACTCTTTTCTACCTAGAACGTTTTCAGGATATTCAAAGTATAATCCAAACAAAAGGAAGATACTTACTTTAAGAAATCAAAATTGTGAATGTTATCATTCCAGAAATATTTTATACTATGGTGGGTGAAATAACGAATCTGTGGAACACACATAAATGTTAACATCAAAATGCATATCATCATTTGTGGCATGTAATCTGTTAGTTCTATTAACAGTTACATATAGGATTATATATAGCATTATATATAGCAATATGTGATTTTTGTATGCATATAAATTTATCTCAAGCAATAACTGTAAACACAAAATTATAGAATATTCATGAGAGCATAAAATGTAACAATTCTGATTTTTAAAGAAACTTTACCATTAACATCACAATACCTGTTGTGATTCAGTCTGTGAACATTTACTGATCTCATGCCTGTTTTCTTCAGTGGGATTCTCAATTAAACAAACTGCACGGCCATTTGAAAGCTTATCAGACACAGATTTTGGACTTGAAAATGGGTGAGTTTCCAAAGAAAGAAAGCGAATTTTTGCACAAAACCATATTTTGAATTCATCCTTGGAAGACACAAAGGGATAAGAGTAAGGAGTCAATTTTTTCTTGAGAAAGCGTTTTGCTCTTGTTGCCCAAGATGGAGTACAATGGTGCAATCTCGGCACACTGCAACCTCTGCCTCCTAGGTTCAAGCAATTCTCCTGCCTCAGCCTCCTCAGTAGCTGGGATTATAGGGGCCTGCCACTACGCCCGGCTAATTTTGTATTTTTGGTAGAGACGGGGTTTCTCCACGTTGGTCAGGCTGGTCTCAAACTCCTGCCTCAAGCGATCCACCTGCCTTGGTCTCCCAACATGCCAGGATTACAGGTGTGAGCCACCGCACCCAGGCAGGAGACAATTTTATATAAAACTGCCTGTATTTTCACTTAACTTCCATTCTTTGCAAGGTATTATTTCCTCATCTCTAATTGAGGAAACATCATTGCTACTCAGTAAATATCAAACCATTTCATGAGGGTATTTAATTTCAAATAAAGTGCTTTCCATTGCTCATTTTTTAATACTGTATTTTACTGATAAACACATCAACATTTCATAAAATAATTAGCCCATCTATATATTGAGACTAGATACTAAAACCTCTTATAAAACGCTTCCAATTAGGATGCTTAAAAAAGAAAAAGCCTGAGATCCATCAGCATCACAGAGTAGACAGGCAGCTGTCCTAGTGAATGAGATCTGGACTACAGTCCTAATGGATCAGAACCTTAACAGACAAGTACCTACTTTCTCAGGGCAATAAGAAATATGAAAGGAAGGAGGTGAATTTGATCATCTTTAAGGTTCCTTTAAACTCTAATCACTATAATAATATTCAATTCCAACACAAATCCTTTAGAAATACTAGAATTAGCATTCCTCATTTTCTCCAGGCAGCAATGTTCCCGTCATATATTATTTTGAATAAAGTATACACAAAAACACTGTTTTACTCCTTAAATAATAAGCTACAAGTAGATACGTGGACTCACAGTCGTCCTCAGCAGCACTACTTCACAGTCTTTAATTGCAGCTCTGACACAGGTCGCTTTCACCCGCCACTCAGGCATCCAATAGAGAAGGAGGAGGAGAAACCCGCCAGTGCAAATCACTCCTAAAGAAACTATAGCAAGTTTCCAGCGACTCAAATGGTAACCATAAATCTCCTGCATGGACATAGTGATCACATGATTAATTATCAAATAATATGGCAGATAAACACATTCCAAACTTCTTTTTTAGACAGGTATTACTGTCTTGTCACATTAACCATAAGTATTTCCCCAATCCATAGTTTACCTTTAAATTTTGTTTCTGACCAGTTTATTGTCAGTTATATTTTAAGTAAATTTGTTGATATTTATACTTTGATTTTATATTTAATTTATGCCTAATAAGTTCTTTCCCACTGATACAGTAAACTCATATTTAGTACACTTCCCTAGAATCTTTGCAGTTTCATTTTTACATACCTTTTTCATTCTTCCTGTATTTATCTTCTTATGAGGTGTGCTTTTTTTCAAATAAACTTTTTATTTTGAAATAAATTTTAGACTTATATAAAAGTTACAAAAATACTATGAAGTTCCTGTACATCCTTTGTGCAGTTACCCCTAATGTTAACATCCTGGTACATTTGTCAAAAATCAACAGATTAACACTGCTGCATCACTATTAACTAAAATCAGTTTTAGGACTTCACTAGTTTTCCACTAACATTAGTTATTTCTGTTGCACAATATAATTGAGAGTATCATAGTACATTTGGACAGAATAGATTTAATTTACTATTTTCCAGATGATTTGCTAATTGTTCCAATACCACTGCGACTGATCAATTTGATCCACTGACAAATTGCTTTGTATGTTTCAGGTTAGCCCTGCAACAAGCGTTGCCAGATTTAACAGATGAAAATACATGGGGCACATTTAAATTTAAATTTCAAAGAAATAATAATCTTTTTGTCTGTCCCATGCAACATCTGAACATGTTTATACTAACAACTTCTCCCTGGACTATGTGACTTTTACATTTAACAGGACATCTTATACTTTGCCTGATATCTTTCTGGCTTCCCCCAACACAAAGTAGAGAAGTTGGGTTTTTTATTAAGCTGATTTTAGAAATTTTTTATAAATCAAAAATAGAAATATTTATTTGGGATTATATTTAAATCTTTATTTGGGATTATACTAGCCAATGTTACCTCTTAAATCACCAAATGCAAAAACATACTACTTCTCCCTAAGTTTTAACAGATCACATAGTAAATAAAGAATCATACTAAAACCAACTAATAGACATATTACACAATCCCAATTCAAAAGCACAGGATGAAGAAAGAAGTCCATGGAGTTTAGCTGCTGCTGCTGCTCCTATTGTTAATTGTACTTTTCTATTCCCTAGACTAATAAATTGTGGAGATAAAGTCTTCATACTTCATGAGTAAATTAGAACAGCTGGTTACCATTTCATCTTCTTGACCCTGATTGATGATCTTCCTTTCTTCTTTGTCCATACCTACAGTGGTTTAAAGGTCTTGTGCTTCAGAACAATGAGAGATCACTGAGGGAAGAAAAGGCAAATGTTAGCGGATTATTTTATACCTTGGTAGACTATATAACTTCATTCTATCAACCGTCTATTACACAAGGAATCTCCAACTCCTGAGCCACAGACCTGTTAGGAACAGCAGGTGGTGGGAGGCAGGTGAGCAAGCATTACCGCCTGAGCTCTACCTGCCATCAGGTCAACAGTGGCATCAGATTCTTATAGAAGCATGAACCCAATTGTGAACTGTGCCTGCAAGGGACCTAGGGTGCAGGCTCCTTATGAGAATCTAATGCCTGACAACCTAAGACAGAACAGTTTCATCCCAAAACCATCCTTCTCCACCCATAATCATCTTCCATGAAACCAGTCCCTGGTGCCAAAAAGGTTGAGGACCGCTGTTTTATACCATCCAAGTGTTCTTTTAGTATTTAATAGTATTTTGTTTAAATTTGAATCCTTCCAAAGTAGTGATATATTCATCACTTGCTGATGGGATCTATCAAAATTTAGATGACACTTAAGTAGGTACTAAAGTGCCAGCTGGTTCTAATGACATTTTCAGTGGGGTACCAGTGCTTGAACCTGCGTCACTTACTACCACAAAACATGGCATATTTCATTAACTCGTTTATACTAGCAACAACTTTGATACAGAACAATTTACATTCTGAGAGGAACTACTAACAGTCTTCCTTTTCATTCCACAGATTCAGAAGCAGTCTAGTTTAACCATCTTGAGCTAAAAGTACTTTACACAATTCAAATTTATTCCCTGTAGCACAGTAAAGAGCTAGAGAACTAGCAGTGAAATCCACCCAAAAACTTATTAGGGATTATTAATCATCCAGTAAATATTTACTGAGCACCAATTACATAAATGGCAATCCCTGGCCAAGAGTCAATCGCTGTGGCAGGTTTACTCCTACTGGAGAGCACTCAACTGACACCACCATTCGATTCCAACTCCATTAGGCAACCTTCGGATTGTTTCTGACTGCCGACAAAGCTTGTCCAGGGAGAAAATCCATCAGGCCCACTGACTTCCTTTTCCTTTTTTTTTTTTGTTTTTTTTTGTTTTTCAGTATTAAACATTCAGCTACACATTAAAGAAACTGGCAAGATATAAGATGATGCTAGTTTTCTAACTTTTTTTTTAGAAAATATCTTCCAAAATGTTATTTAAAATAATATTTCATTATTGTTTTAATAAATATTTAAAATATCCGTTTTAATTCATATATGGTACCAGTGGCTATAAACTATATAAACAAAAGCTCTTTAGCATCTACAAAAATTTTCAATAATCTAAGTAGGTTTCAGCCCCCAAAGTTTGAGAACCACTGCTTTAGATGACGCTGATCTCACAGTAGGAATATTACTGCCTTCATTTCAGATTCCATCCATCTGCTCATCTACCCAGTGCACAGCAGGCTTGTGACACGGTAGGTACTCAAAAACACTTACTGAATTAATGATTTGGTTAAAAAAAAAAAAAAGTGCACTGGGCCAGGCACAGTGGCTCACACCTGCAATCCCAGCACTTTAAGAGGCCAAGGCAGGTGAATCACAAGGTCAGGCGTTCAAGACCAGCCTGGCCAAAATGGTGAAACACCATCTCTATTAAAAATACATTAGCCAGGTGTGGTGGCACATGCCTGTAATCCCAGCTACTCGGGAGGCTGAGGCAGGAGAAGTGCTTGAACCCGAGAGGCAGACAAAATGAGCCGAGATCCTGCCACAGCACTCCAGCCTGGGATACAGAGCGAGACTCTGTCTCAATTTAAAAAAAAAATGCACACTAAGTAGCAACACCTATTTATTTTAACGCAGTATAAATTAACAGTCAAGTAAAAACCAAATGCAGAATTTTAAAGTAACCTCCCGTACATAAGATTGCTGAAACTTCTTGATCTATCATAAAATTACTAATAGGAAAGTTCTGTCTGCCAGGCATGGTGGCTCACACCTGTAATCCCTGCACTTTGGGAGGCTGAGGAGGGCAGATCATCTGAGGTCAAGAGCGCAAGACCAGCCTGGCCAACATGGTAAAAAACCTCACCTCTAACAAATAGAAAATTTAGCTGGGCATGATGGCAGGTGCCTGTAATCCCAGCTATTTAGGAGGCTGAGGCAGGAAAATCGCTTGAACCCAGGAGGTGGAGGTTATAGTAAGCTGAGATCATGCCACTGCACTCCAGCCTGGGCAACAGAGCAAGACTCCATCTCAGGAAAAAGAAAGGAGTCTGTCTGTACAGTTACTTATGTTGTTTTAATAATTTCACCCCTAAGTGTGCCATTCTTATCAAACATGTAAATAAACACATAAAGACTGGTACAAAAATAAATGACCAATAAGATACTGAACTCAGTGCCATTGTGAAGAAGGAGAAACCATACATACTATCAGGTCCAACTTCTCTAAACAAGCCGTATGACCATACAAAACGTTTTCGGCATGGTAACAAGATCTTCTCCACCTACGGCAGTGTAATGATCCTAAAACATATTACCAGAGTTATTCCACCATAATAATAATGCTCCACCATATCAATAAACGTTTAGGTGGCAGTTATTCTCAAGGGCTATGCCTGCTACTATAGACTATGGTGAGAATAAGCCCAACCTCTTTCCCTGGAGGAAAGATCGGCTATCATCACCTGAACATGTCGAGTAATAATACTGCACAGGCCTACCATCAAAGTGTAAACCAAAGACTTTTTGCTCTGACACTGACCCTGCTAAAGAATACCAGTCTGAGGTTCTTAACCTTTAGTCTGTGATTCATCCTTAGGAGCTCAAAAATGAATCTTGTAATCATCGCTCAGTAGTCACTGGGGTCAGTTTTGCTTTGGGTTTTGTCTGTCTGTTTTTTAAAATAGAGACAGGGTCTCAGTATTTGCCCAGGCTGGTTTAGAACTCCTGGGCTCAGGCAATCTTCCCACCTCAGCCTCCTGAAACGCTGAGATTGCAAAAATGAGCCCCCACACACCATGGGGTCATTTCTGATAACCAATTATGATCTTTAGTTCCAATCACCATCACCTAAAATATGTTTCCTCAGGGAAGGGATTACTTCAAATTCTTATATGAAGACGTCCGCTTCCAACCAAGTTGAAACAACAGGGATCATATTCGCCTTCCTGCCCTAAAGCAACAACAAAATATATCATGGTTTTCAAGGAACTGGACATAAGGTAATGAAGAAAAACTGGTAATTGAGAGATTAAAAAACAAACTAGATAAGTCCTACAACTGTCTCAGTTTTCTAACAAAAAAAAAAAAAAAAACTTTACAGGTCACAAAAGAGAAGGAGGACCGGGAACTCAGAGGGAGCCCAGCAATTTCCCTGAGTTTGGGAGACAAAGCTGGGAGTCTGGGGAAGCACCAAAGCAATTAGGTTTGCTGGTCAGATCACCAGAAGAGAATCTGCCTAAGAACACCACTGCTCTGCAAGATGGACTCCCTCAAGCCTTCAGCTGTATACTGATCAGCACTTGCATGTGAAGAAACTACCGAAGGCCAGGGAAAGAACCACCCAAAATGATTAAGGGGGTTAAACCATCAGAGCTCACAAAAGGCTGAGCATCGTACCCATTTTCACCCACTACAGTAGAAAACTCCATTAGCCACAAGGAATCAAGAAAGGTAATCAGGTTTTTGCTTTAGTTAGTGGGATAAAATTAGCCTCAAACAAAAACTGCTCTGGTACTGCCTAACAAAGCTCAAACATAAGACCTGAAATAATACAACCGTTTTAAAGTAAGTCAGTCTAGGCACAGTGGCTCAAATCTGTAATCCCAGTACTTTGGGAGGCTGGAATGGGCAGATCTTGAGACTAAAAGTTCAAGACCAGCCTGGCCAACATAGTAAAATGCCATCTCTACTAAAAATACAAAAAATTAGCCAGGTGTGGTGGTGCGTGTCTGTAGTCCCAGTTACTCAGGAAGATGAGGCAGGAGAATCGCTTGAATCCCAGAGGCAGAGGCTGCAGTGAGCCAAGATCAAGCTACTGCACTCCAGCCTGAGCAACAGAGTAAGACTCCATCTCAAACAAAAAAGAAAAAAAATTATTAACTTTTAAAACACCAATGCGTCAAAGAAGTCAAGGTGGAAAATACAAAGTATTCTGAACTGAATAAAAATGATCTATTGAGCCGGGTGTGGTGGCTCACACCTGTAATCTCAGTACTCTGTGAGGCTGAGGTGGGTGGGTCACCTGAGGTCAGGAGTTCAAGACCAGCCTGGACAACATGGTAAAACCCTGTCTTTAAAAAAATAAATAAATAAAATTTTTTAAAATGATATATTGAAATTTGTAGGATGCCACTAAAACACTACTTAGAAAAAAATATACAGCACTAAATTCCAGTATCTGAGAGAAGAAAAGTCATGACCTTGGTTTCCACCTTAAGAAAAGTAGAGAATGAATAGCAAATTACTCCCAGAGTAACTGCTAAAGGGAAACAAAGTTTACAGAAAAAAATCAATGAAATTAAAAAAAAAAAAAAAAAAAAAAAAAAAAACAGATAGAAGAAATGCCACTGAAACCAAAAAGGCTGGTTCTTTGAAATCAATAGAATTGCTAATTGCTAGCTAGACTCATCAAAAGGAAAGAACACAGGGAGGGGAGAGATGCAAATCACCGGTATCAGCAATAAGCAGATACAGCACAACAGATTCTGCAAGAATCACAAGGCTAATCAAGGAACTTAATAAGCAACTTTACACTGATAATCCAACTTTTTTGTAGGTTTAAAGTTACTTCAAAATTTAAAAATTTTTTAAATTAAAAAACCCATCTGTATTGATCAGAGGATGGCCAAGAGTTTGGTAACTGCTAAAGCTAAATTAAAAGCTGAGTGAATGGGTACATGAGAGTCCATTCTACTAGTCTTTCTACTTTTTAATGTGTATAAATTGTTGATAATAGAAAAGTTTTTCAAATAATAAATTAAACAGCTGGGTGCAGCGGTGCATGCCTGTAGTCTCTGCTACTCAGAAGACTGAGATGAGAGAACCACTTGATCCTAAGAGTTTGAATCCAGCCTAGGCAAAACAGTCAGACTCCACCGCTAAAAATATAAAAATTTAAAATTTAAAAAGTAATTAACAGCCACCCATCTGAATCTTTTAGACAGGAGAAAATTTTCAGAAGACATTTATTTTTAGCACAGAGTGCCACAAATATTGAGGACTCTGCATCTAGGGGTCCGAAGTCCACTGACTCAATCTACTGTGTACCAGGTATTATCCATAAACTCAACTCACCAAACTTTTACTGTTGGTTTTTGAGTCTTACTCTTCTTCACCCTTGTCTTTTATCAATTTCCCAGAAACATACAGATTTCCCACTCCTGTAAATCCAAATTTGTCAATGTAGAATGTATGTATAAATAGATAAATAAAACATGTTTTATAACTTTAGAAAGGAACTGCCATTAAAATCCAATGTTTTCATTAAACCCACATACTTATAACTATTTAAAACCTTTTCTCCACATATCTATGGAAAGAGTTCATCTTAGTTCAGCATAATTATATTTTTCACTTCATCTTCTACAGCTCAAGTGACCACAGAAAGAACTATTCCCATTATTTTTAAATGAGCTATTACAGGTAGTTCACTGCCTACAGCAACCTAATTTCATGCTTTTCAAACGGTTTTTTAACCATACTACACCATTACTCTTTTTATGAATGTGACTTCTCTAAAATGGAGTTGGTTTTTAAAGCAAATTAAGTCTCAGCAAATTTTACCAAAGTGAAAGTGCTAAAAATAAATAATTCAAATAAAAAGTGCCTCTAAAAACCTCCAATTATTCACTTTGAACACATTATATACCTCAAAGGAAATTACCCAAGAATTCACTTTTCACATAAACTTTTAGTGAACTCCAATGTGACAATTCCAACAGCCCTTATATTTAAAACATATGTATGTTTTATTTAAATTTTAAATGTACATAAATAAAAATCCTGATTATTTCAATGACTCCAAGAGAATAAAAAACAACACAAACATATTTAAAATACACTGCTTACCAAGAAAAAAATAAGTATTAAACACAATTCTACTATATATCTAATTAGACACTTGAAGCATTAATACCAAATTTATAAAAACCCATTACTTACAGAAGTGTAACTTTTGTGGACTGCTGGAGCAAGTTTTTAAATCAAGTCAAATTCTATATCAGAGAAAACAAACTGAAGAAATGTTTCTTACCAACAGTACTATATCATCAGTCTTCCCAATTCCTGATATTGGCAGGGCTTTCAATAGCTGGTTCTTAATAATAAAAATAGAACTAGGCATAAAAATTTAATTTTATGCCAAATATTTCTGTTTTGGTTCTGTTTGAACTACTTCCAATGATTAAGATATTAAAATTTAGAATTTTGCAATTCACCAATTTTTAACAGGTTTTAGAAGATAGCCCTTCTGCCATCTGTCACTGGTAGAGCTCCTATTATTTGAATAGATCCTAGCTATGTTAGCTCAGTGAAGTTCCAATTCCAGAGTGCATGCCTGAGTCTTGATGTTATCTAAATAGCAAGGAGCTTACAGGCTATTGTGCTTAACCAAACCCTTCCTTGAATTTATAATAAACTTGATTTGCTGTGTGAGTGAAAAAAAAAAAAAAAAGAAAAGGCAGTATGGGACCAAGTAAAGCTACTGGGAATAGATCTCACTAAATTAAATATAATGCTAATTTTTAAAAGTTTACTTATTTTTGCACATTATGTAATTACTACCAACAATTAAAGTATACTAGTTATACTATGCCATGCTAAAAGTTGTCAGATTCCATTTCCTAAAACAAGATGAGTTGTTTTCAGACACAGAAATCTCCAAACTTCGAAAATATATTTACTTCAAACCTGAGTTTCTCAACATCATAATAGTGAGTGTATAGAGTGTTAGATTTAAGGATACTCCAAGTATGTGCCTAGAATTCCAGAGTAGGTAAGTTCACAATGTGATTTGAAGAATGACCTGTAATCAAGCAAAAGTTCAAGCAAAGCAATTGTGAATAATACATTTGTAATTGAATTTTTTCCTTCAGTCAGTATTTGCCATCTTCAGCAGCACTGAAGTAAAAAAAACTAAAATTAAAATGCATTATTCACCGAGGCAGGCACACTGCACTGCCTGAGAGGTCAGGAGTTTGAGAACAGCCTGGCCAACATGGTGAAACCCCATCTCTATTAAAAATACAAAAATTAGCCAGACAGGATGGCACACGCCTGTAATCCCAGCTACTCAGGAGGGCTGAGGCAGGAGAATCATTTGAACCAGGAGGTGGAGGTTGCAGCGAGCCAAGGTCGTGCCCTTGTGCTCCAGCCTGTGCGACAGAGCAAGACTGCATCACCAAAAAAAAAAAAAAAAAAAAAAAGGCACTATTCAAAATTCACAGCCAGGTGCAGTGGCTCATGCCTATAATCCCAGCACTTTGAGAAGCCAAGCAAGGAGGATCACATGAGGCCAGGAGTTCAACACCACTCTGGCCAACATGATGAAACCCCATCTCTACTAAAATACAAAAATTAGCCAAGAGTGTGGTACATATCTGTAATCCCAGCTACTCAGGAGGCTGAGGCAGGAGAATCACTTGAATGCAGGAGAATCACTTGAACCCAGGAGGCGGAAGGTTGCAGCAAGCCGCTATCGCACCACTGCACTCCAGCCTGGGGGACAGAGTGAGACTCTGTCTCAAAACAAAACAAAAAACAAAATTCACAAAACTAAATAAGTATAAAAGAAATTCAAGTAACTGAATTTCTCAATGGTGTTTAAGTTTATAACATATATAATTCTGTAGTTTTAAAAATTAAAGCTGCAATGAGACTTCTGTGACACCTTGTACTGTTGAATGAGAGAAGGAATTCTCCCACTTTGTTTTGTAGTCCTAGAATTTTTTTTTTTTCTGAGAATTAAACAGACCTACCAATCTTAAATAAAGATCTGATAAACCCATCTTTAAGGACCACACAAGCCAAGAGTGCTTTAATGATCTTGAAATATAAACAGTGCATTCTAAATATTATTTTATTTTCAAACTTGTAAAATCTACAGTAACTGACCTTACACAGTTCAAAATCAGTTCTACTTTTTGCTATTGAAATAAAATATGCCCCAATACATTTAAAGCCCTAACTCTACTCACTGAACAATTTCCATTTTAATACCTATACAAATACATGTAAAAAGAATTTTTTAAAAACCAGAATCATCCAACTGTAATAACCAAATTGTGACAATTCTTTATGAGGCAAAACTTAAAACTTCGAGTCAGCTCCTAAAAATAAGAATGACATAATATAATTTAATGAATACGTGGAAATTTTACAAGGATACCAGCTAAATTTTAACAAAGCTCTACTCAATACCCAGTTTATCACTTCCCATCTTGGACTTTCTCTTATAATATGCTTTTGTTTCTGTGTTTAGGTTTAAGAAAGACCATTGTATCCAACATACACCAAACCAAGACTGTATTTACATTTGTAAAGTGGAGTCTGCATAATTATACTTTTTTTGTGTGTTACAAAACAATGTCATAGCTAGAACAAAATAAGTTATAATTAGGAAAGATAACATAATTACCTGTATTAGGATCAATATGAAGAACAAGTTTAGCCTGCACGATACCATTCATTTTTGCATAGGTGCTTTATCACTTTAATTATATGTACTATTCAAAAATCAAAATCAACCCTTTTATTCAGAGAAACCCCACGTGGTTTTGTCTAATTGTATAGTATTTAGCAAAAAAGGGGAAGTTACCTTTGGACTAACAAATGATAGGTACTTTTTAATCTCTCTCTTTATAAAAAATTGTATAAAATATCATTTATATGCAACGTAATAAAACAGTCTGCATTCTTAATATGTCCGCTTATATGTCACTGAGAGATTTTCTATCTCAATCATTCAAGCTACTCTGGTCTTAAAACTTTCATCCCTTCCCCTAAATTGTTCTCAAGTATGTAACTTTTGAAAACTCCACATTCAAGGTTAAGAGTTATAAGGCTCTTACGATTGCTACATAGATTTCAAAACATTACTATCTATGATGAAAAATGCTGCAGCAGGCCATAGGAAATAGTGATAAGACCCCGACTGAATACTCAAAACTGGCAGAACCAAAATGGCCTAGAGAGAAAACGGACACCTATCCCTAAGATAATCAAAAGTCTGAATATATCAATAAATTGGTGACAGTGGCTACCTCTGGGCTGGGTGGGAGTGAGGAAGAGACATTAGTGCCTTTGGATTGCCTTTACCAGAAGGAAGACTGAATAGTTGATTGAATACATGCATAAACTTCTAATTCTACAATGCATGGGCAACCCTGGGTTTAAACTTGTAGGAACCTTTGAAATACATCACGGTGCTTGCTCTATCAGACCATTCTATTTGCCTGGATCTTACCCCAGACAAGAGAAAGTTGTCAGTCTGAAGTCTCCTTTAACAAGTGTGTTTCTATTAATTAGATTTATTTCTATCTCCTCTACATTTTGGCCCAGCTGAAAAAGTATGAGCCTATAATACAGCACAAGTAGCAGCAAATTCTTTAAAAAAAAAAAAAAAAAATTGAGACAGCATCTTATCTGTCACCCAGGCTGGAATGTAGTGGGCACAACCTCAGCTCACTGCAACCTCCGCTTCCCAGTTCAAGCAATCCTTTCACCTTGGCCTCCTGAGTAACTGGGACCACAGGTGTGTACCATCATGCCCAACAAATTAGTTGTATTTTTACAGAGATGGGGTTTCAACATGTTGCCCAGGATGGTCTCAAACTCCTGGACTCAAGCAATCTGCCCATCTCAGCCTTCCAAAGTGCTGGGATTAGAGGCATGAGCCACTGCATCCAGCCCTAAATTAGTTTTATCAAACTAATTCATCTAAGTATTAAGTGTGCATCTTATGCCAGGTTCTTTATTAGAACAGAAGGATTTACAACTTCATCCCCAAAACAAACAAAAACAAATGAAAAGAGCCCAGTACAAGAGTCAACTTTAGATTCAGTGGCTGGCTTTGTCAAGCAAGAGTGTGGTGGCTTTCAGGTTACTGGAGGTGACTGGCAATTTGCAGTATCTTTGAATTCACTAACAGGCCAAAATAAAAATCTCTGTGAAGACCCTGACCATCACCCTGGAGGATAAGCCCAGTGACACCACTGAGAATGTGAAGGCCAAGATTCAGGGTAAAGAAGGTATGCCCCCTGACTAGGAGAGACTCATTTCTACAGGCAACCAGCTGGAAGATCACACGTATTCTGATTACAACATTCAGAGGCAACCCTGCACCTCAACTCCATCTGAGGAATGGCTGTCAATTTTTCAGTCTTGTATTCACAGTGCCCAATAATGGCATTACTCTGCTCTATAGCCATTTCCCTCAATTTAAATTTAGAAATGACCAGTTTCAGTAATAACCAAACCTGTTCCCAATGTTAATAAAGGTTTTGTTGTGGATGACGGTGGCATCAGTGGTGGCAGTGAATGGGGGGACTGGGCCTGGAACAGTAGGAGCAGATGCTAGCAGAAGGATGACCCAAGACAGGAAGCGGGCTGCTGAGCCTCGCTGATTCCTGCGCTTGTAAATGTCCCAGCCGGACTCCCCCTCCTTGACCCAATGGGTCTGTCTCTCATTCCGGCTTGGCCTGCCCCCAACTCCTCAGCCGGTTCCCCTAAGGATGGGCCTGACCCCTTTCCCAAGCTCTTGGCGCTCAGGTCTTTTCCTTCTACTGACCCGAAGTCATCGCTGGGAGTACTGGTTGTCCTTTCCTCAGAAGACACACCTTTGCCATATAAACTTTAACTTTTCTCAGTCCTTCAGTGAATCTACAGACCTGTTTTCTCAGGAGCTCAGCCTGGCCTTACTTCAGTGATAAAAGGAGGAAAGCCTGGCTACAGCAAACATCATTCAAGATGTCCAGCAAAGGGAGCAGCTCAGATGGCAGAACAGACTTGGCTAATGGAAGCCTGACCAGCAGTCCAGGGGAGGTGTCTGGAGCTGAAGAGGGGAGGGAGACATCCTCAGGCAATGAAGTGGAGGCCTCAGACCTGAGTTTGAGAGTTTGACTGGGGATGGTGGCAGCCCCAATGGCACCAGCACAGAAGGTCAAGGCACAGACACAGAGAGCTCAGGGGAAGATAAGGACTCTGACAGCATGGAGGACACCAGTCATTACTCCATTAATGAAGAAAATCGAGTCCATGACCGCTCAAAGGGAGAGGAGGAAGAAGAGCAGCCTTGGCACCGTGTACAGAGCAAGCAGGCTAACCGTGACCAGGATTCATCAGATGATGAGCGTGCCCTAGAGGACTGGGTGTCCTCAGAAACATCAGCTCTACCCCAACCTTGCTGGTAAGCCCTCCCTGCCCTTCGGGAGCGGGGGCTGGGTTCAAGTGCCCACTTTGTCTATGAGGCCTGTGGGGCAAGGGTCTTTGTGCAGCATTTCCGCCTGCAGCACAGGCTTAAGGGCCACACTGATTTTGTCAATACCCTGCACTTTAACCAGCGCGGCACCTGGCTGGCCAGTGGCAGCGATGACCCAAAGGTGGTGGTGTCAGAGTGTGTGCGGCGGCAGCCAGTACCAGAGTTTGAGAGTGGCCACAAAAGTAATGTGTTCCAGGCCAAGTTTCTTCCTAATAGCGGTGATTCCACTTTGGCCATATGTGCCCGTGACAGGCAGCTTTGGGTAGCAGAACTGTCTGCCACATAGTGTTGCAAGAATACGAAATGTGTGGCCCAGCACAAGGGAGTGTCTCCGAAGTTGGCTCTGGAACCAGACTCTCCCTGTATGTTCTTATCTGCAGGTAAAGATGCAGTTGTTTTCACCATTGACCTGAGACAAGACCGCCCAGCTTCGAAACTGGTGGTAACAAAAGAGAAAGAGAAGAAAGTGGGGCTGTATCCAATCTATGTGAATGCTGCCAACACCCACCAGTTTGCAGTGGGCAGATGAGATCCGTTTGTAAGGATTTATGACCAGAGGAAAACTAATGAGAATAAGAACAATGGAGTACTCAAAAGTTCTGCCCTCATCACCTGGTGAACAGTGAGTCCAAAGCAAACATCACCTGTCTTTTGTACAGCCACGATGGCACAGAGCTCCTGATCAGTTACAATGATGAAGACATTTGCCTCTTCAATTCCTCTCACAGTGACGGGGCCCAGTATGCTGAGAGATATAAGGGCCACAGAAATAATGCCACAGTAAAAGGCATCAATTTCTATGGCCCCAAGAGTGACTTTGTGGTGAGCAGTAGTGACTGTGGGCACATCTTCCTCTGGGAGAAATCATCCTCACAGATTATTCAGTTCATGGAGGAGGACAAGGGAGGCGTGGTAAACTGTCTTGAGCCCCACCTTCACCTGCCTGTACTGGCAACCAGTGGCCTAGACCATGATGTGAAGCTCTGGCCACCCACAACTGAAGCTTCCACTGAGCTGACAGGGTTAACAGATGTGATTAAGAAGAACAGGCAGGGCAGGATGAAGACAGCTCGAACCACACTGACCTATTTGATAGTACATGCTGTGCTTCCTCATGCCTCACCTGAGACAGAGACGCCATCACCGGCGCTGGCGAGAACCTGGGGCTGGGGCCACAGATGCGGACTCTGCTGAGTCTCCCAGCAACTCAGACACTTCGGAGGAGGAGGAGGGCCCTGACCGACTGCAGTGCATGCCATCTTGAAGCCTCATCCCTAGGTGGGGCGGGCTGGGGCTGCCCTTTCCTGTCCCAGGCCCTACATTCAGCAGAAACACACTTTGGGCTTTTTGCTTTAGATAAAAGAAAGACGTCCCAGGAGAAAGGACAAACCAGAGGAGTGAACCAACACAGAGTATCTAGGAATGGGAGGTGAGCCCTGGGATGGGCCTCCATGGAGAGGTGCATAGGACTCAGCAGAAATGGCCTCTCCCCAAAGCCTCTTTTTGAGAGGAGACGGAAGCCTATTTTGTGAACTGGTTTGGGATAGGGAATGGGGTTTCTTTTTCTTTAATCTCCCTTGTTGCTTGGGCAGAGAGGGTGGGGGGAACAACTCGATATTCAGTACCAAGGGGCGAGTGGAGGGTAGGAGTGCCACTCTCTCTTTGGTTTAGGTTTTTGACCTATTCTTCCTTTTTTTTATAAAGGTCTATTACAGCTGGGGTATTTTCCCCCCTCAGCAACCCCATCCCAGGATCCTATTTTTCTGGGAAGTCCTTACAGCCCCTAACCATCCCATACTTGTCACTTTACCTTCCTCCTCATTCATTCTCTGTACATATCAGTGTTCTGCACTCGATTACATATCCTCCACTCTCTTCTGTTCATCCCATCACCCCTTAAATAGGTCAGGTGAGGGAGGCTGGGGAGAGGTTGGAGGAGGGGCAGAAGTGAAGGAGGGATAGGAAGGATGCTACCTCTTCTGTTATTTTTTTAAAAAACATGGTTTGGTGGCAGCAATCTCCCTGTCCCTATCACTGTTAGAGACCTAATTTTATATCTATATTAGAAAGCAAGTCAAACTTGGATGTATCAAGGCAAAATTACTGTCCAAGTTTAAATACCTATATATTCTCTATGAATGCAATAAAGGGACTTAAAAGGAAAAAAAGATTTTGTTGCTGTACAGTAACCAAAAAAAAGACAGTCAACCTTAACTTTTCCTTAAATAACAATGAATTCACCATGAACTATGATGCAAGTTCCTTCACGCTGGTCTGAACTTCTTCTCCACTAAAATAAGGCAGGTGGAATAATCCCTACAATAAATATCAACCAAAAAGGTTTTGAACTACACAAGCATGGTCTTTGCATATGGCCTGCTGGTACACTCTTTCACCACTAGGGGACGTTCCAACATTAGTAAGGAAAAAAGGTTGAGTTACAACAAGCCTTAATAAATAGAACTGTTGCAGTTATCCAAAGTGACCAAGAATGATTAAAGATGAGAAATGATCTCAAAGAACTAAAAATAGAACTACTATTCGACCCAGAAATCCCATTACTAGGTATACAGCCAAAGGAAAACAAATCATTCTACAAAAAAGACACATGTACTCATATGTTCATCGCAACACTATTCACAGAAGCAAAGACATGGAATCAACCTAGATGTCCATCAACGGTGGATTGCATAAAGAAAATGTGGCACATATACAGTATGGAATACTATGCAGCCATAAAAAATAATGAAATCATGTCTTTTGCAGCAACATGGATGCAGCTGGAGACCATTATCTTAAGCACTCAAATTAATGGAAAAACAGAAAACCAAATACTACATGTTCTCACTTATAAGTGGGAGCTAAACACTGGATATATATGGACATAAAGATGGGGAGCAGTGGACACTGGGGACAAGTAGACGAGGGAAGGAAGGAGTGGGGTGAGGGGGCCTATTGGGTATTATGCTCACTACTTGGTTGATGGGATCAATCATATCCTAAATCTTAGCATCACGCAATATGATCCATGTAACAAACCTGCATAGTTATTCCCTGAATCTGAAAGTTGAATTTTTTTTTTTTTTTTTTTTTTTAGACAGAGTTTCGCTCGTTACCCAGGCTGGAGTGCAATGGCGCGATCTCGGCTCACCGCAACCTCCGCCTCCTGGGTTCAGTTCTCCTGCCTCAGCCTCCTGAGTAGCTGGGATTACAGGCACGCGCCACCATGCCCAGCTAACTTTTTTTTGGTATTTTTCGTAGAGACAGGGTTTCACCTTGTTGACCAGGATGGTCTCGATCTCTTGACCTCGTGATCAACTCGCCTCGGCCTCCCAAAGTGCTGGGATTACAGGCTTGAGCCACCGTCCCCGGCCGAAAGTTGAAATTTTTATGAGAAACTAAGTAAGACATTTTAGTGCCAGCGGACACTGTGACAAGGCAAGGAGGAACTGCCTTTTTAAAAGATGCCCTGTATTCATGCGTCCCAACAAAAAATTAAGATATGCAATAAAACGCAGAACAAATGATAATGGGGAGGAGAGAGGCAGGCATATTAATACTCCCTTTACATTCTAGTCTGAAACTAGAATTTAGGAATCTTACAAAGTTGTGAAGCAGGGGAGACAACAGTAACAAAGTGCACATGAACCTATTAGAGAACAAGAGCACGTATTTAAAGTATAAAATTATGTGGTAAGACATTATTTGCCCATTAAACTGGCAGAAAAAAAAAACCCGACAAGGAGCAATCTTATACATTGGTCTTAGGAGTCAATCTGTACTACCTGTTTAAAAAATCAATTGACAAGATTTTTAAATTTCATCTACAGCCACACCACCCTAAACATGCACATCTCTTCTGATCTCAGAAGATATTTAAATTTAAAACACATACACTTTGATCCAACAATCCCTGTTTTTAAAATCTATGACAAATGTTTTATATATATAAGTACATAAGTACAAAACATGTATACTACAGCACTGTTTGCAACAGAGGGGAAAAAAAAAAACAAAAAACCTGGAACCTACCTGAATGTCCATCAATAGAAGAATAGATGAATAATTCATGAACTTAAGGAGAATGAGTTAAATCTATGTGTAGAGACCAAGATCTACGTAATATATAAAGATAGGAAAAAGGGAATATGTCTAATACACTATTTTTGTAGCAAACAAGTAACTCTTGTGGATACTGTTTTTAAAAGAGCAAAGAGAAAGGTGTAAGATACACACCAAACAACATCATGTGGTACTGCAAGGCTGAGGCTACCATAAAGAGTTTCTTCAAATTCCTCTGCATCTTTAGACTTATAGAGTACAAAAGTTTTGTGCTTTCTTTCCTTTGGGGTGCTAGTGGGTATTTAAAAGTAAAAACACCTCATTAGAATAAAAGTTTTTTTGGGTTTAAGAGAGGGGGGTCTCACTCTGTCGCCCAAGTTGGAAGACAGTGGCACCATCACAGCTGACCACAACCTCCACTTCTGAGCTCAAAGGATGCTCCCTTGAGCAGGAAGGGACTCCAGGCCTGAGCCACCACACCTGACTAATTCCCCCATTCCCCACTTAAAGATGAGGTCTTTTCATCTTGCCCAGGCTGGTCTCGAACACCTGGGCTCAAGGGAGCCTCCCACCTTGGCCTCCCAAGCAGCTAAAAATAAAGAATGTTTTAAAATAAGCAAAAAAGAAATTGTGTGACATGAGCATCGAATATAATAGGAATTGACAAATCAAGAGTTTCGATAACAGCTTGTATAAGCAAACCAAACAGATAAATGAGCCTAATTCCCCCAAACTAAAAATTATACTTTTAAGTTCAGAGGTAAAGGTTTTCACTGAGTTATATGTAAACGAATGTCTTCCATTATCATGCAAATTAACGACCATTTTAAACTGTAATACTATAAACTGACATTTCAGTCATCGATTTAAAGATGGTCTCTGAAATTTAAACATTTGTGAATTCTCCTTTTACCACAACTAAAATCAAAATGTAGCTTAGATGAAACCTTACAGTTGCTGTCAGCAAGTGACTGCTGTGATGCAGTACTCACTGCACGCGCACGCTTAAAACTGGACTCACTGCTCACACTATGGTCATTTCAGCTAAGTAATGTGTGCTGTTGGTAAGACTATGTTGAGTTTAAATTACTGATTGAAGTATTCAAAAAGATTACACTGTAGTTGCATAATAAAACAAAAAGTAGGCCGGGCGCGGTGGCTCAAGCCTGTAATCCCAGCACTTTGGGAGGCCGAGGCGGGTGGATCACGAGGTCAAGAGATCGAGACCATCCCGGTCAACATGGTGAAACCCCGTCTCTACTAAAAATACAAAAAATTAGCTGGGCATGGTGGCGCGTGCCTGTAATCCCAGGTACTCAGGAGGCTGGGGCAGGAGAATTGCCTGAACCCAGGAGGCGGAGGTTGCGGTGAGCCGAGATCGAGCCATTGCACTCCAGCCTGGGTAACAAGAGCGAAACTCCGTCTCAAAAAATAAAAATAAAAATAAAAATAAAAATAAAAATAAAAAAGTAACATTTTGCACAGAAAGATACTGAAACAGAGCAGTGCAGTGGAGAAGAAAAGCGGGGATGAGAAAAAGGGGAGGTGGTACAGGACTAAAGAGTAGAGAACAAAAAAAGAAGAGAAGAGAATTTTCCAGAAGTTATACTTCCAAGTCTTCGGTATGTTAAGGAGATACACATAAACCTCAAAAAATGTTTGTTTTTTCTTATTAATAGCAAACCTACAAATTATTTTTTTCATTACTTCTGTATGGTTCACTTCAGAATTACTGTACAATTTGAAACAGAGCAAAATTAGTTTTACTCAAGATCTACACTATGGAATGATTCATATTTCACTCTTCCAGATTATGATTTGAAACTCTAACCACAAAGCAGCACAAACTCACTAGGAAAGTATTCTGTACAAAAAGTACAATATTGCAAAACAGTAACTGTAACTCATAGGTACTTGGGTCAACTTTAAGTTACATGAATTTAGGTTTTTCTATTTTACTCCTTTGCGTAATCTGAAACCTACCCATGCCGACTCGGCATGGACAATACAAAGCCCATGACATCTACATTCAACAAATACTTCAAAAATACAGTCATAGAAGTTGCCACAGAAGAAGTTAATCACCTTATTCATGGTACAACCTTCACAGAAATGTTAACTTTTAAACCTCCTATGATCGTCCTGTAAGCCACTATCCAAGATTTAAAAAAAAAAAAACGCACACACACACAAAACACAATCAATGTATTTAGTTAGGTACTATAAGAACCACAATAGTAACTGACATCTGTACCAATATTTAGTTTAAAAAACACTTTTACAGGCATTATCTACTCTACTTACCAGTTTTCCTGCCTTTCAAAACCAGGAAAAAATAATTTTCACTTAACCAAGTTTAGCATTTTTCATTTTCCCCAGAAAGTCAAGCATGGGGTGACTTTACATCAAAAAGCCTTGCCAACAAATTAAGGAATGACATCTTTCCAGGGACAAAATTCATTTAAAAACCAGTTCTTGCTCCAAATGTACTTGAAATACATTTTTCATAAGGAAAATAGTGTCTAGGTTCCTAAGATAGCCCACAAATGCCCATTTTGCCTCCTACAACTCTGCTGAGCTGCAGTTCACATTACACTAGCCTGGGTTGCTGGGCAGGTAGCCAGGTTACCAAGCCTCCATTTCCTCTGCCCACTTCTTAATTATTAATATTCCTCAGGCTCTTCTCTTTGTAACAATCTCATCAAGGGTGGCACTACTGGACCATCTATGATGGCAACTGCCAAGTCACATTTTCAGCACCGATCTCTCATGCGCTTCAGACCCACAGATTCAACTACATGTTTGCAGACAGCTAAACTTCAATATGCTCATTTTCTCTTTCTTCCAAAAAATCTGTGCCCCTACCCAGCCACCACTAATTCCCCCTACTCCTTTAATGAGTAAGATTTGCCTAAAAAGCCATGCCAGGAATTTAGAAATCACCCTTCAACTTTTCCTATCCCGCACTTCCTATATCCAACTGGCCACTAATCTTATCATTGCTACCCCTCTCGAATCCGCTTGACCATGCCTATCTCCACTGGCTTTGCCTTGATTTAGGTCCTGAGCCCTAGTCTCCCTCATTCAAGTCTGTATGCAACCACGTATGATCATTTCTCTCTCTGCCTAAAATTTCAGTAGCTTCCTATTGCCTGCAGTAGCAATTCCCAAACTGATAAAGAATACCTTCAAAGTAAATTTTTTTTCAAAAAAATTAAGTTGAACTAGTTAAACAATATTAAACAGGCCTCTCACTAGCAAGGTTTTGAAGTCTTACAATGCACAGCATTATGTATTTCCCTGCCATGAGGAACTGGGGAGGAAGGGAGCCCCAACTGGGTTTCAAGGTCAAAGTCAAAACTAATTGCAAGACACGTAAGATCCTACAGACTCTGGCCCTGTCTAGTTGTCAACACCATCTGCCATTCATCAATGGTTATCTTTCACCCCTTACAAACCTTACAAGTCATTCATTTACAACAACACAATCTGCAGTTCTTCAAAGAGCCCTACTGTTTCCTCACTCCACTTCTTTATATAGAATATTCCTTCTGCCAAGAATGCCCTTCTCTAACTTAGTCTGGCTGAAAAGCTCCTACTTGCTCTTCCAGGGCCAGCTCAGGCTACTAAGCTTTGTTTGTCCCTTCTACCTCCCAGCAGAGGACTGCCCCCACCCTTCTCCCAATTCTGCAGGTATCAGAGCACTTATCCAGCAGTATGTTGAACTGATAGACAGTCAAAAACCTTAAAGGCTGGGAACCAGGCAAGCAGCCAGCAGCACAACTGAATAAAGGAGACAGGGCAAGACTGGGTGAAGAGGGGGAGGAATCCCTCTTCTTTTTCTCGGCAAAATTTTACAACAAAGTAATTTTGTCGTTGCCATGCTCTCGCATCTCATCCCTATTCCCCTTTCCCGGCTTTCCCCAAATCCTGTCTTCCCAGGTCCCTTAGTGACCTCATATAATTTTGCACAACCTCCATCACAGCACTAAGTTCTTCAGATCATTGACATTCTCTTCCTCTTAACCAAGAGTCCTTCTGTTCAGAAGTTAACATATAAATTAGTGACAGCTTCTCATAGCTGTTAACCTAAGATGAATCTCTAAGAAACAAAATCTTTTTTTTTTTTTGAGACGGAGTTTCGCTCGTTACCCAGGCTGGAGTGCAATGGCGCGATCTTGGCTCACCGCAACCTCCGCCTCCTGGGTTCAGGCAATTCTCCTGTCTCAGCCTCCCAAGAAGCTGGGACTAAAGGTGTGCGCCACCATGCCCAGCTAATTTTTGTATTTTTAGTAGAGACAGGGTTTCACCATGTCGACCAGGATGGTCTCGATCTCTTGACCTCGTGATCCACCCGCCTCAGCCTCCCAAAGTGCTGGGATTACAGGCGTGAGCCACCACGCCCGTCCAGAAACAAAATCTTAAAAGAAGTATGAAGAGGATATTGGGAGTGGACACTCAATCACACAGAAAGTCTGGCCCAGAAGAGTCTAGGAGTCTTTTCCTGGCTGAGCTTCCCAGATAGATGTGTTCCCACTTCACTTCATCCATTCCTACAGATTAGCTCAATGGGTGCTACTGGTAGAGACAGAGTTGGGGCAGGCGCTACAATCCTGCTCCTACAGATCACCTGTCCATTCTTCTTGGGCTGAATACCTGTGTATTTGTTTTAGTTTGAGACCACTTACAGTTAATTCTTCATTAGACAGAAAGTTCTCACCAACACTTTCACCAATAAACTTAAAACAGTGTCTTCACTCTAAGCCAAGCAGTTCCCCGAAATCTAACCCCAAACTACTGCTTGACCAGAAAAAGGTAAATTAAATCAGAAAACCAAAATGTTGCCAAGTATCCTAATATTTCAAATAAACCTGTAAATATTAAATTAGCATTCGAGTAATAATCGTTTCAGTTTATTGACACTTTTGATTTCATAAAAAGTCATTTGTTAGAATGGTATTGCCTACCATGTGCCAACTTGTGGGCTAAATGCTGGAGATTACAAGATTCAATGTGTAACCTCAACGAACCGTATCTAGTAAGCTACACAAGTAAGTAAGCTGACAAAACCAAATATCAAACAAAATGGTGAGCAATGGTAGCAGGGAGAAAGAGAAGAAAATCAAGAACAGAAAAGACTTCAGAAAAGAACTATCCCTTGATCTAAGACCTGAAGAATGTAAAGCTGATCAAGCAAACAAGCAGTAAGAGGGAAAATATTAGGGAAAAAATAGAGGGATGAAACCCAAGCAGGGGAACTACCATATGCAGAAGCACTACAGTGAGTGATCCTAAAAAATGTCAGGAACACAAATTATTTAAACTGGCTGGTGCACAGGGTGATGGTCTTTGAGGAATAATTACAAATGGAGGTTTAGAAAGATAGAACAGGATCAGATTATGGTGAAGGCTCTTGTTAGACATGATAAACAATACAGATTATCTTGCAGGTCATGGAGATTCTGAACTTTTATCAATTGAAAGAGATCCTAGGCCAGGCCAAGGAGCCACATTCCTGAAGAACACAACGTGAATGGTATCCTCTGGACTTGTGCAATTCAACAGCACAATGTTTACTTGCTGGACTGTTTATGTGTAAGACAGCCGAACTTGGGTACATTCATAGATGTATCCCCAGCATCTAGCACTGTGTTTGGCACATACAGGAACGAAAACACTGTCAAATAGTTAGATGTACCAATGCAGTCCTAAGGGCATAATCAAGAGGCTCTAACCTAGCACCCTTCCTTGCTACCTATAAAATGACAACTCTCACGCACTACAGTAACTAATAATTGCCACAACTGATAAGGGAACACGAAGAATGGTGATTCACTATGGGCTGCACCAGAGTTGAGAAAAGACTGGGGGCGGGAGTATTCTTTAAGATGCTTCTGAATCTGACTAAATTAAGGAGTTTATTCTGTTCTTTTCACCAAACACTGAACAGAAAACCATGGGCTAGCTTAAAATTATTCTTCAACTAACTCTTTTTTTTTTTTGGTTATTCTTCAACTAACTCTTAAGGCAGTGCTAACAATTATGAAAAATACATTTTCATATCAAAAAGGCCCATTAAATATTTCAACTAAGAGTTTGCTAGGTTTGTCTAATCTTTCAAATAAGTAAGTGCTACAGACAAAATGAAGTCATTTGCCTACAGTACTTTACATTTTACTTAGTATACTAATCTACTTATTATAATTAGCATTAAATAGGTTTCTATCTTTTGTGCTTAGGAAAATAAGAAAAATAAACATTAAGGAGGAACAAGGCAACTACAGATGAAAATTGTAAATGAGCTTAGAAAACTGATGGCTGAAGAAGCTAAGGCAGGATCTAGAGAAGGATGAAAAAGCTTTGGTCTATATGGAACCAGTGGTTAGAATTCCACATTTACAGAAATCAATTTAAAGGTCACAAAATTGAAATATAATTCAAAGTCTTCTTTAAAAAAAAGGTAGAAATATTTGACTAATCAGAATTTTTAAATGAAAATAAGGCATACAAAGTCCTGCAAAATAAACATAATTAGAGATAGTTTTAAATTTTATAATGTGGCCAGGGATAGAAACATTGGGTAACAGTAACATAGAAGATGAGAAAGAAAACAAACTGCAAACACACCAGAGACACAAAGAG